>NC_133196.1:3450000-3590000 GCF_049306965.1 Danio rerio | reverse complement strand
AATTAATTAACGAAAATTAAGAAAAAATAATAAACAATCCAAAATAAATGTAAAACAATTCAAAGATTATTATGAATGAAATAAAATACCTTCATAATAATACATAACAAATTAATTAATAAAATTTTTTAAAACAAATAAATAAACAATACAAAAATAAATATAAAAAATATAAGATAATTATTTATAAATAAAATTAAAAAATGAAGTAGAAAAATATGCAAAAACACAAGAGTAGCGTTATAAATATAAAAATATAATTATGCTAAATCCAATTAAAAATCCAACTAAAAATAAAACTTCATTCATTCACTTTCCTTTAACTAAGACTCTTTATTCACAGAGGAATGAACCATTAACTTATCCAGCATATGTCTTACACAAACGGATGCCCTTCCAGCTGAAATCTAGAACTGGAAAACACCCATACACACATAAACACAACTGCAAATGTAGTCTCTTCAATCCCCCTACAGCGCATGTGTTCGGACTGTGGGGGAAACCGGAGCACACGGAGGAAACCCACGACAACATGGGGAGAACATGCAAACTCCACACTGAAATGACAACTGACCCAGCCGGGACTCTACCTCTCGGTGTGAACTTGTTTTACCTAGTATTAGCAGGTATTTATCTTCCCCCATTCTCATGAATGTGCATCACTGAGCAGTGTTTACGTAACACTCATATCAAATGACCTGCGCTTCACGCCAAACAGATCCTCTGAGGAGAAATGCCACCACAAGTGACCAAAATTAGCATCAGCGTCCGAGACAAAAGCCAAACATCCCTCTATCAGCAGCGAGCGGCCTGTTACTTTAACACATGCTATATATAGGTCAACATTTTTGTTGCACTGAACTCAAGAGTTTACAAACCACTGCTGAGGATAGGTAAAGCTGAATGGTGCGTGACGTCACGGGACTGATACTGATTTTCAGAAATTCCCTAACCTGATACGTGTGTGTGTGTGTGTGTGAAAGCAAGAGCTGTAATGTAGAGAAACGATGAGCTCACAACACCACAGTCAGCCCTCAGGATTGAAACACACACCTGTGATGATGATGATGAGGTCACACCCTCAGATTAGTATATTCATGAGATCTCATTAGCATATACATGAGCACTGCTGTCTAGAACAGGGGTGGCCAAACTCGGTCCTGGAGGGCCGATGTCCTGCAGATTTTAACTCCAACTTGCCTCAACACACCTGCAAGGATGTTTCTGGAAAGCCTAGTAATGCCGCAGTCACACTAGAGTTTGTCTGTGAGAAATTTTGTTGTACAGCGCCTTGAAAAGGGGCGGGATTAAACAAGATGATTAGACATTACAAAAAGCGAGTGCTTGGTCCATGTTTTAAATTTCTGTGCAGAGAGGTCATGTTTTGATTCTCGATTGGTCTCACGTGATGCGATTTCGCAGGTCAAAGTTCACCAAGCTTGAACTTTCCAACGCGGTGAACTGCGAAACTTGCCGCACGACCTTGTGTTTCTGGCCTGACGCATTCACATCGGTATTAATAGAAGTCTATGGGGAGAAAAGTGCAGTGTAAACGCAGCTTAAGAGCTTGTTTAGCTTGCCCAGTCTGATTTGTGTTGGACCTAAACTTTGCAGGACAACAGCCCTGCAGGACTGAGTTTGGGCACCCCTGGGCTAGACGGTGTGTCTTTGTAAAGCACAGGTGTCAAACTCAATTCCTGGAAGGCCTCAGCTCTGCACAGTTTAGTTCCAACCGTAATTAAACACACCTAATCAAACTAATTGAGTGCTTTAGGCTTGTTTGAAACCTACAGATAAGTATGTTGGGGTTGGGTTGAACTAAACTGTGCAGGGCTGCGGCCCCTACAGGAACTGAGTTCGACATCCCTGTAGGGATCACTAATGCTGTACAGTGCAAACTACTTACTAATAATTTAATGAAATATGGAAAATATAATAAAAAAAAAAGTAGAAAAAAGAAAGAAACGAAATGAAAAGGGAAATGGAAGAAGAAAGAGAAATGAAAGGAATAGGCATACAAAATTAATAAAAGGAAAAATAAAACAAAATGAAAAAAAAACGCAAAAGAAAAGGTAAAACATAATTTAAAGAGAAGAAAAAGCAAAACAAAAAGCTAAATGAAAAGGGAACAGGGAAAAAAGACAATAAAAAGAAAAGAAAAACAAAAAGGGAAAGAGCATAAAATAAGAACAAGAAAAAAGAAAAGAAAAAAGAAAAGCAAGACGAGAAAACATTAAATAAAAGAAAAAAGATGGGCGAAAGGATAAAAAAAAGACCAAAAAAAAAGAAAACATGAAAATGAAAAGAAAAAACACAAGACAATAAAAAAAAGAAAAGAAAAAAGAAAGGGGAAATGGTAAAAAAAGACAAAAAAAAAAACTAAAAAGAAAACATGAAAATGAAAAGAAAAAAGAAAATAAAAGAAAAAAAGGGTAAAAAAAGACAAAAAAAGAAAACCTAAAAATGAAAACAAGAAAAGAAAAAAGTAAACGAAGACAAGAAAAAGAAAAAGAAAAAAATGATAAAGAAATGGAAAAAGGAAAAAAGCAAAAAGCAAAAGAATAGAAAACTAAATATAAAGGAAGGAAATTTTTTATAAAAAAGGAAAGAAAAATAAAGAAAAAGAAATAGAAAATAGGGAAAAGGAAAAGAAAAAACAAAACAAAACGAAAAGGAATTTAAATAAAAAGGAAAAGATAAAAGGTAAAAAGACAAGAAAAAGAAAAAAAAGAAATGAAAAAAACTGAAAAAGAAAAGAAATAGAAGAAGAAAAGGGGATATAAACAGAAAAGAGAAAAATTAAAAACAAAAGGAAAAAGAAAATTCGAAAATGGGTGCAGGAAAAAAGTAGAAAAAACTGAAAAAAAAAAAGAAATGAAAAAAAAATAGGAAAGGAAAAAGGAAAAACAAAAAACTAAAATAAAAGAAAAGAATCACTGTGTGGAATTGAATCTTTCAGGCAAGACTTTTTCCTGAACTAAAATGAATGTAAATCTTTCACATGTTGCGCGTCACGTTTTGTGGTATTTTTGCTTTGTTCACTTCTATTGTTGAACTGATCCACGTCTGTCTTCACGGCCTCCTGTTGTCAGTGTACGTAAGGCTCTTTGTGTCAGTCTGTGTCGTTTATTTTTTAGATGTTTCTCTGAGTTCCGCTTCCTGCCAAGCCTCAGTTGCTGTTTTCTTTTGCTTTATTTAATAAACATCTCTGAACTAAAAGTGGGTCCATCTCTTGTGTCACGCCTTTTCCTGCAACACACCTCACAACAATACATCACATTCCTTCTGTCTTCAAACAACTTCACCTGCCTGCCCTTCATTTATAAAAGAAAACAGTTATTACAATTAAATTAAAATAATTCATTTTAAATGAAAAAAATTACAATTAGAAATAAAAATAAATAAAGATAAAATAGAATATATTAAACAATTTAATAAAATGAAACAAATGAAATTAAATGAAAATACAGCTATTAATTGGGAAAAAATTTGTTTTTATAATTTTAATAAAAAATAAATAATTATACAAAAATTATGATCAGATTAAACCATTTTATTTTTCTTTTACACAGCCTACGCAACTTAAAACTACAGTTTTAAATCGTCTTTCTCTTACGCTCTAATAAAAGCTGGGTAGTCATTACCTAATGCTGGATCAGATATGGACAATCCCAATGTTGGGTTAATTTTTCATTTAATTTACATGACTTTTTTTAAGTGTGTTTACATTTTTTTACTTTTTTTTCTTCGTTGCAGACGTTTATATCTGAAATTTGCATATGCGTTTTTTTGTATTCATATGCGGAAACTTCATCATGCAAAAAATGTAAAACATTTCAGAGTCATTTTAGGCAGCGATACTTTCTCCTCTCTCTTCTCCAAAGCAAAAACAGAACGAGGAATGAGCTCCATATTGTGTTAATCCAACACTGCATTAGAGGAAGGAGAGTTCAGCTCATTATCAAAGATCTGTGCTATGATTTTCCCCAAATGCAAAGCCTATTTCAGGAAATCAGTGGACGTTTGAAAGATTGCTAGTGATGCATTCATATACGCATGTAAACAAACCCTGAACAGAGACTGCAGAACCATAGACATTATAATAGATGGCGGCTGCGTTGACGTGTCA
The DNA here is from genome assembly GCF_049306965.1 of Danio rerio. Taxonomy (NCBI): domain Eukaryota; kingdom Metazoa; phylum Chordata; class Actinopteri; order Cypriniformes; family Danionidae; genus Danio; species Danio rerio. The sequence continues at coordinate 3,585,871 of NC_133196.1, read as the reverse complement.
AAGCAATGGAATGAAAGCGGACCATGCTTTCTATAATAATGTCTATGGGCAGTACGTCAAATGTGTGGTCGGACATGGAAACACACACGAATGAACGGACACGCAAGCATGCATGCACAAAGTAACGCTGCTTAAAATTACTCTGAAATGTTTTGCGTTTTCTTCGTAATGGATTAAATTATGTGCATCGGACTGAGTGTGCTTTCGCAACTGTGAATTGATTCGGTTGTTCTGAATCAGAGATTACAAATGTTGCTCTTTGCTCTTGGAGCGGTTCACTTTCACACTGCAAAGTTTCTAATCGGACCAAAAGAGCTGAAACAAGTCACGTGTGAGTAAACTCTCCTCACATTGGTCAGAGTGTCAGGGTTTATTTTGCAGAGTCCCGCTTAGCTGTCAGGAGAGATGGTGCTTTGGTGGTGTTTGACAAGGTGTGCGCGACGTGTCTGAAGAGTGAGGAGAGATGCGGTGGGGAAGGGTGAGAAGGGTGTGCGACGTAGCCTATTTAAGGGCCGGGAGGGAGACGCAAGATTACCAAGAGATTATCATTCGTTTGCGGGCATCCGGAGACTCGCGAAACTTCCCGCCCTACTCATAATTCTCTCTTTATATAGCCGTATGCCTATTACATATCCATTAAACACTGTGATATAACCGCGCTCAGATCGTATCGCTTTCTCACTGCAATCGATCCGCTCCAGAGTTCGTTTCATTCGAGCCGAGAACACCTCATTCAGGCAATCTCAGAGCGATTGATTTGGCGCGGATCCGAGAGCGATTGGTGGTTTCACATATCCCAAACGAACTGTGATAACTGGGCAAACGAGACAAAAGTGTAGGTGTGAAAGCACCCTTAGTGTGCAAGGTTTGTTTACATGATGAAGTTTCCATATATGAATACAAAAAACGCATATGAAAATTTCAGATTTAACCATATGCAACAAAGACCTAAAATAAAAAGTAAGCACACTCTAAAAAGAGTGAAAGAAGTTTAACCGAGTTGGATTATTTTGTGAAAGAAGTTAGTTTCAGAGGCAGAGTGTTAGTAGGATTGACACAACGTGAGGTCGAATTTATTTTTGTGTGAAAATTCTGGATGAAAACTTCAGATTCAAGGTTTCAAGGCACACTGAATTAGAAATTTTCATCTGTATTTTTCACACGTTAAAAAATATTTGTAATATATATATTACATACATATATTAAAGGTGCTGTATGAAAGTTTTTGACTCTTCTAAAGTATGTTTGCAGATATTTCTGAAACATGCTCAGTGAACATTATTGTTTATCTAAAAAGCAATGCTGAAGTTAGATATTCCCTTTTGACAATGTGTTACATGCCGGAACAGCTGTCTCTTTTTTTTTGGTGCCTTTAACCCCCCCCCCCCCCCCCCACTCACAGTTTAGCCAATTATATTTCAGCACCCCGGGTTACCTTGATGGAAAACAGTGTATTGCATTCATTTAGTCAGGAAGGCTCTCAAAGCATGCGTCCTGCTTTCAGTAGTATGGCAATAAATGTCATGTAAAATGGCATTCAAATTCACATTATTAGGATTTACACTGAATAAAACACATGAGGTGTATGTGCGCTGATCACGGTTTGTCCTCTTGTTCAGCTGCAAGAAATAGTATCCGTTTCTAATCTATTTCTAATCTATCAATCTGTGGTGTTGGCCAGAACGAAAACTCCTTTTAATATGAAAATATTCCCTCTATCGGTAGCTGTTGCTTTAATTCAGAACATGACTTAAGTCAGACTTGCTCCTTAATCTGGCAACCTGCGCTTGCGTTTGTTTTGCTCCAGGAATGTAATACCTAGTTCAACCACTAAGCGTCAAACTTACATACTGCACCTCTAAAATTGCCAACCCGGGCTCATTGTGGAAAAGTGTTTCTGCGGACCGTGAGATACGTCCCGGGAGGTACGTATTCGAGCGGTTTTTGTATTCGCGGATCTGTATTCGGGAGCGTGCGCCGTTCTCGCCTGCGCTGTTCTCATGCGAAAAGCCGCAGAATCGGCCGACCCGGCCGCCCTCTTCTTCCTCCTCCTTCCCTAAACCTAAGTGACGGTTTGCAAAAGCCTTCCAGAAAGAAAAAAAAAAAAGCAAAAGCCCTCGTCTTCGATTTCGACTGCGTTTTCAGATCCGGCCGCGTTCTCGCCCTGATTTTTCGGATTCTGTTTTTCATCTAACCTGATTTATGGAACCGCTGTTCCCCGGACTCGATCCCGGTCGTCGTCCCCGCGGCCGGCTCCTCCTTCTCCTCCGGGGCCTCCGCTCCGCCGACGTAATGCTGTGAGCTAAGCGGACAAACTGGTTGCATCGGGAAAGCCCTCCACTCGGAGGCAAGCCGTTGGCCGGCGAGCGCGAAGAGGAGGAGCGGAGCGGCGCCACACTGCCCCGCAGCGTTCGCTCGAAAAAAACTAAACCGCGGTCTCCAGAAACGTCCGCGGAGCTACGTTTCCAGAATGAGTTTGGGTTGAAAATTGCTCAGATAGCATTTTGCAAGTTAATTATATCATAAAAAATATCGCAAATGATTTTAAAATTATCGCCAAACTCAATAACAACATTGGATATTTTCCCAGTATTATGCAGCCCTGGCAACTTTGAGTTAACAAACCCCAGCATTCTGTGTGTTCTAGTAACGTGTAAAGTTCAATCCAATAAATCCACATAACGCTTGTAAATTTCCTCCAGAGCTGCGGCTTCACGAGTGGATGATCCTTACAGGTGTTCAGACACAGAAAAATGATTTCAACTTTATTGTTCAGAGGAGCGGAGGGGAAAAGAAAACAAACGAGAGGAGGAATTCAATATAATACAGGAAACTGAAGTGAACATCCCAGGAAATGCTGAACGGCCTCCAGCAAACACACAAACACTGACTTTTCTTCACACATCTGTCCAATCTCTGAACGAAACGATGGCTCAGTGGTTAGCACTGTCACCTCAGAGCAAGAAGGTCGCTGGTTCTGACTTCGGCTGCTTCAGTTTGCATTTCTCTGTGGAGTTTGCATGTTCTCCCCGTGCTGGTGTGGGTTTCCTCAGTGTGCTCCGGTTTCCCCCACAGTCCAAAACACATGTCTTATAGGGGAATTGATGAACTAAATTGGCATGCATGAGTGTGTGTGAATGAGTGTGTATGGGTGTTTCCCAGTGCTGGGTTGCAGCCAAGCGGCAACACCCTGCTCTCTCTCATGAAGCTAATAGGCAAGTAACTGAAACTGCAATTCATCGAAATTCAGCAAGTCCTGACTCCATAATAGAGCAGAATTCTGTTGCCCCCCACTGTTGAAATGGCCGACTTTACAGTAGAAAAAAGGGTGTTTACAGCCTGGTACAAAGAGTGATTTTGGTTCATATAGCGAATATTACCCTTCATGACAACTGTGAGGAGAGTGAGTTTATTGATAACTCACCCGTTTTCTTTATATTAGGTTATATTAAATCTGCATAATTAAAGGTGTGGCCACTTGAGTGACAGTTAGGTCTCGCTTGTCGCCATTACTTCACCTCAGCTGATTCCGGCTGATTAGCCGCTGAACTCTGCGTATACATTGTATTTTTGTGTTGTTTTCTGTGGCTTTACACAGTCAGTTGCCTTTTAGAATTATTTCCTACAATTATCAGATACTCTAGCATGCTGTGTGCACTTATTTGAGCTCACAAACCATTCACGCGGCCTTCGTTTCCCAGGTGAGTGAAATTATACACCTATACCATCTCTATAAATGTATTTGCTTTATTTAAGATCATTTATAATGTTCTTTAGAGCTGTAATGCACTCCAGAATCTGACAGATTGATTAGCTGTAGGCTCTAGAACAGTCATCTGAAGCGTTGTCATACAGTGTTATGCTGGATTTCATCAATAGCCTTGCATTTACTAACACAGACTATATCTAAAGTGTTTGGAAGTAATTTGCGTTTTCCTCCTGTAGAAAAACATCATAAGAACAATGTTTAGTTGCTCTTGTAATGTGTTACAACAGTGTTTGTAAAAGTCTAAACACTTTATTGATATAGTGTACAACAAAGCACATGTGGTCAGAACACAAATGGTGTGTGTTGCGCGACATTCCCTTTTCCCCAAAAAGAAATGATAAACTCTTTAACCAAGACCTAATTTACATCGATGTAATTATTCAGAAACACAGAACAAAGCATACATTATGAACAGCAGCGAGCGAACACAAACCAACACACACACACACACATAGCACTCTGAAAAACAAGGCGAGCCGGTCGAATTTAAAGTCCGCGGAACGAAGTCTAATTGGTCCACGAGGAAACGCCCTAATGAGGAGTTCACGCTCGGGATCCAATCAGCAGGTACCTAGCAGAGAAAAAGCAGCGGAAAAAAAGGTGATAGGACGAGACAAAGAGCGAATGACAGACAAGGAGATGCGAAGGGAGACAAGCAAAACAGAGAGGGAGAAGGCACAAAAACTCCCACGGATCGTAACAACGGGTAATGAAGTATTAAGCGTTTCTCCTAAAGAAAAGCCTGTCTTAGCAAAATGCTAGCAGATGTTAGTTGCTCCACTGACGCTTTGCCTCTTTGCCCTTTTTGCAATGACAAGCGCACAATATATCAACGTTTGGCCACGCCTACTGGTAGCTTTTTTTTGGGCTCTTCAAAAACCTACGGGTGATGTCATGGATACTACGTCCATATCTTTTACAGTCTATGGTTGCAGCTGGAAGGGCATACACAATGTAAAACAAATGCTGGATAAGTTGGCGGTTCATTCTGCTGTGGCGACCCCTGATAAATAAAGGAATCAAGCTAAAGGAAAATAAATAAATTAATGTCCATATATGTCCTTCTGCTCAGAGAATAAAAAATAATTGATTTAAGAAGAAGCTAAACACACACAGTGCTTCAATATCAGTGGGAATGGCTGCAGTATAATAATAAGACATCCAAAATGTTTGAAAAGGAAAATACTGAAACCTCATGACTGAGACTGAGCCTTCAGGACATCAGCACATCAACACCAGCGCAAATCAACACACAAATATAACACGCATCGATCACGCACACACACACACGCAGATGAGTTTTACTGCTCCAGGGCAGGAACACATACATAAGCACACTCACACACGCACAGATATACACAGACACAAACCCCACACAGACACACAAAAAACACAAACACACATGCATACACAAACAAATACACAGACAAAAACACATGCACATCAACACACACACACACACACACACGTGCACACATGCACACATGCACACACACACACACACACACACACACACACACACACACACACACACACACACACACGTGCACACATGCACATGCAATCACACAGGCACAAACACACACACAGACAATTACAAACCCCCACACAAACACAAAAAACACAAACACACAAACATATATGTACACAAACATATACAAAATGCACAGACACACAAACATGCACATGTAAACACAGACACACAAACATGTGCATACACACACATGCAATCACACAGGCACACACACACATGTGCAATCACACGTGCACAACCAAACAAACACCAACTCAGACACACAAATGCACACGAAAAAACAATCAAACATACACACACATATACAAAACACACAGACACACAAACATGCACACGCAATCCCACACATGCACGCACGCACGCAAACACACACTCATACACACACACACACGCACACACACGCGTAGATGTGCGCACAAAACCCCACACAGGCACACAAATGGACACAAAAACACACACAAACGTATGCACACAAACCCACAAAACATGAACGCACACACATACAAAACTGCACAAACACAAAACAATTAACAAAGAGAGACCCACACAAACAAACATCTCCACACACAAACACACACACACACACACACAAACAAACAAACAAACAAACAAACAAACAAACAAACAAACAAACAAACAAACAAACAAACAAACAAACAAACAACCAACCAAACAAACAAACAAACAAACAAACAAACAAACAAACACATGTACACACACATACATAGGTACAAACAGAAAAAAAACTAACAGACATCCACACAAACAAACAATCAATCCTACACAAACACACACACACAAAACATGCTTACACCCATGCACAAACAGAAAAAAATTAATAGACAGACACCCAAACAATCAATCCTACACAAAAACACACACAAACATGTGCACACGCGTACAAACATGCACACAAACAAGCACACAAAGAAATTAACACACACACACACACACACACACACACACACACACACACAAGTGACCCTCAGAGTAGGGAAAGTCTGGAGGAGGTCAGATGGACACAAAGAGCCTGTTGTGTGTGTGAGGACAGAATTACACACAGTAAACAATCAACAAAGCCTGAGAGAGAGAGAGAGAGTGTGTGTGTGTGTGTGAGCATGACAGGCCTCTCTCTCTCACACACACACACACACACACACACACTGCACTCCATCCACATGCCAGACCTGATTACTAGATCCACAATAATGTATGCATAACCTGACATTATGCAGATTATGCAGCATCCATTACATATGAAACAGCTGAATTACTGCCACATGAGGAATATGAAGGAGAATATGAACATGAAGAATACAGAATAAACACTTCAATAAATAATTTCACAAACTCATATTAGTAAAATTAATGAATGAAAAATATTTGACGTAAATATGTGTGTATATAAATGCATCTTGCGCTATATACAGTAGAAGTCAGAATTATTAACCCCCTTGAATTATTAGCCAATCTTTTTACCCCCCCCCCCCCCCCTCCCCCCAATTTCTGTTTAACGGAGAGATTTTTTAACACATTTCTAAACATAATAGAGAAAAAATTACCTGTTTGTAAACATTCAGGATGCGCGCGCAGTGAGGTGGCGGAAAAAAAATGGGAGCGCTAGCATTTTTAGCGAGGGAATGACATCCAATGCAGTACAGAGTTTGTTGTTGTCTTAGGGTGCTTTCACACCTGTGAATCGATTCAGTTGTTCCGAAACAGAGATTACAATTGTTACATCGTTGCTCTTTGCTCTTGGTGCGGTTCGCTTTCACACTGCAAAGTTTCTAAACGGACCAAAAGAGCTAAAACAAGTCACGTGCGAGTAAACTCTCCTCACATTGGTCAGAGTGTCAGGGTTTATTTTGCAGCGTCCCGCTCAGCTGTCAGGAGAGGTGGTGGTTTGGTGGTGATTGACAGGGTGCGCGCGCGCGACATGTCTGAGGAGAGACGCGGTGGGGAGGGGTGAGAAGGGTGCGCGACGATGCCTATTTGAGGACTGGGAGAGAGACGCGAGATTACCGGGAGATCATCACTCGTTTACGGGCATCCGGAGACTCGCGAAACTTCCCGCCCTACTTATAATTCTCTCTTCATGTAGCCGTAAGGCTATTAAATATCCATAAAACACTGTGATATAACCGCGCTCGGATCGGATCGCTTTCTCACTGCAATCGAACCGCTCCAGGGTTCGTTTCAATCGAGCCGAGACCACCTCACTCAAGCGATCTCGGAGCGATTACTTTGGCGCGGAACAGAGTGCGATTGCCCTGTTCACATATGCCAAACGAACCGCGCTAACTGGGCAAACGAGACACGTTCCGAAACAAAAGTGTAGGTGTGAAAGCACCCTTAGAAATGAGTTATATTGATTACATATTATATATATTATTTACATAATGCTTTCAGCATATTATAACAGCTCGTCACTCAGTGATTCGGCAGAATTAAAGAGCTCCTATTATGGGTTTGTGAAAATGATCTTCATGCAGTGTGTAACACAACTTTAAGTGAATGAACACATTCAGCGGAGGTTTAAATCTGAAAGTGCTTAAAATCTTGTTTAAGACTATTGACTCTGTAGAGTAATATTTGACTCAAAGTCGAACAAATGAATCGAGTTTGGTTTGGATCTTTTTGATCGCATTGATGTCGATACGGTACATCACCAAATATATAGTTCCAGTTCCAGTAAAACGTGAAAGCGCTTTCCCTTCAGACACTAGCAGAGGCGCGGGGATCATGGGACTGATCATAACTGAAGATGACGATCACTGACAGATGGAGATTCGGCGAATAAAGGGTTAAGGTTCATATTCACAACATCACCACAGTATAGCCAACCGTGCGCTGTGTTTGCTCCTGTCATTTTTCTGATTTCTGACACAATAACCTACGCTGCAATGCGGGATTCGTCAGCAGTTTGCTAAGCGCAGGGAGTAAACTAAAAGGGTTGAGCTTATTTTCTTAATGAGTTATAGGTGTGTTTTGAGAATAAACCAATCAGAGTCTCATCTCCCATTCCCTTTAAGAGCCAGTTGTGTCGCGCCATGGCACATTTGCTATTTACATAACGTAAAGTAAGTGTAAGTGGAAAACTGAACACTTCACTAGCGAGAAAACAGTTAAACAGAGCATCTACGGCATGAGAAGGAGAGATAAATTATTAACTTTCATTTTTGGATAGGGAAACCTTTACGCACAGACATCAATTAGCCTATAAATAATACATTTTGGTTGTTAAGCACAAAGATCTGTTTCAAAACTATTTCTAAATTCAGTTCTAATTTCCAGCAAACGAATAAATGAACAATAATAACCAAGTGTGGTCAAAAACCCGAGTTATATCCTAAAACACATGCTGTGCCCCATATGGTCTAAAACCTGACAGGTGGGAATTTTTTTAATAAAACAAATATAAATACGTATATAATAAATAATACTGCTAACAATGATAACATTATACAAAAGCAAATTGTTATGAATAAACTGAAAAAGCCTCCCGAGATGAAGAAGGCATGAAGGCAGTGGTTTTTATATTTATGTAGGCTAGAAAATAATATGTTTTGTAATATTTTAATCCTTTATATTTATATCATATATATATATATATATATATATATATATATATATATATATATATATATATATATATATATATATATATATATATATATATATATATCCTTAATATTTTAATTCTTTTTCATATGTAAAGATGTTTGCGTATTGCTCTTAATCTTGTGTGTATTAAGCAGTGTGTAAGCGAGGCGCACAACTAACACACTCTGCGCTGGACAATAGACCAGCTTTGTTCTGGTGTATTGAAAAATCTATTATAGTTTCTCAAAATAGCAACGCGCCAACAATACACCTCAACATGCCTCCCTTTTTAGACCAGAATGCCTATGGGCGCACATGTGCGCAAATGCATTTGCTATTTAAACAGCGTAGCGCAAAACCTCAAAACGACTCTTGCGCCAGGCTGAAACTAGCAAACAAGTATTGCGTCGCATCTTGCGCCACATTGCGCCGGGTGTATGATAGGGCCCTAAATGTATGGGACTTTGTCAGTAACTTTTACAGTTCATATGGACCAGTTTCTTCTTCCTCCAGATCATAACATGTACATGTGATTAAAAATGTTGACTTGTTTTGTGTAGTTTGCACAGTACGTTTTTAATTGTGTGTTGTAACTTGTAATCGCACAACGCGGCCTGTAATCACGTATCTATTATAGATCAGTGCTTGTACTGTATCTCTCAGGTTAAATCTGTATGGAGCTGTTCATATATCACGTCCAAAACCACGTTAAAAATGTGACGCATGCTTCTTCCTTTACAGATTTAAATGTGTTTCTGGACTAGTGAACCTCTGCTGTTTGTTGCTTTGGCCACCATTAACTGTTCCTTACACGTGCGGTGCGGTTAATTTTCACAACTTTTGCCACTGTGTGGATTCATACTGAATGTTTGCCGTTATTACTCGGGGTTAGGGTTAAGAGTAGAGTATATGCTGGTGTTTAACTGCATTGCTTTATTGCATTCCTGCATTGGGCTCTCACATACTCTCTGCTACTTCATACTGTAGCCGTGGTGGCCATTTCTGTCTGTCTCGTGCTGAACGCTGTCGAACAATCGCAACAGACTGGGTCATCGGTCCAATCAGCGCAGATTAGCTTCGCGCTAAGGAGGGGTTTGGGAACAAATGAATCACTGGACGATTCATACAGGAGTCGCTGGGATAATTAGGTAAAAACAAATGCAGATTATAAGACAATGAAAATGTTTTTTGATCTTGTACGCATATCAACATGTTGTTAGAGACACCTAAAACCAAAATATGACCGTTTTAATGCAAAATAGAGGCTCTTTAATGTTAAAGTGAGGTCTGACAGGTCCATTTGCGATAGCACCTTCCCAATGGATATTGGATAAGATGAAATGGCCAAGCATACAGCCCCAAATATACAACCATCTCACTGAAACTCCAAGAGAGAAGTTAAAGGCCTACAAGTCTTTGGATGATCACAATTTAATTCTGTGTGGTCATGTGCAGAAAATAATGCTCCATGATTACCAGATTCAACACTTTGTAGAGCTAAATACTGAGGTTCTGCCTAGCCAAAGACAAGGAAAAAACTCTTAAAAACACTAGTCATTTCAGAGTGATAATGGTTTCTCCGTGAGGTTAGTTTGGCATCATGCTATTTCAAACTCGTGCAAGTGCACTTTTCCTTTAGTAATCCCCCTGCAGTATGTGGAGCACCTGTTTCAACTCCGCTGCACGCACGCACACGCAGGCACACACACACACACACACACACACACACTGTAGCTTTAAAACCCTGGCGTCCTGCCAACTCAACAACCATGTGGCAGCTCTCAAACATTCAGCACCTGCCAACTGTGTGTGTGTGTCTCTCTCTCTCTGGCCTGGTACCCAGTGATCGATGCCACTTTCTGGGACCCACAATGCTTTTCTGCGAGAATCAGCTTTTCCACTACACCACTGACAGCTCTCACAATCCTTCGCTTTCATGCACCCTCTCATGCTTCAAGGGCCTGTGTGTGTGTGTGTGTGTGTGTGTGTGTGTGGGGGGTCTTTAGGTTGCCGTTTCTTCTTTTTAAAAGTTTAGGTGCATCCCAAATCACATACTTGCGCACTATTCTACAACATTTTGTAATAATAATAATAATACTAACATGTAATAATAATGTAATAATATTATATTATTTGTAAAAATATACTAAAAACAATAAGTGCACTTTAAAACCCAGAAGATGCACTTATTTAATTGTCAAAATTAAGTGTTTAGCGTTGGTCACTTCGTGCACTTAACAGCCGCAGTTTTACCCGCACAATGTTTGTCTTTCATCTTTAACGGGGCTATTTATCTCTCAAAGGATGTAAAAATGTTGTTTGTGTGTCTCTTTAAATGCAAATGAGATGCTGCTCCACGCCCCCTTTTCAGCTCTGGTCTTTGTGCAGCGAAACCATATAGTTAGTTAGTTAGTTTAGTTTGACTTTATTAATCCCCGGAGGGAAATTCACATGTCACAGCAGAGCTCTCCATACTAAAAATAGATAAATAAGTTACATACATATAAAAACAATAATAAGATTACATTTCATACTGCACACCTTGGTTCCAAAAACAACGAGTAAACACTTGTACATACCCATATCTAATTCAAGTTCAGCACAATTCATCTGGTATGACTTTGGTTATACAATCTGATCACTGTTGGTAAAAAAGACTTCCTGTATCTTTCTCTGTAGCACCGGGGTTGAATTAATCTTGTACTAAAAGAGCTTGCACACGCTTGGACTGTATCAAAAAGGGGATGACTATCGTGGTTCATTATACTAACAAATTTGTCCAGCATTCGATCCTGTGCAATCTCTTCTATGGTAGGTAGTGCACACCCCACAACAGAACCTGCCCTTTTTACGAGCTTATTTAATTTGTTTTTCTCCTTCTCCAACAGTCCCCCTCCCCAGCAGGTTACAGCATACAGAATCACAGAAGACACCACAGAGTCATAAAAAGTTTTTAACAGTGTCTGACACACACCAAAGGACCTCAGTCGTCTTAATAAATGAATGCGGCTCTGACCCTTCTTATACACCTGGATTGTGTTTTCAGACCAATCGAGCTTGTTGTTCAAATATACACCCAGGTACCTATATGACGAAACAATCTCAATTTCTGACTCTTGTATAATTACGGGCACCGCTTGTGATGGATGTCTACTAAAATCAACAATAATTTCTTTGGTCTTACTAGTGTATAAATTAAGACAATTCATATCACACCAGTCAGCAAAACTTTTTAAAAGCAACCTATACTCACTCTCATCATGATTCCTTATATAACCTACAATTGCAGAGTCATCAGAAAACTTCTGTAAATGACAACATATACCTACATATACCATATATCATATACATATATAGTACATCCGGCAAGTATTGATAGCGCTTGACTTTTTCCACATTTGTTTATGTTTCAGCCCTATTCCAAAATGGATTAAATTCATTTATTTCATCAACATTCTGCACACAATATCCCATAATGACAATGTGGAAAAATTGTTTTAAAAAATTGTTGCAAATTTAGTAAAAATAAAAAAGCTGTAAAATCACATGTACATCAGTATTCACAGCCTTTGCCCAATACTTTGTTGATGCACCTTTGGCAGCGATTACAGCCTTAAGTCTTTTTGAAAAGAATGCCACAAGCTTGGCACACCTGTCCTTGAGAATGTTTGCCCATTCATCTTTGCAGTACCTCTAAAGCTCTATCAGGTTGGATGGGAAGTGGTGTACGGCCATTTTCAGACCTCTCCAGAGATGTTCAATAGGATTTAGGTCTGGGCTCTGGCTGGGCCACTCAAGGACATTCACCTAGTTGTTGTGAAGCTACTGCATTGATGTTTTGGCGGTGTGCTTTGGGTCATTGTCCTGCTGGAAGATGAAGCGTCGCCCCAGTCTGAGGTCAAGAGCACTCTGAAGCAGGTCTTCATTCAGGATGTCTCTGTACATCGCTGCATTCATCTTTCCCTCTATCCTGACTAGTCTTCCAGTTCCTGCTGCTGAAAAACATCCACACAGCATGATGCTGCCACCACCATGCTTCACTGTAGGGATGCTGTTAGCCTGCTGATGAGCGCTGCCTGGTTTTCTCCAAACCTAACGCCTGGCGTTCACTCTAAGGAGTTCAGTTTGAGTCTCATCAAACCAGAGAATTTTTTTCTGATGGTCTGAGAGTCCTTTAGATGTCTGTTGGCAAATTCCAGGAGGGGAGTGGCTTCCGTCTGGCCACTCCTCCATACAGGCCTGATTGCTGCACAGATGGTTGTTCTTCTGTAAGGTTCTCCTCTCTTCACTGAAGAACGCTGGAGCTCAGACAGAGTGACCATCGGGTTATTGATCACCTCTTGACTAAGGCGGTTCTTCCCCAATCACTCAGCTTAGATGGCCGGCCAGCTCTAGGAAGAGTCCTGGCGGTTTAAATATCTTCCACTTACAGATGTTGGAGGCCGCTGTGCTCATATTAACTTTCAGAGCAGCAGAAACTTTTCTGTAACCTTCCCCTACCTTGTCTCGGAGATCTACAGACAATTCCTTTGTCTTCATGCTTGGTTTGTGCTTTGACATGCACTGTCAACCCTGGGACCTTATATAGACAGGTGTAGCCTTTTCAAATCATGTCCAATCAGCTGAATTGACCACAGCTGAACTCCAGTTAAGCTGCTGAAACATCTCAAGAATGATCAGTGGAAACAGAATGTACCTGAGCTCAATTGCTTCACGCCAAAGGCTGTCAATACTGATGTACATGTGATTTTCCAGGTTTACATTTGAACTGTGGAAAAATTTAAGCACTACGAATACTTTCTAAATGCACTGCATATTTGATGGCAATATTGCATTTATGCATCTGGTAGATGCTTTTATACAAATTGACAGTTGCACCTTACATGTACTGTAGATGCACAGCATCTTTTTAAAGCAGCACAGAAAAGCTGGTGCACATGAACATCCGGTAAATAAAGCAGAAGCTGCATGACAGAACCAGACAGAAATACTGCGCTCTACATAAAGCCTGTGGTTTGGCATCAGATATGATCAATCTTTCATGACATTACAGCACTGTGGAGCAGGAGCGTGCATCAATGCCCACATGTGAAGAAAGTGAAAGAAAGTGAAAGAAAGAAAGAAAAAGAAAGAAAGAAAGAAAGAAAGAAAGAAAGAAAACAATTGCAAAAACAAAAAAAAATTGCAGAAAACTATAACTGCTATAACACTGTCACGTTCAAAAATAAAAGTCAAAGAGGATCCAAGTGCAAGTGAATAAGTTTATTTGACCAAGTCAAAATAAACAAACAAAGATAGTGACAGGCTAGGAGGACGACGAACACAGGGCAGGAACAGACAGGAAAACAGGGTCCAGAAAATTCTCCTCAGGGGCCTGAGCACAGATAACACACATGAGAACAGATGTAACGAACTGACAAAGAAACATAGAAACGTCGCCCTGATATAGGGCTAATAATGAGCCTCACCTGGTGAGTAATCAGCCCCGCTGAGTGTCGTCATGTCACGTGAGCATAACAAATACACATGGACAACCAAAACAAAACAAACCCACGTGATCAAACATACACTCCGGAAAAGCGCACAAACCTGCAACCGTGACAAACACACTGATAATCAAATAATATCATAAAATATTCATATTTTTTTGTTACGCAGGTACCTGAGAATCTGGAAAAAGCATTAGAATCTGCTTCTAAATAAAACTGTGCAGCACAGCTCCGTTTATGACTCAAATAACTCCAGGACAGAAACTGTAGGTAATGGAGACCCGATGCAAAGGACAGAAAATAGCAGCTTCACTTGTAATTACAGCTGTGTGTGTGTAGAGAGAGAGAGCAGGGCAGCGCTGACGTGACCACACTGAAGCCTGATTAAGGGTCACTGCCTGTTAAAACGTATATTTAGGCAGAGTTACGGAGGCTTTTAAAACACACACACACACACACACACACACACACACACACACACACACACACACACACACACACACACACACACACAAGTAGAAATGACACGCAAAGAAAGTGAGGAGCATTTTAAGAGGATAAACACACACACACACATACACAGACACACAGACACAGACACACACACACACACACACACTTGTGTCAGTGCTCTGTAAAATGTAATGAGTACGTCTGCTGTCCCATCAAAAGAGTCAAATGAAAAACTTCTTCTCAACATCTGCGTCTGTAAACTCTTCTGAAGATCGCTTCTAAAAGGGTTTTACAGACTGATGACAAAAGAGTCTTTTTAAAAAGAGCCTTTTAAGTTGTTGAGATGCCAACAAAGCTACAACAAAACGTTTACATTTACATTAACGCAATTGCAGAACTCTACTTTTATGGTTGTTGTTAATGTCATATTAATGACAGTTCAGCTCAAATGTAATCTTTAGGCTCATATGATGTCATAAAGAAGAACTTTTAAGTTTCTATGATGTCATTAAAAAGCTTTTGATCTATCATGGCGGCATGGTGGCTCAGTGGTTAGCACTGTGGCCTCACAGCAAGAAGGTTGCTGGTTCGAGTTCCAGCTGGGTCAGCTGGCATTTCTGTGTGGAGTTTGCATGTTCTTACGTGTTCGCATGGATTTCCTCTGAGTGCTCCAGTTTCCCCCACAGTCCAAACGTATGCACTACAGGTGAATTGAAGAAACTAAATTGGCTGTAGTGTGTGAGTGTGTGTGTGAATGAGTGTGTATGGGTGTTTCCCAGTACGGGGTTGTGGTTGGAAAGGCATTCGCTGCGAAAAACATATGCTGGAATAATTGGCAGTTCATTCCGCTGTGGCAACCACTGATAAATAAGGGACTAAGCCGAAGGAAAATAAATGAATAAATGTCGTTTTCCATTTAAGATTTTTCTAAATATCTTCTTTTGTGTTCAACAGAAGAAAGAAACTTGTAACGGTTTGGAGAGCGAGAGTAAAGAGGGAGTAAATCATCATCGGTTCATTTTTATGTGAACCATCCCTTTAAGTTCCTATGACATCATAAAAAGAAGCGTTTTCCCCTCGTTGTCAGACGGCATCTTCTGCAGTTTAAATGAAGCCTCGTCATCGCTAAAGTCAACATTTTCTCTTTATTTCAAATATATAACCAGCCCAAACAAATGTAATTCACCAAAACGCTTGACACACACACGTAGCCTGTTCTGTGCCACTGACACACTGATTTAATAACTGTGACAAAGTGGAAATACAGGCTAGTGTCATTTCAAAATGACAGAAAAACACAAACCGTGGTGAAAACAACACACGAAATAAAACACAAACGGCTCGCGATTAGAATGAACAGCAAATCAGGCAGCAGAGGATCAATAACAGACTTTTATTGCTCATTTTTGTAAATTGCTGCTGCTGCGCTGATGGTCGTGGGGAGTGGAGAACATGTGTCTGATTCCAGCAACGCTCCAGGGACAGACGAGTCTTCGCTGAGGCCATCTTCCAGCCTCCACTGCGGTGACTGAAGCTCTGCACAAGACTTTTGGCCAGCGGAGAAATTAAAATGATCATGCCAAACTGAGTCTGGTTCTCTCTAGGTTTTTTTTCTTCACTCCCATCAGGTGAAGTTTTTTTTCCCTCTCCGCTGTCGCCACTGCCTCGCATGGTTCAGGATTGGTAGAGCTACGCATCGATGAATTTGCTCTTCAGTGTTTGAACTCTCAGTAATGATTAAATCACACTGAACTGAGCTAAACTGAACTGAACTGAACTTAAACACTAAAACCTGAACTACACTGTTCCAGTTACTATGACCAATTAGGTGAAGCTGCTTTGACACAATCTACATTATAAAAGCGCTATACAAATAAAGCTGAATTGAATTGAATTAAATTGCACGACTTTCATACCTGTTAAGTTTCATGCCAGTACTCTGGTTTGCTCTCTCTCTCTCTCTCTCTGTGTGTGTGTGTGTGTGTGTGTGTGTGTGTGTGTGTGTGTGTGTGTGTGTGTGTGTGTGTGTGTGTGTGTTAAAGAGCCTCTGAGATAACAGCTGACAGGCCGGGAACGCGCACACACACTGTATTTCTGACGGCAGACACGTGAACTAGGAGAACGTTTTTCTCGTATTTCTGACGTGCTTGAACCACACGGGACAGATTATAATGGCTTTAAAAGGCACATTTATAAGTTGTGTGCTACAAAAACACTCTGTTATCCATTAAAAACGTTATTAAAACCCATTTTCTGAGTGCAAATTACCAGTTGTTCACGCTGTAAACGGAAGTTTTTAGCATTCTACCGGAAGACGCTGGCCGCTATGGCGCCCTCCATGCAGCAGCCATGAAAAAGGTCTATACAGTGTCATAAAAAAATGCTGCTATATTAATGTGCATGTCACACTTCCGACCGGCCACATATCCGATCTAGACTTTACCCTCGTGGAGTCATAAAAAGCAGATTTGAACCGCTAAGATGACATAAGAAACAAATTAAAGGGACAGTTCATCCAAACATTTACAGGTAAAGTCAGAATTATTGAATTCATTTTTTTTTAATATATTTTCCAAATGATGTTTAACAGAGCAAGGAAATTTTCACAGTATGTCTGATAATATTTTTTCTTCTGGAAAAAAATCTTATTTGTTTTATTTTGGCTAGAATAAAAGCAGTTCTTAATTTTTTAAGAGCCATTTTAAGGACAAAATTATTAGCCCCTTTAAGCTATATATTTTTTCGATAGTCTACAGAACAAATCATCATTATACAATAACTTGCCTAATTACCCTAACCTGCCTAGTTAACCTAATTAACCTAGTTAAGCCTTTAAAATGTCACTTTAAGCTGTATAGAAGTGTCTTGAAAAATATTTAGTCAAATATTATTTACTGTCATCATGACAAAGATAAAATAAATCAGTTATTAGAGATGAGTTATTAAAACTATTATGTTTAGAAATGTGTTTGTCACATGTGTTGGTGACAAATTTCCTCTCCATTAAACTAAAAAATAAACGAGGCAAATAATTCAGGGGGGCTAATAACTCTGACTTTAACTGTAAATTCTGCCATAATACCATTGACTTCCATAGTATTTGATCCATTTAATATTTTTCTAAATATTTTCTTCTTTTGAGTATAACAGAAGAAAGACACTCATAATGGCTTGTAGAGGCAGAGCAAATCATCATCAGTTCATTTCTTGGGTGAATTATGTTCCTATCCGCTTGTTAAGTGGTGACATATGTAATACTGTTTCCGGGTCCAAGCCGCCATTCATTTGAGTGGAGAAATCATTCGTTTATGATCACGCTTTATTCCTATCACACATTAAAGTTAATTTTATATAAAATCATAGTGTACACAACAATCTCTGGGCTTGCTGCATAACAAATACCAAAAATGTAACAATTTATAAAAAAATGAATCACTCTCTGGCCATCGGATATTAGGCATGGACATACAGTTGAAGTCATAATTATTAGCCCCCCTTTGAATTTTTTCCTCTATTTTAAATATTTCCCAAATGATGTTGAACAGAGCAAAGAAATTTTCACAGTATGTCTGATAATATTTTTTCTTCTAGAGAAAGTCTCATTTGTTTTATTTCGGCTAGAATAAAAGCAGTTATTAATTTTCTAAACACCATTTAAAGAACAAAATTATTAGCCCTTTTAAGCTAATTTTTTTTCTGACTACCTGCAGAACAAACCATTGTTATACTATAACTTGCCTAATTACTCTAACCTGCCTAGTTAACATAATTAGCCTAGTTAAGCCTTTAAATGTCACTTAAAGCTGTATAGAAGTGTCTTGAAAAATATCTAGTAAAATATTCTGTACTGTCATCATGACAAAGATAAAATAAATCAGTTATTAGAGATGAGTTGTTAGAGCTATTATGTTTAGAAATGAGCTGAAAAAATCTTCTCTCCATTAAACAGAAATTGGGGAAAAAAATAAACAGGGTGTTTAATAATTCAGGGGGGCTAATAATTCTGACTTCAACTGTATATATTGCGATCGTGATTTTCGAAAGTATTAAATCGCTTTGTAAACGTTTATTATTACCATTTTTTGAGTCTCCCCATTCAGTTGAACAGAGCGCTTGGACCCGGAAGCCGCTTCATGTGACGTCACACTTAACGAACGGATAATGCATTTCATGAAAGACAACGGCTACAGGCTTTCAGCACTCTACAGAATATGTTCTTCTGTAAAAGAAATTTGTAAAGATTTGGAACCACATGAGGGTCTAAATCATCATCAGTTAATATTAACGTCATTAATGACATCATTAAAAGAATCTTGACTGTTCCACAATTCCATCTTGTTGAGTCATAAATAGAACTTATTCAGATTTGAACTTGCATCATGTTTAATAAAGGAGCTTCATATGCTGTACTGGGTATTTGAAGCTCCCATGAAGCCATAAGAGTCAGAGAAGTCTGACTTAAATGTGCAGACGTCTGTATCTGATCTACACGACTGTTCTGCAGCTTCTGGTATTGAGTGACGGAAATATAATGCCAGGAGGAACATTGTGTGTAAAATGGAGAAGAGTGAGCATCAGCAGAGGAACGGATCTTAAATATTCACAGGCTATAAATATTCACAAGCGGTCAGATCAGAGGCTGGAGTCTGGAGTGTGACGACTGAACGCAGGTGCTGTATGTGTGTGTGAGACAGCATTTAACCTTGACATGATTGGATTGTTTTCAGTGAGTGTGTGTGTGGTCGAGTGTGTGCTTCAGCAGCCGTCTTGGGGATCATGATCACTGTGTATGTGCGCGCACGTGTGTGTGTGTGTGTGTGTGTGTGTGTGTGTGTGTGTGTGTGTGTGTGTGTGTGTGTGTGCACATCTCTAGGAATCTTCAGTTTCTCTGTGAATAGTGCCTGTATATAAATAAATCTCACACAGTAAGCGATCAGGTTTAGGGTGGATTATATTACGGCCTGTACATCCGCATACAGTTTCAGTTGAACTTCAGTGAAGCAGACAGACAAAAACAGAAACCAGCAGAAAGATTCAATTTCTGTCAACATCTCTGGAGTCGGTCTGAGATCACGAAAAGCGTCTTTTCTCACTGTTCTCACTTCTGGCAATGAGACTTCCGTACTGCGAGTCTCACATTCACAATGAGGATTAATTACTTTTAGAATTGCAAAACAACTCATGTTAAATTAAACAATGATGTTTTTATTGATACACCATTTTACATAATATGCATAACACCATACATAATATGCATAATTCCTATGTATTATTGTGAATTACTATTATTAATGCATTGTCATAAGTAATGATAATAATATAAAATGTGTGTATTTTATATTATTATTATTATTATTATTAATTATTAAATTCAAATATATTTACAATTTAAAAAGTATGAAACTTTTTCATTATATTAAATGGAAATAACCAAAATGAGTATTTTGATATCATTATTATTTTATAATTTTATTAGTGATAAACTAAATTTAAAATTGTACATTATTTTGTTGCATATTTTACAAAATAAAAAAATAATCAAAATGTGTATTCTATAATAATAATAATAATAATAATAATAATAATAATAATAATAATAATAATAATAATAATAAATTAAAGTAAAGGTTTTACATTTCATTATATTACAAAATATTTTACAAACTTTAGATAAACATAAAATAACTGTCAAAATTCTGTAATTTTATAAATACAAATATTTATTACTTTTAAGTTCAAGAAATATTATTATTATTATTATTTATTATTATTATTAATTATAATTATGAAATAAATAAGTATTACATTATTTGATTATGTTCCAAAATTGTCACAAAATGTAAATAATCAATATATATATATATATATATATATATATATATATGAACTTCAGTGTGTGTGTGTGTGGTGTGTGTGTATATATATATATATACATATATATATATATATATATATATATATATATATATATATATATATACATACATATATATATATATATATATATATATATATATATATATATATATATATATATATATATATATATATTAGAAATATTATTATTAAAATATTATAGAAAACACAAATATACAAATTATTATTGTTAATAATAATAAATAAAACATTTTACATGTCATTATTTAACAAAATATTTTACAAACTTTATACTGTAGTGTAATAACTTCAAATATGTAAAATTATATATTAGAAATATTATTATTATTATTATTATTATTATTATTACTATTATCAATAAATTTGATAATGGAATTAACAATATTTTTGCATGCAAAGGTATTGCAATAATTGATTATGTTTCAAAATATTTTACAAAATGGAAATAACCAAAATGTATTATTATTATTATTATTATTATTATTGTAATATTGTATAAAACAAACAAATATCAAAATTATTACCATTATTATAATTACAATAATAATAATAATTATTATTATTAAAATTAATAATAATAATAAGAAGAAGAATAAATTAAATATTATACATTTCATTATATCAAAAAATATTTTACAAACTTAAAAAAACAATAAAAATGAATGTCAAAATTCTGTAATGTAATAAATTCAAATATGTTATATTATAACATCAATAAATATTATTATTTTTACTATTATTATTAATTATATTAATCAAATTAATTATATTTTACATGAAAAAAGTATTACAATATTTAAATATGTTGCAAAATATTTTACAAAATGGAAACAACCAAAACGTGTTTTATATTATTATTATTATTAAAATATTACATAAAACATCAAAATAATTACTATTATTATTAACAATAATTATAAGAATAATAAATTAAATATTTTACATTTCAATGTTAAAAAATATTTTACAAACTTTAAATAATCAAAAAAATAAATGTCAAAATTATGTAATTCAATAAATTCAAATCTGTTATACTTATTATGATTTTACTGCTATAAATTACAATTATGAAATTAAAAATAATCATAAAAATAAATGTCAAAATTCTGAAATGAGTTTAGATATGTAATACTTACATTTATGCATTATTATTATTATTATTATTGTTATTATTATTATTATTATTATTATTATTAATTGTTTATTGAATGCATTGTTATAGACTTAATTACATTCAATATTATTCATTCATTTTCCTTCGCCTTAGTCCCTTTATTCATCAGGGGTTGCCACAGTGGAATGAACAGCCAACTTATACAGATTATGCTTTACACAGGATGCCCTTCCAGCAGTAACCTAGCATGGGAAACACCCATACGCTCTCACATTCTCAACATGCAAACTCCACAAAGAAACGCCAACTGACCCAGCAAGGATATGAACCAGCTAACTTCTTGTTGTGAGGCTGTGAGGCGACAGTGCTAACCACAGAGCCACTGTGTCGCCCCAACATACAATATATTATCTTAATAATAAATATAAATGCATACATAAAACGCCTATAAACTGCATTATAGGTGACAAACACTATACCATGAAGGAACATTATTAACGAATCAGAATGACCCAGAGGACTTCAAATGAACTCAAACACCATCGCTAACTATGTTAAAAATGTCACAATGACAAATCTCAGAGACACAGCTGAGAGTGAATGAAGCCCCCTGACGGCAGGTCACACAGAAACACTGTGCTTTTATTGTGTGTCTGTTTCCTGTTAATTAAACTGCTTTTTCTGCCCTGACGAGTCTTTAAAACAAGAGTAAAACCCCATGACGCTCTTCACTGTCACACTGCATGCTCGGTATTGTAACGCGGCACCATCTTTAGCACGGCCCTGATTTCACGCTCAGATTTAAGGTTCAGAATGGACAAAACAACCCTTCTGGGCTCTTTTGTGAAAACTCCCAGCATCCTCCAGCACCTCCGCAGTGTTTGCCTGGGACTTGGCAAACATGAGAGTAAATGCTCATTTTGACAGCCAGACACTGATACGTTTCATTCCAGACCTCTGACTACCCACAATGCATCTAATTCCGGCCAAGAATGAACCATTATGGACAATTTAGACTTGCAGATTAACCCTAAAAAGCCCACTGAATCATATCTGAAAGCTGTTACGCGTTAGGCTGCACAATATATTATAATATAACGCTATCGCGATAATAGTATATGCATTATATGTACCGCAGACATGTGTGATGACATTTATTTTATGCATTGGTTATTAAATTTAACCAATCAGACAGGGCCTAAGTGTCTTTAGCCCCGCCTCCCCAGTAGTTGTTACTTTCCTGTTGGCTGGAGTGGCCCAATGGTGAACCCGGAGCTGATAATAAACACTAATGGGTGGAGTCAAGAGAGGAAAATGACAACAGCCAATCAGAGTCTGAATATCTGCTGAGGTTTTCACTCATTCATAGTGTTATAAAGGTGCTGTGTGTAAGTTTTGACTCTTCTAAAGCATAAAAATATTATAATATGTTTGCAGATACTTTAGAAACATGCTCAGTGAACATTTGTGTTTATCTGAAAAACAATGCTGAAGTCAGATATTCTGCTTTGAGAATGTCTTTGTTTTGGTCATTTAACTCCCGTTGCCTTGGTGGAAAACAGCACATTTCATTTATTCATTCAGAAAGGCTCTCAAAGCATGCACCCGTGACAGAAATGTGACCTCCGGTGGACAGTAGCAGACTCCGAAATGAGAGACAGATTCAGAGTTCCACTTGAGGTGGCTATTAATTAGCAAATAATATAAATATTACGAAGGTAAACATTAGGTGAGCCGGTTACATTGTAACCCCGTGTACAACAACACACTACATGACAAGATTTGCAGTGATGAGCAATTTGGCTGTTTGCACCGGACGAAACACGACAGAAATTTAAATACAGCCATTCAGAACCGCAGACTAGTGCACTCACTGCACTCCAGCGAAATGGTCTATCTGGCCTGCCACTGTGATTCTGGCCTGTTGTCACCCCTCCTCCCCCCACTTTTCATAAACATCCACCCCCACAAACTTTTCATAAACATCGCGCTTCTCTGCATACATGCCGCACCTTTAAAGACTAAATGCTAACACTTTGACAGATTATAAGTCTGAATTAGATCTGAAAAATATCTTTTATCTGTTCATTTTAATATCATCAAACGAATAAATTATTTAAAAACAGCTAAAAATAGCCTTTTTTCTAGGGAAATGGTATGTCATACAAAATATCGTCACGTCAATACTCAACAGTATCGTATATCTCATAGTTTTCCAGTACCGTGCAGCCATACTTGCATGCACTCGCACTAAAGGTTGACAAAAGTAATAAGTTTGGTACCAATGGGTACTGCTATTTTAAAAATCTCCATTTTCCGCTAACATCTGATTGCTGTTGAGCTTGCTTTTAAACACCACTAAACAAGGATCCAGCGTTCGCTCGAATAACAGCAAGAAACTGACGTTTATAAAAAATCTTTTAAAAATGAACTCGATACTTTTGACAACCCTAGTCTGACTGATACACATCCGCATAGCAGATTTGGACTCCCTTAACTTAATGACTGCTATCAGGATGTGAAATTCTCTCATAGCAGTCATTAGATTAAGTAGTGCAAATCTGCATGTTTTAATTTTAATCTTCTGTGAAAAATATGACCAAGAAAATTGTCAAATAAAAATGTTCGATCTGAACATTTAACTGCACCTTTAAGTAATATAGTTATTATTATTTTTCTGTTTTAATTACATTATACAATTTCATTATATAAAACACTGTACATTATAATCAGAGCTTGATATGGAATCAGATTAGTCTCAAAAGAAATTTACGCAAAAGGCCCAATGTTTTCTTGAAAAAGACGTGATAGTGTCATTAGAAACTGAATGAAACTGAAAAAAAAAAAGATATTTACTCAGGTGAGGATCTTTATTTTTTTTTTCAGTTTCATTCAGTTTCTCATGACACTATCACATCTTTTTCAAGAAAACAGCTGCTTTAGAACTTTAAATGATCAACAACCTTACAGTTTTATATGTCGTAACAATAAAAATGAAAAAATAAAAGATATCAACTTAGGTGAGGTTTGAACACGGGTCTAAGGACATGGTAACCCAATGTGCTTACCACTGGACCACAATGGAGCTAAATTGATGGTGTGGCCGGAATGATGCTTATGATTACCCTGCAGGATACATGTTGCTCATGGAGCTGCGAGACAATAAATAAGAAAAGCAGAGCTGCAGCAAAATAATGGATAAAAAGAGTGAGGATGTGGTCAAATAGATAAATAAATTTAAAAAAAAGTGCGACTGCTGCTTTCTCAGTTCGCCATGCTGGAGAGGAACAGTCAGCGCAAAAGAAGCGCAAAGTTGGTGTCATTGACTACAGCTCTCATCTGATTGGCTGAAAGGTACGAGTAGTCCTGACTCTGGCAGGAAAGTCTCAAAAATACACACACACGTATCCAGGGGGAGTCGTACGTGAAAGAGGATTTGCACATTCTCATTCAGGATGAACTCGCAAGTTTTAAACATTCAAAACTTTTTGTACACTCTTATACATTTGCAAATGGTGTTTTGCATTTGTGAAACGTATTTTATGAAAATGTATTTTTATTTTGTGCACGTGAAATTTTTTTGTGAATATAAATAAATATTTTACGCACATGAATTTGGTTTTATGCACGTCATTTGGCTACGCATGTGTACATCGTGTCTTTTGCGTGAATTATTATTGAGTCTATTCTGACTCCATACTTGACAATAACTTTTTTGATCACCAGCCACTGTGGCTAGTACATTTCCAACATTACTAACCACTCGCCATTTTCACTAGCCACACTTTTCTTGTTGGGAAAATGTATTTTATATCCAAACATTTGACTTTGACATGCTAAATAACATGATTTCAATGTTGTGTTATGTCCACATGCCATCTCACTCATTTAACCTCTCGTGTGTATTGTGTATCGGCTTGCTCAGTGTGCGTGAGCAAATGGGTTGTGTCACAACGCAATCAGTTTTTATTTCACGACTTTTCAGGGCTCAAAATTAAGGATTTACCAAATTTATTTCTGACTAGGGTTGTAACAATATACCGGTATGACGGTTTACCACGATTTGAACGTGCACGATTATCATACCATGAACAATTGCATATCAACGGTTTTACCCTTAAAGACCGAGACAGCCGCCTGCGGCTAAAAATAAGTATTGCTCTTAAATGTTTAATAACTATTGATCCGCTGATCAAGATTGGCATAAAGAAGAGAATCTCAGCTTTCCAGTGCTGTATCACATAACATTCGCGGACTTTCAGAGGCTCCAGAATCAGTGCAGGTACGTCATCAAAATTTGACAACGCTGATTTGACAAAGAAACGCCCGTCACTGTGTCTCCGGACAAACCAGACATGATACATTGATGCATTGTCCCTCCTCCATGCCCAGATTGGTTCAAACTCGCTATATCACAACCAATAAGCATAGGTTTCGCTTTTGTTTGTGGACCAACAATGAGCTTTTTGAACAACACGGAATGAGAGATAGGCATACATTTATGCGCGGCTAAATAAAACGCAAAAAAAAAAAAGTTTTGCATGAAATAATTCTCATACTAAGTACTTTTGCATGCACAGCAGCACAGAAACATGACAAAACAGTGACACAGCAAAGACGAACTGCTGCTCTTGCTGTTTTCAAAAGACACAAATGAAGATGCAGCTGTTTGTCTGTATTGCAGACAACCATATCCAAATCCATATCCACAGACAACCATATCCAAATCCATATCCACAGACAACCATATCCATGCTGGCACATAAAACCTAAGGATGTTCCATATTGAATCTAGTTTCGTTATGTAACTATTTATAGTATAGTAAATATTTATATCTATTTTTTTACTGAGGATTTGCACCATGTTTATTTGGACTTTATTTAGACTTTGACACATTATTTATTATTTTCTTATTTTTTTATTTGTTCATTGTAAGTGGTGTTGTTTATAGTAACTGAAAATATATTATTTGGAAAAAGTCAAATTTGCTTCACTGTTCTATTATTTTGTAACATTTGTAACATACCGTATACCGCGAAACCGTCAAACCGTGGTATTGTTTTAGACTATTATCATACCGTAAAAAATTCATACCGTTACAACCCTATTTCTGACCACACCAAATAAGTATTTCTTTGCCACAATTTTTAATGTGTCAAAACAAGAAAAATATAGCTTTATAGGTGCACTTTTTAATTCAACAAAACTTTTCTTTAAAAAAAGCATTACATTAAACAAAAAAAAGAGAATTATTGTCATGTATCTAAAATATGCACAGTAATCTGTCCTGACTAAACGTCCCAGATCACCAGTTAACTACAGATAAACTAGGAGTAATCTCCCCTTAGAGCAATGTTATTGTAAAAAAATATCATTAAACCATATTAACAAAAATAACTGTAAGCGAAAGAAAGCAGGTAAAACATATCGTGTTTAATAATGAAAGGATGTTCACGTGCACACGGTTAATATAGGCCTTTTAATAATCTGCTCAAATAATAATTCAAATGAAAGCAGTGACCGCTGCTGCTTACAAAAGAATATGTTTTATTTTTATCTTGAGCTCTTGAAAGCAGCAGGACCGTCTGTGGGTGAACCAACATCGCACTTTGTCCAGTCTATTAAAAAGGGAACCAATCGCACCAGTTGTGCTTCCACTAGACATGGTTGCTTTGCGCAATTAAACGAGAGCGCGTGTGCTTTTTACCAGTCGCGCACATCACATCACTTATGCGTGTGAGTGATCATCCTCTCGTTCGGTATTTACCACCTTTTTTGCTGTTTGCTTGCACGAACACAGTTATTTTTGTCAGTCGTGCTGCTTCTTGATTCTAAGATCACATTTGCACAAATATTAGACCATGCTTATTGTCGAACCCTGCTGTTAAGAAAACTACAATTTAAAAAATGATTTCCAACCAGCCAAAGTGGCTAGTGGAGGTGTCTGTCTAACCCGCCAGAGCTGAAATCTACCCCCATTTGGCGGGTGTTAATGTAAAGCCCTGATTATAATATATTATTGTAATTCGTCAATGATTTTACAAAGACCCTAAAACATTGAATATCTTCCGATATGGGGACTTCTCATAGATCATTTGCAGCTAATCTAAAGTTTCCTTTCCATTTAAGATCTGGAATGTGGATCTGTTCATCATTTTATGGTTTAATAATAGTATACAATACTAACAGAGGCAGCTTATTTATAAACTTTTTTTTTTGTTTATTATTATTGATTTGTTAATTTGCTTCACGTTAATGTCGATCTAAATATATATATATATATATATATATATATATATATATATATATATATATATATATATATATAATTATTTTTATTAAGTATATAATGAAATCATAATAGCACAGCATTAGCAGAATGTTGGTTACTTCGAGAACAATTAATAAGTCAAAGAAAATGTAGTTACTATAATAATTAACCACAATCGAAATTAATGAAGCTCAAGCGCAAAGCATGAAACAAAAGAGAAAAAAAAAACATTAACCCATAAGAAAAAAGATTAAACAAGCTAATTTTGTGGACTTTTGCAAATGGAGAACATACGGAAAAGCTGCAAAAAAGGTAAAGGAAAATAAATCAACCAAGCTGGAAAAAAAGAGATAAAATCCCTCAAGATTTACCCAATACAACAAAAGCATTGAAATAAAGAAAAAAACGAAACATGCAGCTTTACAATGCGGGACGGTCCATCTGGCAGCAGCAGGGGGAGGAGTTTCATGCAGTGATGTCATCGCATGCAGCTCAGCCAATGAGAGGAAAGGCTCAAAGCTCACGGATGAGCAGAGAGAGTGAGAGGGGAACAGAAGAGAGTTTCTGACCTGTGAATCTTCCACGACGCTCGACTAGACGAGGAGATCCGTCCTTCACAGACAATTATAAAAGCCGCCGGCTGAAGAGAGACACAGAGATGAGCAGAGGGTTATCATGAAGTCTGACCGCACAGACGGATGAAGGTTAAACACATCTCATGGAGGAGAGAAGAGGAGAAAACACTTTATGAAGACACACGGATGAAAACAGCATCAACGCTTCAGAAACTTCTGCTCTGCTACTGTTTAAGAGAATGAAAACCATTAGCATTTTGTAAAAAAAAAAAAAAAAAACACTTTATGAAGACAGAAGTGGAAACACACAGAGATGAAAACAACATCAACACTTCAGAAACACTGCTCCACTACTGACTGATAGAGTAAAAACCAGCCTGAACAGAATCAAACTTATTCTTCAAGATGAACAATCCATAACAAATTAGCAACAGGTTTTTACAGGGGAAAATGCGTTTTAGAATTAATTAGCTGACATGAACTATTTTTAACTCATCTAGATGATTTCTTGTTCTGGTGGGGTCAATTTTAGTTTAGCTTAGCATAATGAATTGAATCAGATTAGACCATTAGCATTTTGTAAAAAATATTTTAAAATAAATAAATAAATACTTTATTAAGACAGAAGTGGAAATACACAGAGACGAAAACAACATCAACACTTCAGAAACACTGCTCTGCTACTATTTAAGAGAGTGAAAACTAGCTTGAACAGAAACACGCTTATTTTTCAAGATGTATAAACCATGATACATTAGTTTTCACATTGCAAAAAATAATAATAATAATAATTTTACAAATTTCTTAGAGTTAAACAGTTGACTTTCTTGAATTCTTTCTTGAGTTCTGGTCGGGGTCACTTTTAGCTTATAGCTTAGCATAATGAATTAAATCAGATTAGACCATTAGCATTTTGTAAAAAAAAAAAAAAAAAAAAAAAAAAAAAAAAAAAAACACTTTATGAAGACAGAAGTAGAAACAGAGACGAAAACAACATAAACACTTCAAAAACACTCCTCCGCTACTGACTGATCAGATGAAAACCAGCCTGAACAGAATTAAACTTATTTTCAATGCATGATAAATTAGCAACAGGTTTTTACAGGGAAAAAACAAAACAAAAAAATAACAATTTTACAAGCGTTTTAGAATTAAACAGCTGACCTTTGAAACTATTTTTCAACTGATTTAGATGATTTCTTGTTTTAGTGGGTTCACTTTTAGCTAAGCTTAGCATAATGAATTGAATCAGATTAGACCATTAGCATTGTGTAAAAAAATATTTAAAAATAAATAAATAAACACTTTATGAAGACAGAAGTGGAAATACACAGAGACGAAAACAACATCAACGCTTCAGAAACACTGCTCTGCTTTAGGAGATGAAAACCAGCATGAACAGAACACACTTATTTTTCAAGATGTACAATCCATGATACATTAGTTTTTACATTGCAAAAAATAATAATAATAATAATTTTACAAGTTTCTTGTTCTGGTGGGGTCACTTTAAGGCTTAGATTAACATAATGAATTGAATCAGATTAGACCATTAGCATTTAAAAAAAAAAAAACACTTTATGAAGACAGAAGTGGAAACGCAGAGACGAAAATAACATCAATACTTCAGAAACACTGCTCCGCTAGCGATTGATAGAGTGAAAACCAGCTTGAACAGAAAATCTGCCTAAACAGATCACATACTTATTTTAACATGTACAATCCATGACACATTAGCAACACATTTTTACATCGTTAAAAAACAAAACAATAATAATTTTACAAATTTAATGGAGTAAAACAATTGCCTTGAACCATTTAGACAATTTCTTTCTCTGGTATTTCTTTTAGCTTAGCAAAATTAGTTGAATCGGATTAGACCATTAGCATTACGGACAAAAAAAAAAAAAAAACACTTTATGAAGACAGAAGTGGAAACACAGTGATGAAAGCAACATCAACACTGCTCCGCTACTGAATGAGAGACTGAAAACCAGTTCTACAGAAACACAATTAAGAAACAAAATAAACACAATTAAACACAGCAAAACATCTCAAGTCACTCTGGATGAAAGCTTTTGATAAATGCAAAACTCTAAATGAACGCGCTGAAAAACAAACAATAGCATTTAGTTTGCCATTGAAACACAATGGCACAGCAAAACAAACACCCCAAGTCATTTTAACAAATAAACAGACATTTGTTAACTCAGCACATAGTTGCAGTCACAATTATTAGCCCCCCTGAATTATTAGTCCAAGTTTACTATTTATTTCTGTTTAACGGAGAGAAGATTTCTTTAACACATTTCTAAACACAATAGTTTTAATAACTTATCTCTAATAACTGATTTATTTTATCTTTATGATGACAGTAAATAATATTTGACTAGAAATTTTTCAAGACACTTCTATACAGCATAGTGACATTTAAAGGCTTAACTAGGTTAATTAGGTTAACTAGGCAGGTTAGGGTAATTAGGCAAGTAATTGTATAATGATGGTTTGTTCTGTAGACTATCGGAAAAAAAAAATAGCCTAAAGGTGCTAATAATATTGACCTTAAAATGGTGTTTAAAAAAGAACTGCTTTTATTCTAGTCGAAATAAAACAAATAAGACTTTCTCCAGAAGAAAAAATATTATCAGACATACTGTGAAAATTTCCATGCTCTGTTCAACATAATTTGGGAAATTTTTAAAAACGAAAAAAAAATTCAAAGGGGGCTAATCATTCTGACTTCAACTGTA
This sequence comes from Danio rerio, assembly GCF_049306965.1. Lineage (NCBI taxonomy): Eukaryota > Metazoa > Chordata > Actinopteri > Cypriniformes > Danionidae > Danio > Danio rerio. The sequence goes on along the minus strand of NC_133196.1, from coordinate 3,554,414 downwards.
TATATTCAGATTAAATCAATTTAATCAATTTGAGTTAAACAGTTGACTTGAACCATTTATGCATCCATAGCTTGTTCACTTTTAGCTTAGCTTAGCATAAAGAATTGAATCGGATTAGTGCGTTAGCATTCTGTTTAAAAAAAAAAACACTTTATAAGACAATAGTGGAAATACAGAGAGACGAAAACACTTCAGAAACACTGCTCCGCTACTGACTGATAGAGTGAAAACCAGCCTGAACAGAATCATACTTATTTTTTAAGATGTACATTCCGTGATACATTAGCGACAAATTTTTCTATCGTAAAAACAAAGCAATAATAATTTGTCAGAGTTAAACAGTTGACTTAAATCATTTTATTAATTCATAAAAACAACATCAACACTTTGGTTACATTCTCAAAGTGCCACGCCTACTAGTGACCATCTCTCCCTCATTAGCATTAGACGTTAGTCTTGTTTTTAAATCTGCCACTATGCTGACACACAGGCATTTGTAGCTCTGACCTCTTTTGAAAAAAGCACAACTGATTTGAATTTAAAGCGATCGTCACCAAAACAGCACGACTAAAGGCTGGTTTATACTACTGCGTCGAGTGATCAGCGCGTTAATCTTCTGCGTGCTGAATGTGTTGTTCTGCAATAACACTTCCGAAACACTAGCTGGCAGTAGGTTATTATGTTCCTCTGAATACTTGCGAGTGTTTTGTTTTTTTCTGAACGCTACCTTAATGTGCAAGAAGCTAAAACTCACTCATTCAGAGGCGGGAACCGGCGGAAATGCAACAACTTTAATCATAAGGTAAACACAAAAGAAAAGTTTCCATCTGGAGCTCCTTTACGGGACTTGACACTTGTAAACAATCGCTCCATCGGGCTTTCAGCTCTCTGCACCGCCCACACTTGTCACAGCTACTAAGCCGACCAATCAAAGAGCTTGCTCTACGCGTCGTTACAACGTGTGGGTCAATTTTTTAAGAGGTGCACATCAGCATCAGGCTATGCGACTGCGCGAAGGCTGCTCCAGACCATACACATGCCCTTGACACAGAAGTATAAATCAGCCTTAATATCAAAGCCTAAGGGCTCTATTTTGACAGTCCATGCGCAAAGTGCTAAGCGCAGGGCGCAAAAGCATTCAGAGTATGTCAGAATCCACTTTTGCTAATATAAGGATGGAAAAATCCGCTTTGTGCCGTGGCGCATGATCTAACAGGGTTGAGTTTATTTTCTTAATGAGTTATAGGTGTGTTTTGAGAATAAACCAATCAGAGTCTCATCTTCCATTCCCTTTAAGAGCCAGTTGCGTCGCGCCATGGTGCATTTGCTATTTACATGACGTAAAGTAAGTGGAAGTTGAAAAACTGAGCATTTCACTAGCGAGAAAACAGTTAAACAGAGCATCTACAGCCCGAGAATGAGAGATAAATTATTAACTTTCACTTTCACTCTCATAGATAGGGAAACCTTGTACGCTCAGACATTATTTAGCCTATAAATAATACATTTTGTAAGTTAAGCACAAAGATCTGTTTCAAAACTATTTCTAAATTCAGTTCTAATTTCTAGCAAACGAATGAATAAACAATAATAACCAAGTGTGTTCAAAAATCTGAGTTATATCCCAAAACACATGCTGTACCCCATATGGTCTAAAACCTGACAGGTGGACAAATCTAAGCTTGTTTTTAATAAAACAAATATAAATATGCATATAATAAATAACACTGCTAATAATGATAACATTATACAAAAGCAAATTGTTATGAATGAACTGAAAAAACCCCTGAGATGAAGAAGGCATGAAGACAGTGGTTTTTATATTTATGTAGGCAAGAAAATAATATGTTTTGTGATATTTTAATCCTTTATATTTATATCCTATATATATCCTTAATATTTTAATTCTTTTTCATATGTAAAGATATTTGCGTATTGCTCTTAATTTTGTGTGTATTAAGCAGTGTGTAAGCGAGGCGCAACTAACGCACTCAGCGCTGGACAATAGACCGCTTTGTTTTGGTCTATTGAAAAATCTATTATAGTTTCTCAAAAATAGCAATGCGCCAGCGGTCCACCTCAGAACGCCTTCCTTTTTAGACCAGAACGCCTATGAGCGCACATATGAGCGCAAATGCATTTTTTATTTAAACAGCGTGGGCAAAACGTCAAAATGACTCTTGTTACAAGCTGAAACTAGCAAACAACTATTGCATCGCATCTTGCGCCGGGTGTATGATAGGGCCCTAAAAGGGTCAGTTTCAAAGAGTTCTAAAACATTATTTGTCTGTTATTTTAAGCTGAAACTTCACATACACACTATACACACATCAGACACTTCATATCCATCTCGTAAAAAGTGGCATGATAGGTCGCCTTTAAGTGCCAAACTGAAATCAACCATCAGCTCCAGTGTTTGAGCAGTTATTCTGGTTAATATCAGGCAGATCGTTAACCTTTGCTGAAGAAACGCATCAGCAACAGAAGGTCATGTAGGTCATGTAGAAATCACTCAAGCGTGTGTTAAGCAGGATTGAACAAACCAGCCACAGACAATCACGGCAAGTCATGCGCACGTAATGCCAGCGCACACAAACACAGCAACACAACGGCCATTTACACAGCGGCCTGCATGCTAATTTCACCCTGATGTCAGCCCTAATTTAATTCACAGCTTCATTTGAGTGATAGTTCCTCACAAAAACACGCCTGTTCATCCGCAAACATGAATCTGCATTCACTACAGATTATTCAGCAGGAAAAACAACCTGAAAACCTGTTTCTGAAGCGCTGGTTTACAGAGAAATGTTTGCTCGTTATTATTTAGAACTGCTAACAAAACTGAAGTGAAATAATAGGTTTAATGTGATGCAACTCTTTTCTTTACATGCACAGAAAAAAAATTATTCTAGTCAAATTGTTGCAAACAATTCATACTGTATGGGCTGACATTTACACAAACTTATTAAATGTAGTGATGTTGAACTTAATTGGTTTGTTTTTGGGGCTTGTGGAGCTGCACATCGATGGATTACTCTTCTCAGTTCAAAAGCTGCATTTTGAACCAGCTGCAGGCGTGCAATTGAAGCCTGCGAAACTCCTGAATACAAAGAGTTGCAGTGGTCCAATCTGGATGTAATAAAAACATTGATGATGGTTTCCAACTCTTTAAAAGACAGAAAAGGTTTCAAATATTTCTTAATTGATAGAAAACACTTTTGACGACTGAATTTATTTGCTTGTCAAACTTTAACTCGGTGTCAAAGATCACTTCAAGACTTTTTGTGTGACAGTGAACCTAATTGATTACAGTAATTGTAGATTCACAGACACTCAAGCTGCAATCACACCAGACGCGGAACGCACGTCAAGCGCGAGTGATTTACATGTTATCTCAATGCAAATGCGCGAATAGACATCCTGCGGAGCGTATGACGCGAATTGCGTGAATGCCACGAATTCGCGCAAATAGCTTTAGTTCAAAAATCTGAAAATCAATGGACGTTCGCGCCGCGTAAACCAATCAGGAGCTTGCTCTTGTGGGGGCGTAATGATGATGTATTGTCTGTTGTTGGTGTTCTGGGGGAAATCCTCCAGCCGACACTGACAAAAAGTTCATCAAACTCGGCCTAGCTCAGTCAGAAGCACCGCTGAAAGCTTCCATCATCCAGGTTAATTTTTTGGAGGAGAGCTGCTGCACCTCTGAAAGGATCTAGTGGACTCAGACATGGCCTTAAACGTATCGATGCGTTTTTCAGCCTTCATAAAGCACATAAACACTGTTATTTTCTTAATAAAATACATGTTAGCCATTTAGCTATGAAGCTAGAGTCACCGGGCAGACAGAAGCCCTGCCCATCACGCGAATCTGCATCTGTTTTGATGCAGATTTGATGCGCGTATGAAGCGGGTTAGATGCGCGAATGAGGCGAGTAAACTCAAATGTTCACGCAACTATTTACACGCAAATATCGCAATTTATCTGCACGTTCCACGTCTGGTGTGAACACAGCATCAGAGGGCCAAACACCTATTAAACATTAAAATAAAATATTAAACATTAATATTTAATAAATAATATATATTTTGTAATATATATATATATATATATATATATATATATATATATATATATATATATATATATATATATATATATATATATATATAAATTATAGTTTATCGTTTAATGGATATAATTCAGGATGTTTTATTCATTTACCAGAATAAATATGAACAAAGATTTTTAACATACTAAACTTATAATTCAAATTAATAATAATAATAACAACAACAACAATATTTGCAACTATAAACAATAACTCTTTTAAACTCAATCAGCTATCATCATTTGTATTGTTAATATTCTTATTTCCTTTAACTTTATTTCATATACTGAAACAGATTTACCATGAGTATATTTATGAATTAAATAAAAAACACATAAAAATATTATTTTAAAATATACCAAATGCCAGTTCATTCCTTTATTATTACTACTACTACATCAAATGAATATTATTATTACTATAAATAGTTTTTATTTAAAACACTTTTACTTTGATAAAACCTTTTTAAACATTTAAAAAATCGAAATTAGAATAGAATAGAAAAGAAAACAGTAAAAGTAATGTAAAATAAATACTATATTTATAAAAAAATTCTAAACCTTGAAATAAATGTAAATAAACATTATATATAATTTATATATTCTAAAAATGAAATATAATACTAATAATATTAATAATAATAATAATATAACAAGAATAATAATTGTTTAAACAATATATTATTATTATTATTATTATTATTATTTTAACAACAATAATTATTATTATAACAATATATTATTATTTTTACAAGAACAATTATTATAATAACAATATACTATTATTATTATTATTATTATTATAACAAGAATAATTATTAAAATAACAATATATTATTATTATAACAAGATATTAATAATTATAACAATATATTATTTTTTTAAAGAATATTATTATTATTATTATTATTATTATTATTATTATTATTATTATAACAAAGATAATAATTATTATAAAATATATTATTACGACAATATGTTATTATTATTATTATTATTATTATTACAAGAATAATTATATTATAACAACATATTATTATTATTATTATTATTATTATTAATAATAGTATTATTATTATTATTCAAACATTTCATATGCTGAAATTATCAATAAGTGTTTTTAATAAAAATAATTTAAATTATTACTAATAAAATATTATTAATAAAGTGCATTAATAATATTATTATTATTAATTATCCTCATTAAACACCTTTACTATCTTTCACACATTTTAAAAATAGAAACATCAAATACAATAAAATAAATATAGTATTTAAAACATATGTTAATAAAATGTAAATAAACTTTGCATTTTCTAAAATTGTAAAACTATTATTTTATAATAATAATAATAATGTATTTTTTTACTACTAACAAAATGTAATAATAATAATCATAATTTCTTATTTAATTAAATACTTTAAATAATTATTACTTTTGTATGTATTATTATGTTTTATTAATAATATATTGTTTATTAATAATAAACATCTAGTTGACATTTAGACATCCTTCTCTCTCACACACACACAAACACACACACACACTCTGCGGCAGGTGTCTGGATGTCCCGTCACTGATCAGTGACAGCGGTCTATAATTGATGAGCTTGGGGTCAAAGGTCGTGTCTCTTTACAGCGAAAGGAAACAGTCACACGCCGCCTCAAACATCACACACAAAACGTGTCAGCAAACATCCGGCGATGGAGACGTCAAAACACACACACAAACACACACACACATGAAGAGGAAGTGCAGGAGTCACGGGTCATCTCTCCATAATGCAGGAGTGCCATGATTCCACACACACACCACAGTCAGATTGTTCTACAACACACACACATGATTGATGAGATGAAGAGCGTGCATCTACAACACAAGAGCCTGATATTGTTATATTTCAATAAGAGACGTGGTTTCTCAAGTGAAGCTCTCAGGAGAGACGAGAGATGAGTTATTAATCTACTCCAGTTCCTCATCCATCTGCAAACTTGTGGATATGTTGATTAATATTAACTTATAGCACAAAATATTGTGGTGAAAATCTTGACTTTCTTCATGAATCTCAACTTTTGCATTTAATTTGAACATTGCATTTAAATTATCGACAACCAGTCGTCAGCAATAGAGAAACTTTAAGAGCTTGTTGTGGTTTACTGACAAATATAGGAAATATTTTCCCTCCGTCCACCGAAAAATATTATTATTGTTATTAATAAATAAAATTTAAAGTGTAAAAATGCTAAATCAAAAAAAAAGTGCTCAGGCGTAGCTTAATTATTGTGTCGGTGCTCTTAGGGAAGGAATTTATCAGAATAAACAAACAAAAATAAGTCTAAGGCACTTGAAAAATGTGAAAAAAAATATTTAAAATCTTTTATTGACATGGCTATTCTTTATATTCTATTAGCCTATACTTTAATATCATTATTATTAAATAGGCATGATAATTAATTAACTAATGAATCTTATTGTAAAGTGTGACCCATAAAATAATAGAAAAATGCTTTAATATTTTGTTAAAACTGCTGTTACGATGATTCAGTATACAATTATTATTATTATTATTATTATTATTATTATTATTATATAAAAATACTTAGCTATGATTATAAAAAAACACCTGAATACTTATTCATTTGTAATGATATTCTATTCCTAAATATTATTATTGTCATTATTATTAAATAGTTTTTTAATGTATATTAAACATTTATTCATCATCATCATTATTATTATTAATGTTATTATTATTATTATTATTATTATTATTATTAAATAGGCATGATAATTGTTGTACCAAAACTAATAATACTAATAACAATAGTAATAATAATTAGTAGTAGTAGTAGTAGTAGGCATAAGATAAAATAAAAATGCTTTAATATTTTTTTTAAAAACTGCTGCTATGAAATAATTGTACCATGTACAATTATTATTATTTAAAAAATACTTAACTATAATAATAAAAAACACCTGAATACTTTTTCATTTGTAATGATATTCTATTCCTAAATATTATTATTATTGTTATTATTACTAAATAGTGTTTTAAATTATATTATAATATTAGTCATGTTATTGGTATTATTATTACTATTCTTATTATTATTATTATTACAATTGTTATTATTTGTGGTAATATTATTATTATTATTAAATAGGTATGATAATTTATTACCAAAACTAATAATAATTATTATAATAATAACAACAACAAAAACAACCATAACAACAACAACAACAACAAAAATAATAATTAGTAGTTTTTAATTAGTAGTAGGCAAAAAAAAGAAAAGAAAAATTGTTCTGTGTACAATTATTATTATATTAAAATACTTAACTAGAATCATATAAAAAACACCTGAATACTTATTCATTTGTAGTGATGTTCTGTTGTCTGAGATAGAAAAAAATATTCATCCTTTGGTTTTTTTTTAACCTAGTTAAGCCTTTAAAAGTCACTTTAAGCTGCAAAATAACTAGTGAAATATTATGTACTGTCATCACGGCAAAGACTAAAGAATTAATAATTAGAAAGGATTTAAACAGTAAAACTATTGTCTACAAATACACTGAAAAAAATAATTTTAATTGAAAAGCACTTTAATAACAAAAAATATTATTTAATAAAAAATTATTATTATTTTTGTCAAAAAAAAAAACTCCTTAGAGCTGTATTTGTTCATGTTAAAGCTAAACGTCAATCAAAGCTGCCATTTATTCCCACTGCATAGAAATAAAGAGCATGAACAATCTGTGGAAAATGCTAAAATCCTCTTTTGTATTCCACAGAAAGAGAAGTTACTTGACAAAGCGATAAATGATGTTTATTATCCTCCTCTCCAGCAGATTTCCTGAACGCTTCAGGCCACAATTAATATCTGTGAATGATGGAGTCTCACAGCGGGCGTTTGTTTGGGCTGAATCACGCTTATTCTAGACGATCTTGACCTCTGAACTTCAGCAGCTCTTCATATGCTGATCAGGAGCATCGGTTTAGTGGAGTTTGACATCCATCCAACACATGATTTAAAGGGGACCTATTTTTACAAGACGTAAAATGCATCGCTGATGTCCCTAGAGTGTGTGTGTGTGAGAGTGTGTGTGTGAGTGAAGTTTCAGCTCAAAATAAAACACAAATAATGTTGTATAACTCCCTGAAACTGACCCTTTTAAGCTTTGATCCTAATTGTACTGTTTTGGTGACTGTCACTTTAAATTCAAATGACACTGTGCTCTTTTTAAAAGAGGGCGGAGCTACAAATGCCTATGTGTCTGCAGATTTAACACAAGAGCATTGTTATCACGGCAAAAATCTCAAGAGGTGTTTATTTGTGTTCATTTGCGCTAAAACTCACATTTATAATCCTCTTAGTCGCTGTAATGAGAAAAAATGGCAACCACGAGCTCAGGGCTCCCTCCCATTCGCAGAGCGAGAGGGGAGATTGAGCTCAGGTAGATCTCAAAAAACTCACCGGCTGAAGAGGCTAGGGCAAACTACTTTGAGAAGGAAGGGAGCTAGACAAATTGCCTGCTTAGCTAATGCCTAGTTCAGACTGCGTGATTTTAGCCCTGATTTTGGCTCGCCGACAGGTTTTGAGAAATCGCCGACAAATGCCTGAAATCACAGGCAAATCGCTGCTCGTGCACGTGAGTGACAATCACACAGTATGAACTATCAAAGGCGCAATCTGAGAATCGCAGATGAGTCGCCGATGCCTGTGAGATATTTGGCGTGCTGAATATCTGGAGCTGTCGGAGATTCAAATCATGCCGTGTGAATTGAGTTATGACTGAAAATAACATCAGCGATCGCCTACAGCCAATGAGAGAGCAGCTTTCACTTGTGTGTGCGTGTGTGTATACCTGCCGCAGGCCAGCGGGAGGCTGGGGGAGAAGTTAAAAGCGCTCTTTTTCGGTTTATTTGGACCCACGAAATAGAGGAAAAACTAGTGGAGGTTTGACAGGACTCAGGAGCAACCGTGTCTGTTTGACGTTTCATACAGAAAGAAATTAGTTTATTATCAACTTAAGTTGAGGAGAAATGGCTAATTCCCTTTAAACCCAGGTGATCAAACATGTAGCTAACAGCTATTTTGATGACACTCAGATCTACCTAGCCTTACTGCCTAATGACTACAGCCCCATTGACACCCTCTGCCAATGCATTGATGAAATGAGCAATTGGATGTGCCAAAACTTTCTTCAGTTAAACAAAGAGAAAACTAAAATGATTGTGTTTGGAAACAAAGATGAGGTTCTCAAGGTAAATGCGTACCTTGGCACTAAAGGTCAAACGAGAAAAAATAAGGTCAAGAATCTTGGTGTGACTCTGGAGTCAGATCTGAGTTTCAACAGTCATGTCAAAGCAGTCAGTAAATCAGCATACTATCATCTCAAAAACATAGCAAGAATCAGATGCTTTGTTTCCAGTGAAGACTTAGAGAAACTTGTTCATGCTTTTATCAGCAGCAGGGTGGATTACTGTAATGGACTCCTCACTGGTCTTCCTAAAAAGACAGTCAGACAGTTGCAGCTCATCCAGAACGCTGCAGCCAGAATTCTAACCAAAACCAGGAAATCAGAGCACATCACACCTGTCGTCAGGTCTTTACACTGGCTGCCAGTTACATTCAGAATAGATTTTAAAGTATTATTACTGGTCTATAAATCACTAAATGGCCTAGGACCTAAATACATCACAGATATGCTGACTGAATACAAACCGAACAGATCACTCAGATCATTAGGATCATATAAACTAGAAGTTCCAAGAGTTTAGTCAAAGCAGGGTGAATCGGCTTTTAGCCACTATGCCCCTCGCTGCTGGAATCAGCTTCCAGAAATGATCAGATGTGCTCCAACATTAGGCACATTAAAATCAAGACTGAAAACACATCTGTTTAGCTGTGCCTTTACTGAATGAGCACTGTGCTGCGTCCGACAGATTGCACTATCATGTTTTTCTCTTCTTCTTCATTCTTTTATATCACATTTTACCTGTTTTTATGTTTTGTTTTGTTTTTACGCATTTTTATTATTTGTTTTTATGTTTATTTCACTTGTTTCTTTTATTCTTGTTTATGTAAAGCACTTTGAATTGCCATTGTGTATGAAATGTGCTATATAAATAAACTTGCCTTGCCTTACATGTTCTACCCCATTAAAGGCTTCTTTCTCATTATGTAGTTAATAACAAAAGATATACGACGTGTTTTTGGCTGTGAGACGTAGTTTGGACGAAGTTGTCGGCGATTCTTCCTATAGTAAAGTCATGCAATGTGAAAGTCCCTGTCGCCGATCCATCTTGCAGTGTAAACAAAGCAGCGACGAAACGCTAGCCCAGATAGTCATGCAGTGTGAAAACATCTGTGACACGACTACTTTGAAAATCATGCAGTCTGAACTCGGCATTAGTCTGTTGTGTGTGGTGCATCTCTTTGGATGGTGGGAGGAAGCCGTAGGAAAACCCATGCGGACACAGGGAGAACATACAAACTACGCACAGAAACACCTACCGGCCCTTTGAGGATCAGAGCCAGCAGTGTTCTTGCTGTGGGGAAAATGGTGCTAACCACAGGGCCACCGTGCCGCCCAATCCATAAGAAAAATCATATGATTGGAGCAGAGGTCGCGTTAGACTTTGTCATTGTCCGTCATTTTGACGGAGAGGGTTGTAAAAATTCTGTTTTAATCTATTATTGACCGTCAATTAATTTGCATATTTCATAATCGCTTTTCATGCATATTTTAATAATGAACTTGCGCGACGAGCATATCGGCTAAATTATTCGTTTATTTATTTGACAAACGAACAATAACTCATATCTGCCTTACCTCATATCTTCCTCCTGCGTCGACCTGAACTGGGATCTTGCCTGTGCGTAATCAAACGCATCAATAGAAACTGATGCAGAGGCAACAGTCATTAAATTCTGTGTCTTTGCCTCGGAAAGTCGACTTCTCGTGACAGTTTTACATTTGTTCTGGAGGCTGAAGCCGCGTTCTGCTGCCACACTGGAAAGTCCTTGCCAGAAGCGGCCTGGACTCTGCAGACAGACTCGGGCCAGATATGGTTAACAGGAATCAGGTCAGTGCTTTCTAGCCACATCACAAAAGCATGTGCGGGAGTGAGCTGTGGGCCATACTCGCCCCAGATAACACTCGCCGATTCGGAGCCGGAGGCGCCGAAGGGCAGCCGAGCTCGGGCCGATTACTACCTGCTATCTTGGTAGCGCCACTTCAGCCAGGGTTTTGTAGTTAGGAAACATTTTTCCCATGGAAGTGATCAGAAGTTTGCTGGATTTTCTGAATGTGGGATTTCCTGGTCTTGCCAGCACTTGTTTCACCAGGAAAAAACACTGCAGGACATGCTCCTTCAGCACCAGGGGCGCGGCTTCACCCCTCTGCGTTCGGTAGTGCATGTTGCTCACAACTCACTCCAAACCACCTGACCTCCTTGTTGTTGCTTGGTTGGCCCTTAACAACAGCTGTCGGCGACTGAGGATTTTTGTCTGTTTGTTCTTCATCGTCTACTGCATCACTTCCTCTTTTTTTCACCTTTATTATTAATATCACAACTATTTGGCCGTTTAAAGAAACTTCTCACACTCAGCTGCTGTGAGATTTTTGCAACTGTACACAGCGCTGACAAAGAGGAGACAAAAGAAGGGCAATCGCCATCAGCTGGACAGGAGTGGGAATTACAGTCAGCTACTAATTACAATAGATCCCCCTCAGCATAATCCGTCAAAATGACGGATCACCTTCAGATTTTTCCGTCACTGCTAAAAAAAATCCATCAATGACGAAAAATATTCGGTTAACACGACCTCTGGATTGAAGGATCACGATTAGCTCATGCAGGACATCATCATCTGTGGGAAAGCACGTGATCCTCTCAAAATTAGTTTATAAATAAACTTCACTTAGAGCTCCTTCCTGGTTAACGAATTTACCGGTATTTTGTAATTGCAGTGTGAATGGTCCTTTCCAGAATAATTCCAGAATGTCGCTGCCTGTGTGAACTGCACATATTTTATTTACCAGTAAAGTCGTTCCGGAAATTTTCCAGATGTTTGCCAGTATCACTGTGTGAAAAAGCTAATATCTTCAGCTGTTGAACACTCTAATGGCAGACGGCTGCTTCTCACTCAGGGCTGTTCATGTGCTAATGAGGAAGAGATGGTCACTAATGGGCGGGGCTTTCCCACTCTGATGACACGTACAAAGGCAGAATGTCAATCAAACCGTTTCTGCAGACTGCTTTAATCAAGTCTGATTATGAAAAAATAGAATTAATGCATTTTTACCATTAGAAGCTGGATATATTCACACTTGTATATATTTACAATTGTGTTTAAACCCCTTATAAAAGTGATTTTTGCATATTAGGTCGCCTTTAATAAGCCCTGATGTGCAAATATCTGGCAAACATGCAAATGTAGAGCTATTCCCAAATATTTTTACAGATGCTCTTTATATAAAAGCATTCAATCCAAGTCAAACTATTAGCAAATGAGGATTTTTCTTCAAGCCCCTCAGCTCAGGCTTAACCCACAGGATTTAAATCCTCAAATCTGACTAGCGGATACAGATGAACACAAAATACATTAACAAAACGACAAATTATAATGCTCGCATTACACTTATATCTAGTTGTGTTGTAGTAGTGTGTGGATATAAACAAATAACAGTAAAAATTAATGAATTGTATTTTAATGATGTTATGATGGCTAAAGTTTATTTTGTATTTTTGTTGCGCACTGTATTGTGTATTTTTCTTTGTCCTGCCTTCATGTGTTTTTTGTGTTTTCCAATAGGCTCCCATTGTAATGTGGTCCAGGCTGTAATCGGACTATAAAAGTTAGGCCCAATAGGCCCAAGCCCGACTGAATTCGGCCCGAGTCCGACAAGAACATTTTGATTGACAGCTTTTTAAAAGCCCGAACCAGTTTACAGCCCGACATTTTTCAAATGTGCACATGCACACAGCTCTTTTGCCTTTTTTTTTTAAGAATGAGTTGTTTATTTGTTTTAATATTATTTATTCATAACAAACGTAGACTATAGGCCACTTGGGCCCCGTTTACACTGCCAATTAAATGTGACCCAATTCAGATGTTTTGCTCATATGTAGGGCTGCTCGATTTTGGGAAAAATTATAATCACGATTATTTTGGTCATAATTATAATCATGATTATTTTGGTCATAATTATAATCACGATTATTCCAAACGATTATTAGTTGTAGTCAAAATTATTAGCGCTCCTGAGAATTTTTTTTTTAAATAAATATTTCCCAAATTATGTTTAACAGAGCAAGGAATTTTAACAGTATTTCCTAAAATATTTTTTCTTCTGGAGAAAGGCTTATTTGTTTTGTTTTGGCTAGAATAAAAGCAGATTTAAATATTTTGAAACCTCTTTTAAGGTCAATATTATCAGCCCCTTTAGGCAATATATATTTTTGATTATCTGCAGAAGAATCTACTGTTATACAATGAACTGCCTAATTACCCTAATTAAGCCTTTGAATCACACTTTGAATTTTACGGAACCCCGGAAGGGACAAAGTGTAGGAGAAAAAATTTGGCTGGGTGAAAAAAAAATGGGTGGAAGGAAAATATATATTTCTAAGTTTTTGCGTTCTCTCGCAAAGATTTTTTGCATTCTCTCGCAAAACTGTTTGAGTATTGCGGTTGCCGGATTTTTAATTATTGAAAATCGCGACGAAGTGTGGCCCCCTAATCACTTCCGCTATACGCCACTGCAAAGTATGTATATATATATATATATATATATATATGTATATGTATGTGTGTGTGTATATATATATATATATATATATATATATATATATATATATATATATATATATATATATATATATATATATATAGTTATTTTCCACCCTGCAAAGAAAAGAGAAATAAATACAATAGAATAAAAATATAAAACAAACTGTGATTTAAGCATCTTCACCCTAAGAAAAACACTTTAGCTACAAAAATTCTTCAGTCAGGAGCAGTAAGGGATGTTCTCGTCGTTTGATTAATGATCATTTCGCACTGTCACTTTAATGGTTTCTCTTTCACGTGTCTTTTGATTCTCAACTTGTTTGTTTATTACGCAAATGAGGGTTAATATGAATAATCACTAATCACCGCATTTTGACACCTATTTGACCATTAAAGCGCTCACGTTAAGATTACTTTAGATGTCTGCGCTCCTCTGCTCATCTCAGAATGCGAATGAGACCGAAGGCTGACTGCGTGCTTATGCATGTGCGCGTGTTACACACACACATAAGCACGCGGTCTTTCGCGCTTTTGGTATATGATGCAATAATCGTTTATCTCGATTAATGGTTTTTCATAATCGTTAGAAGCCATAATTGAAATCAAAATCAGATTTTCGATTAATTGCACAGCCCTATATTATATATACTATTTAAAAACTAAATAAAATCAGTAATTTAAGGGGCACAAGAAATTAGAAGTATTTTCTGCGATGAATGCCAATTTGGAAAAAAAAAATGGATGAGTAAATTATGGCAAAATGTTCATTTTGGGATGAACTTCCCTCTTTGAATATAATAGTCAAACTAATATAGTGAGCACTACAAATACTGTACACTAGATTTCCAAAATATCCTTCACTTCTCTACACAAAAAATCTGTGTATTTCCTCTAAAAAGCTTCTGAGCTTCAGATGTGCTGTGGACTGAGGTGAGCAGGATTACAGCGGTTTGTCCTGATAGTGACGGGATTTCTGCAAATCGGGAACAAGAGGCCAAATCTGGATTTACACACTGAGCAACAGCCAGAAGCTTTTACCCAAAACACACACACATACACAGAAACCATACAAAGCAGAACCAAACAGCAGTGGGCATTAGCTGAGAGAAATACTGTAGAAGCAGAGCACATTCTCAATTCAATAATCCTTCACATTGTACCATGATTCTGTATGGTAAACAGCCAGATAATAGTAGGAAAACAGTAGTTTACCCTTTACTTACTGTAAGTCCTTAGACCATGAGGACAAATGGCTGTAAAGACTAAATCACTGATGCAATAAAGATCTAAATATGTTTAAAACACTATTTTAGACACTCCATTCAGAGTGAGTCCCCAGTAAACGATTTACTAATTCAAATGATTCATTCAGAGTGAGTCTCCAGGAAACTATTCACTGATTCAAACGATTAATTCGAAGAGTCCTAGGTAAACATTTTACTGATTCAATTGATCTATTAATTACTGATTTAAATAATTTATCTAAATTCAATCTCCAGTGAACAATTCACTGTTTCAAATGATTCATTCAGAGTGAGTCTCCAGTAAACAATTCACTGATTCAAATGATTCATTCAGAGCAAGTCTCCAGTAAACAATTCACTGATTCAAATGATTCATTCAGAGCAAGTCTCCAGTAAACAATTCACTGATTCAAACGATTATTTTGAAGAGTCTTAAGTAAACATTTCACTGATTCAATTGATCTATTAATTACTTATTCAAATAATTCATCTAAATTCAATCTCCAGTGAACAATTCACTGGTTCAAATGATTCATTCAGAGTGAGTTTCCAGTAAACAATTTACTAATTCAAATAATTCATTCAGAGTGAGTCTTCAGTAAACAATTTACTCATTCAAATGATTCATTCAGAGAGTCTCAAGTAAACAATTCACTGATTGAAATGATCTGTTCAGAGTGAGTCACCAGTAAATGAATCACTGATAAAATGATCTGTTCAGAGTAAGTCTCCAGTAAATGAATCACTGATAAAAATGATCTGTTCAGAGTGAGTCTACAGTAAATGAATCACAGATAAAAATGATCTGTTCAGAGTGAGTCTCCAGTAAATGAATCACTGATAAAAATGATCTGTTCAGAGTGAGTCTCCAGTAAATGAATCACTGATAAAAATGATCTGTTCAGAGTGATCCTCCAGTAAACTGTTCGCTGATTCAAATGATTAATTCAAAGTGAATTTCAAGTAAACAATTGGCTGATTCAAATGATTCATTTAGAGTGTCTCCAGTAAATGATTTCCTGATCCAAATGAATCCTTCACAGTTTTTACTTGAATTATTATGAATCAGAGTAATTATAAGAGTATTAGTTTATGTAATGAGACTTTCTGGCAAAATAAACATTCATAACTTATTACTTCAAGTCAATTCAAAATCAAGTGTTGTCATGCTCAACGAATCGAATTCAATGACTGAACTGTGTAACAAGCAGTACAAAGAGTGAAAGAGAAGAAAGCGAAGTCCTCCAGAAATCTGTCAATATGAACTCGGAGAGGAACGGAGGGATGGAGAAAGAGAAGAAGACAGACATGAATCTAAAGTAGTCTTTGTTGTGTCCTCAGTGACAGTGAGCATCTCTCATTCTCGTCCTCTGTGTTTCTCTTTACATCTTTTCTGGCAGCACATTTATCATTCCTGCACACAAACAATTGAGCTGGAAAAGTGATGAACGCAGGCGATACAAAAGATGGCTAAATCAGGGGCCTCCGATCAGCCGGTTGCTAGGATACCTTTGATCTTTTCCCACAACCAGCTTCCGGCAATACATTCAGGAGGACGAGTCGAGTTTAACAGATAAAAACTTCACTTCAGTTTACTGTAAAATCACTGTAAAATCAAAATTGATAATAAAATATATACCATAATTGCTTAATAAATAATTATATACCCAAAAAAGTAGATTATTAATGGATATTATGTTATCAAACAAATAATTATTATTATTGAGATTGCTATTATTGGTGACAATAATAATGTATCTATATTTAATATTATAAATGATTATTTATATAATTATATTAAATAACTATACAATTATCAAGTATTATAATTATAATCAATATTTAAAAATTATGTGACTCATTATTATCATTATTATTATTAACAACATTATGAAAATATTAATGATTTATTATCCCAGTTTAAAATCCCAGTTAGTAATCTAATCTGAATTTTTATTATTCACAATATTAGCATTATGATTATTTATGAATATTAGTAATAAAAAATATATATAATAACAATAACAGCAACAACAACTACAAATAATAATAATGATAATATAAAATGTTATTATTATTATTATTATTATTATTATTATTATTATTATTACTATCATCATAATAAATACTATTTATCATAATTAATAATAATAACATTATGAGAATTTCAACAATTTAATATCTCAGTAAAAACTATGTTTAATCTAAATGATTTGTATTATTAATAATATTACTACTATCATCATCATTAATAATAATAATAATAATAATAATAACAACAACAACAATAAAATCAAAACTATCGAACTATCAATATTTAATATCCCAGTAAAGAAAACTATAGTAATCTAATCTAACTTATTATTATTAACATTAGGATTATTTTTTATTATTTTATTATGAATGTTAGTAAAAAAAAAAATAATAATCAAATTAAATAATAGTAATAACAATAACAAATATTAATGTTTTATTATTGTTATTATTCTTTTTATTACTATCATCATCATCATTATCATTAATAATAATAATAATAATAATAATAATAATAATAATAATAATAATAATAATAATAATAATATCAACATTATGGGAATATCAATAATTTGATATCTCAGAAAAAAGGAAAGTGGTCTAATCTAAATTACTATTATTATTATTATTATTATTAACATTCTGATTATTTTAATTATTATGATTAATAATAGTAATAAGTAAAATATTAATGCTATTATATAAATTAATATTTTATTGTTGTTATTCGTATTATTATTATTATTTTAATATTAGTATCATTATATTAATAATAATAATAATGACAATAATAATAAAATACTAATAATAATAATAATAAACTATTTATTTTTATTTTTATTAATGATGATTATGATGATGATAGTACTAGCAGTAATAATAATGATTATACTACTACTAATAATAATAATAATAATACTAATAATAATAATAAACATTATATTATTACTAGCAGTAGTGTTTATTATTATTTGTAATTTACATTGGATTTAAATGCAAAATGTACAAAATAAATAAAACGAAATAACAAAATAAATAATTTACAATTAAAAAAATATGAAGATGAAATTAAAATTACAATTTAAAGAATCAGAATTGTCTTGTCATCAAAATGGTTTTCAATTTAATATCTAAAAAGTTTTTTATTTTATATATAAAAAAATTCTTATTTAAAATGTGCTGTAGATTTAAGTGTGTTAAAATTAAAAAAATAAATAAATAAATAAAATAAAGTCATTATTAATAGAATATTTTAACTTCTGTAATCATATTCAATTAATAAGGAAATCAAGGTCATCCTATTGATATAACCATATACAGTACACGACACCTACATTACAGTATAATATATTAAGTTAACTGTACTTAACTAACAAAAATCAAGTAATTGCAACAAGAGCTTTAGTTTCTCTGTATCTAATCCTGAAGATCTTTCACTAAAGCACCAACTAAAAGCATCAGCAAAACAGAAGTGCTGAAATCGTCTGAAAATACTGGCAGTCAACTATTTGAGTATACATCAACTGAAAAATCACAAAAAATGCATGGAATGAAGTGATGATTTCAGCTCTCTGTCCAACACTTTAAACAGCTGTCAGTCAGTCAGTATCAGAGGCGTCAGCAAACACACTCAGCATTTTCCCTGATCTGCTGTGAAAGATGCACATCAACAGAAGAGCAACTTAAATCAGCACATTTACAAATAATTTACTCCAAATCCAAATAATGCATCACTTTATAGGAATCAAACATAAATCATCACTGCTTATAAACAGAAAGAAATCCGAGCATTCTGATGAAAGAGAAATGCACTGAAAATACACTGCACAATGTATATTAAAAAACCAAATAGAGTCAATATTGTTTGTGATAAGGCTTAATGCAATGGTAAACTGCAAATGACGGAGTTTAATAAATCAATTTGCTGCATTTATTTAGACTTGATGGAGAGTTTCAGTGTCTCACTGTGGCTTCCTTTATAAAGTTCAGAAAATAAAGAAATGAATAGAATTATGAAATAAACTAAATAATTAACTAACTAACAAACTAATCAATTACATACAGTAAATAAATAAATGAACAAAACTTTAAATAAATAAACTAACTAATCAATTAATATAAAAAATAAACTAACTAATCAATTAATATAAATAAATAATAAAAATTAGTAAATGAATAAATAAATAAAGACTAACTAATCTATGAATAAATAAATGAAATAAATTAATCAATAAATAAACTAACTATAACCAACTCAATTATAAATAAATAATAATAAATAAATAATAAATATTAATAATAAATGAGTTTTTTTTGTAATTTCACAGTAGCTATAAAAATATAATAATACAATATGTAATATATATAAATAAATATAATATAATATCTAAATAAATATACAAATATATATATATATATATATATATATATATATATATATATATATATATATATATATATATATATATATATATATATATATCAATAAATATATTAATAAATAAGAAAATAAATAAATAAATAAATAAATAAAGGTATAAAAAGATGGATGGATGGATTGATTAATTAAATATAAGATAAAATCAAATTATAACCTTTTTTTTACAGGAATGATTGTCATATTTCTTGTATTTGAAATAATTTAGCTTATTTAACATTGCATTTTTTATTTTTATTTGTATTTCTTTTCAAATATAGCTATTCAAGTCTAAAAATAAAAAATAAAAATGTAATATTGTCCAGTCTTACCTAATCCACCAGTACATACCTAAAATACACGAACCAAAACAAACCTACTGTATACTAGCACTGCTTTAACAACTATCTACAATATATCTACACTATCTATATAGTATATCTACAATGCTTCCACAGAAACTGACTTTTCTTCCTCTAAACTCTGAGTTTTTCTTTCACAATTGACTTTTTTCTCTAAGTTCGGAGTTTACATCCTGCAATTCTTGCTTTTTTTTCTTTGAATTCTGAATTTCTATTTTGCAATTCTCACATTTTTCTCTGAATTCTGAGCTTATACTTCTCAATTTAGATTTTTTTCTCTGAAATCTGAGCTCATTTTTGCTCAATTTAGATTTTTTCCTCTATAAATTGATATGTATAATCTTAGATTTCAGTTTAAATCTTGCAATTCAGACTTTTTTACTCTAATTTTGAGGTTTAATTCTTGCAATGCTGACTATTTCATTGAATTTGGGGTTTCCCTTTAGCAATTCTGAATATTTACTCTAAAAAAACAATGAAAAAACATGGCGAATTCCTTCAAAACCTTATTCCTCATGATTGTCTTCAAACTGGCAAAGTCAAGCAGGAGAGAAAGACAAAGAAAGAGAGGAAGAAAAAAGAAACAAGAATTTAGGCCAAAAACAGAAAAACAAGAGAGCAGCCAACAAGCGTCCAGCATCAGAAAACTGCAGAAAACAACGCATGCAATGCAAATCAGCTTTCATCCCGATGCCAAACGTCTCCAAGAAAAGACCCTTTATGTGCCAGTGTTTGGCCTGAAGACGTGCACACATCCATATAACCTGCTGACAGAGCCTGAGATCATACAGGAGGAGGACAACAGCACGCATTCAACACACACACGCAGCAAACAAGCACTCACTTGAACGCCATGGCATCGAGAGGCGAAAACTGATTCATTAAAGAGGCTTTGGGAGGTTCAGGTCTCAGACGTATGAAGATGGAGAAGAGAGTTCTTTAAAGGTCTGTGGAGAAAACACAAACAACTGCACATTAGTAGAGGATCATATATGATATCATACAAAGAAATGCTACATATGGAACAGATTCAGCAATGTCAACCATTATAAATGCTGTATTCTGCATGCCAGGACTAAATGTGTTGATGTGACAGAAACACTTTGAACTTGCACTCTTGGGAGTCTGATTGAATCACTTTTGAGAGTCTGATTCAATCCCTTTGGAGTTGGATTGAATCACTTTTGAGTGAGTCTGATTCAATCACTTTTTGGGTAATTCAAAAGCGATTAAATCAAACTCTCCAAAGCGATTGAATCAGACTCTAAAAAGTGATTGAATCAGACTCTCAAAACTGATTCAACCAGACTCTCAAAAGTGATTCAATCAGACTTCAAAAAAATGATTGAATCAGACTCTCAAAAATGATTTAGTCAGACTCCCAAAATTGATTCAATCAGACTCTCAAAATGATTGAATCAGACTCTTAAAAAATGATTCAATCAATCTCCCAAAAGTGATTCAATTAGATTCTCAAAAGTGATTCAATCGAACTCTCAAAAGTGATTCAATCCACCTTCCAACAATGATTGAATCAGACTCTCAAAAGTGATGTAATTAGACTCTCAAAACTGATTCAATCAGACTCCCAAAATGATTAAATCAGCCTCCCAAAAATGATTCAATTAGACTTCCAAAAACTGAATCAGACTCCCAAAAGTGATTTGATTAAGACTCTCAAACGTGATTCAATTAGAATATCAAAAGTGATTCAATCTGACCCCAAAAGTGATTGAATCAGACATTCAAATATGACTCAATCCAACTCTCAAAATGATTCCATCAGACTCTTAAAAGATTCAATACACCTCCCAAAATTGATTAAATAAAACTCTCAAAAGTGATTGAATCAGACTCTCAAAAGTAATTTAACTAGACTCTCAAAAATGATTCAGTCAGACTCCCAAACATGATTTAATTAGACTCCCAAATGTGATTCAATCAGACTCTCAAAAGTAATTCAATCTGACCCCCGAAAGCAATTGAATCAGACATTCAAAAGTGATTCAATCTGACTCTCAAATATGATTGAATCAGACTCTTAAAAGTGTTTTAATCAGACTCTCAAAAGTAATTCAATCAGACTGTAAAAAAATATTTGAATTAGACTCTGAAAAAGGGATTTAATCAGACTCTCAAAAGTGAATCAATCAGACTCTCAAAAGAGAATCAATCAAACTCTCAAAAGTGAATCAATCAGACTGTAAAAAAATATTTGAATTAGACTCTGAAAAAGGGATTTAATCAGACTCTCAAAAGGAATCAATCAGACTCTCAAAAGTGAATCAATCAATCTCTCAAAAGTGAATCAATCAGACTCTCAAAAGTGATTCAATCAGACTCTCAAAACAAAAGTGATTCATTCGGACTTTCAAAAGTGATTCAATCAGACTCTCAAAAGTAAATCAATCAGACTCTCAAAAGTGATTCAATCAGACTCTCAAAAGTGATTCAATTAGACTCCGAAAAGTGAATCAATTAGACTCCTAAAAGTTCAAAGTGCTTGTGTCACATCAACACATGTTGTCCTGGCATGCACTATACAGCATTTATAGTTGTTTTTAGCAGACCTTTTGACAATGTTGTACTCAAAACTTAAACATTGAATCTCAACTGTGACATCTGAACTGAAGCAGCTTTCATTTACAAGAACTTTATCAGTTTAGACTGCAAAAAGTGCTAAATAAACGGAATTGAAACGGAATTGAACACATATATACAGCCATAAATACAATTGAAACTTTCTCTCTCTCACACACACACACACACACACACACACACACACACAGCTGATTTTGTGAACAAAAGCCACAGAGAGCTTTGGGCAGAAGGCTGAGAGCCACAACTCCAGCTCACTCGCTCTCAATTAGCCTCCACTGAAGGAGAGCCGGGTTTCCGACAGCTTGGCGGGAGATTCCATCACCATGGTGACGGCGGTACCCCAGAGAATGAATAGAAAGCGTTCTGGAATCCAGCAGCGTGGAGAGAGAATCAGATCTTATTAACAACAGGGAATATCAGACCGGCACAAAGGGGGACCAGCGCTTTCATTAGCGGAATACAGATTAATAGAGAGCATGAAACCGACGCTAAATAAAACCGATGCGCTAAAAATAGAGTAATATCTTGCCGGTTTGTATTAGGTACCATTGACATCCATGGAAATTCCGCTCATGCTCGAGTTGAACTTAAAGGGACGGTTCACTTCAAAATTAAATTCTGCAATCATTTACTCTTACTTTACTCACTCTAAATCTTTTGTTCTGCTGAACACAAAAGAAGATAAATTGAAGGATGTTGGAAACCTGTAACCATTGACTTCCATAGTATTTGTTTTTCAGACATTGAATGTCAGTGGTTACAGGTTTCTGACATTCTTTAAAGCAGGGGTCACTAATCCTGGTCCTGGAGGGCCGGTGTCCCTGCAGGGTTTAGCTCCATCTTGCCTCAACACACCTGCCTGGATGTTTCAAGTATACCTAGTAAGACCTTGATTATCTTGTTCAGGTGTGTTTGATTAGGGTTGAAACTAAAATCTGCAGGACACCGGCCCTCCAGGAACAAGTTTGGTGACCACTGCTTTAAAGTATAGAAAGAAAATTAAAACCAAATGGGAGGAAGAGTTAGTTACTGATATTGATAAGGAAACATGAGATAATATTTGGTCTAATGCTAAGAAATTATCTGTTCATATACGTACAAGAGGAATACATTGTAAAATAATACACAGACTCCATATCTCCCCTAACCGCAGACATCTACTTAACCCTTCTAATTGGCCTATGTGTTTAAAATGTAAAACTGATGTGGGTACTTTCACGCATTGTATGTGGTCATGTAACAGACTGCAAAGGTATTGCTCTTTGATGCTGGGGGAAATGGAAAAGATCTTTATTTGTGACTTTCTTTAACATGCAACTGGATTTTGACCCAGTTTCATTGATTTTGAGGATACCTAATGGACATTTTTTCATCAGCTAATTAAAAATTGTGTATTATATTAACCTTTGCCACCAGAAAAAAAATATTTTACTTAATTGGATTAGTGATAAATCTCCATCACTTTAAGGTTGGCACAAGATCATTTGAGTTAATTCCCCTGGAACACTTACCCATGTTTTACACAAAAAAGCAGAACATTTTTTTTCAAAGTTTGGATTTCATATTTGGATTATTAGGAACCTTGCCCTATCATGCTAAATAGGATGAAAAATAAGCAACGTTTTAGCCCTTTTTCTGAACTGTTTTATTAAGGGTAGTCCTGTTTTATGTACAAATAAAGTCAGAATTATTAGCCCCCCTGAATTATTCGCCCCCATTTTTATCTTTTCCCCAATTTATGGTTAACGGAGAGCAGAATGTTTCAACACATTTCTAAACATAATAGTTTTAATAACTCATTTCTAAAAACTGATTTATTTTATCTTTGCCATGATGACAGTAAATAATATTTGACTAGATATTTTTCAAGACACTTCTATACAGCTTAAAGTGACATTTAAAGGCTTAACTAGGGTAATTAGGTTAACTAGGCAGGTTAGGGTAATTAGCCAAGTTTTTGTAAAACAATGGTTTGTTCTGTAGACTAATAAAAAAAAATTGCTTAAAGGGGCTAATAATTTTGACCTTAAAATGTTTTTAAAAAAATTAAAAACTGCTTTTATTCTAGCCGAAATAAAACTAGACTTTCTCCAGTAGAGAAAATGTTATCAGACATACTGTGAACATTTCCTTGCTCTGTTAAACATAATTTGGGAAATATTTAAGAAAGAAAAAAAATTCAGAGGGGGGCTAATAATTTCTGACCTTAACTGTATAATCTAAGCTTCTTTTCCTTTTTTTATTTCCCTTTTTTTCTCTCCATTGTTTTGTGTTAATATTTTTCTTTGCATGTCTTTTGAAGATGCATTGGTATGTCTATATTATTAAATCCAATAAACATAATTATAAAAAACAAATATATAAATAGAAGAAACTCAATCAAGTCAGCAACGAAAAGAGAGTAAATGATGACAGAATTTAGATTTTTGGGTGAACTGTCCCTTTAAAGTGTGAACAGATCAGAGCGCAACAGGACAATTTTTCAAAAACGGATTAAAAGTGCAGCACACTGTCGGCTTCATCAATTATTAAATATGTCAACAGATGCAACATTAAGCCACCAAAGGAAAAGACTACACCAGGTAAACAACATTAAGCCAATGAAGGGAATAAAACGCACCAGGTAAAGCAAGAAATTCAGATATTCTGAGGTTTTTGTCCCTTGTGGACAAGGGCTGCAATAATTTGATAAAAATAAATTGAGTAAAAATGTAAAAATATTATTATAATTCAAAATGACTGTCTTCTGTTTAAACATAATAAAACAGTAAAATATAATTCATTCCTGCACTGCAAATTTGAATTTCCATTTTCCGTTCTTCCAACATGAATATTAAATTGTTGTAAAATAAATGTTTGCTGCTTGAACATTTTCTCAAAGCTTAGAATTATTAATGTTTAAACAGTACACAGTCATATATTATTGTTCAGAATTCATTCGTTCATTTTCTTTTCGGCTTAGTCTCTTTATTAATCAGGGGTCGTCACAGCAGAATGAACTGCCAACTTATTCAGCATATGTTTTATGCAGCGGTTGCCCTTCCAGCCGCAACCCATCACTGGGAAACACCCATATACTCTTGCATTCACACTCATACACTACGCCCAATTTAGTTCATTCAATTCACCTATAGTGCATGTGTTTGGACTGTAAGGGAAACCGGAGCACCTGGAGGAAACCTATGCCAAAGCGGGGAGAACATGCAAACTCAACATAGAAATGCCAACTGACCCAGCCGGGGCTGAAACCAGCGACCTTCATGCTGTGAGGCGATCGTGCTACCCACTGCGCCACCGTGACACCCTTTGTTCAGATTTTTTAACAAAAAGAAAAAAATAAATAAATAAAACAGACATGGTCGAATTGAGATTTTACAAATCTTTTGTAAGATGATAAATGCCACTACACCAGGTAAAGCAAAAAAAAAAAAAAAAAAAAAAAAAAAACATTTTGAAAAATGTTTTTTGAATATATGATAATGTTATATATTATATATAATAATATTCAAAATATTTAATGTATTTGAAAAATTATTATAATTTAAAATAACTGTTTTCTATAATAATAATAATAATAATAATAATAATAAAAATAATAATAAACTTTATTTTTATATAAAGCGCCTTTAAAAGTAGCATTTCAATGCATTTTACAAAAATATAAAATGTGCAGCAGTAAAAGACACATCCAAGGATGAATAAAAAAAAATTAAATAATAAAAATAATTAAAAACACAAAATAATTATAGTAATAGACCTAAAAAAATCTAATAAAAATCTAATTTATTTGTATTATAAATAAAATAAAATCAATTGATTCTAATATAAATATTTGCTGCTAGAACATTCTTAAAACTTAGAAGAATTATTAATGTTAAAACATATTTTAGTTAAAACAGGATTTATTTAGAATTTTTAACAAATAAAATGTAACAAAAACCTTGTTTATTTCGGAAAGAATCTTTGGTAACATTAAATGCCTTTACAGAAACTTTACAAATAGTCATGGGGTGATAACCAGTTTTAAATGTTTCTCAAAATAAAATATATTGTTCAATAGGAAAAAAGGCTGCTGTTTTTTACTCAGACAATTAAAAGGAACATATTTTAGAGCAGTAATCACAATATCATGATACAGTGAAACGGTAATATTTTTATCCAAGGTTATCATAATGTCATAATCTTATACCGGCCCACGCTTATTTACAAATGAACATACTCATTTTCAATAAAAAATCTCTTTTTTTTGAAGATTACAGAGTAACAAACTATAAAACGGCAAATAAATTAACAGCATCACAGAATTTGTATTGAAAGCATCTGTTTTTAATTGGTTGTAGTTGGCGGGTATATCTGAGATTGTGACGTTTTGTCGCCTCAAGGCTACAGTTTGAGACGTTGCTGTAGTCCTCTGGGGGACAAACGTATGGCAGTCGTCTGGACGGCTTCTCCTCATTAGAGTTTATGCATGTGTGCACTCACAAACCCACAACACAACCACACAAAGATTCTGAGGATAGCCACAATAAATCACTGCAAATCAGTAATAAACAAAAGGTAAAACCATCAGGGATTAATTGAGACATTCCAGCTAGGGCTGCAAAACATTGGGAAAAACTGACGTTGCAATGTTTTGTTTTGCTGCAATATGATTATAATTTCACAAGAGGACTTGAATAGTTCAATTTGGAAGAATTCGATATTTTATATTGATTGAGAGGACTTTATAGGACAGTTAATCTGCATATAGGAAACAGACAGTGTTTTTTTTTTTATTGTTTTGGTGCTAGTGTTCGAATATAAATGGAGTACTCATTCATTCATTTTCTTGTCGGCTTAATCCCTTTATTAATCCCGGGTAGCCACTGCGGAATGAACCGGCAACTTATCCAGCACATTTTTTACACAGCGGATGCCCTTCCAGCCGCAACCTATCTCTGGGAAACACCCACACACACATTAACTTACACACACACACACTCATACACTATGGCCGATTTAGTTTGGACTTTGGGGGAAACCGGAGCACCCGGAGGAAACCCACGCCAACACACGGAGAACATGCAAACTCCACACAGAAACGCCAACTGAGCTGAGAATCGAACCAGCGACCCTCTTGCTGTGAGGCGACAGCACTACTGCCACTGCGTCGCCATAAATGGAGTAATCAAATGTAAATTAATAACACTGCACAGACTTCATTAACAAATAACAAATTCCGTTAAAAAGCATTGGATGCAGCTCAGATTGCACTGCACCAAGATTGCATCCAGACCCCTCTCAAAAGAGCACTCTTCCGCGAATCCTTATTAAATGCTCACATCAAATACCTCAATTTGTAATGGGGGCATGAATGAAAGTGAAACTGCAGTTAAATAAAAAAAAAATTTAAATAAAACACCTAAAAATACATAAAACTTTGGAGGAAACATGGATAGCATGGTGATGCAGTGATGTTAATCAATATATGTACTATAACATATAGGACGGGATCATGAAAGAAACATTCAAAAAGCAACTCATGTAAACACCTTAATCATATTATTATTGTCTTATTCAGATTAAGGCAAATGATTAGATTACTGATAGCCATGTAAACATAGTCACAAGCCTCAACCCTAGAAAAAACGGGTTCAGTATTTTGATGACAGCCTTTCCACAGGTTAGTAGTGAGCTAATGTAATTTCATAATGCAAATCTTAAATTCATGCTAACCAACAAATGATCAAAGAAAATATATATTAACGTAATTCAAATATATAAAATATGAAATTGTTTTCTTTAAACTTTAATTATATTGTTCTATTAAAAATATATTTTTTAAATATTGTCAAATAAAATATTTTTGTAGAGTCTTCCACCATAATTTTGTGGCTCAAAAGTATCGGTTCAGGCATCGGTACCATTTTAAAAGTATTAAATAACCTGAAACGATACCCAACCCTAGATTTTGTTATAAGAGATGATGTGATGATAAAAATTGATGCAATGCACAGCATTACTAGACAAACCAGCGAGCTGACCGTATTGTAAAGCATCTGAATTGTTGTTTTGCTCATTGTAAAATCTCTCAGCTAAAGTCTGTCATCACAGTGGTGCAGTACTATTATTATCATATTATTATTGCCTCCAGAACTGCTTTGAGCATCTGTCTGCACTACCAGTGTCTCACACCTCCAAAAAGCCTCCGAATTGTGTTATTATGCTTTGTCTTCGACTCTTAGAGAAGAAAAACACTCACATATTTTCTGTATGACTTATTTTCTGTTTCTTATTTAGCGGCAGTTTTTCAGGAAGTGACGATTTTGTTCTCTTTAACTCATCGATTAGAAACACCTTATTATTACTAGGGCGTGACGTTTAATCGAAAAAGATCACGACCTCGATTCGACCCTACACACGATCTTAATTTAGCTTTTTCTACGATTCAGCCAAATATATTTTCAAGGTCAGCAGAAAAGCAAGGCAGTCTCACAAGTCTTCACAGCAGCATTGACACCTTCAAAGTGTCACATACTGCAGGGTTTGAAATTAACTTTCTGACTTGGTAGCACCAGTGCTTCCAACCTGAAATATTTAGGAGCACCAGAAAAAATTTAGGAGCACCCACCAAAAATGAATGATATATTTGACAAGTTGTATTCTAAGAGATTTATTGTATATCAAAACAACATCAATTGGGACTAACAAAACCCAGAAACAACTATCTAACTAATGCTGTGATGACTTAATATTTGTGCAATAATTCCAAAATGAATGTTGAATAATTATAAAATATTAATGATGATGATGATGACGACAATACTAATAATGAATTATATTTCTTTGAAATCTTTGATTGACAGCTAATATGAACCAATATAGCGGCAGGGAAAACCGATTTTACCACGTTTTTAGAAAAAAAAAAACATGTCGCACTACAACCATCATATGCGGTCGCACGAATGTTCCCAATATATATTATGAGGTCGCATAGCTTAAATTTCAGGCGCATATGCGACCAAAATGGTTGCAATTTCGAGCCCTGTACTGTGTTTATAAGTTACAATTTACCCACAAATGTAATTTCTGTCTTCATGTAATGATGTATTTACAATCGCGAAATCACGTGAGTTTGTTTACTTCCGTGAACGAGAGCGTGCACGCAAATGACGCCTACTTTATTGAACACAACCTGCATAGGCTGTGAAGAACAGGCAATGAAGTTGTAAACAAAGTTCAGTTTGTTGCACAGAGCGATGGTTTGAGGGCCGAGCGGGAGGTTTGATTTGCATGCATCTGTTTTTTTTTCAGTGACAGCAGCCATGAGCCGCACTCGGAAGTGAAAGTGAAACTGGCCGCACGTCATTTAAATGATCATATCGCATTTTACAGTTATGATTAGGACAAGCATTTGATATGTTTTTTTTCTTTCATAGCGAACACAAAGTGTTGCGCATAAAAAAAATGTTTACAGTGTCAGTATAACAACCCTAGCCTATATATAATGTTGAATATAATGCAAGAAGGAATCTGATAATAACAAAAGTCTGATTTTACTAGTGAAAACAAATGGTCTAATAATGCTGTCAATGACAGACGACAAGCACGTGTTAAACATAATAATTCAATTTTCTAATTATGAATAGTTGTATTCTGATCTCATCATTTTACTGTGAATTACCAAACAGGACATATTGAAAGTCTGTTTAAGTCCGCCATAATGACTTCACAAAATTTAGCAATTTAAGCAACACCTACACAAGGGCCTAATATTATTATTGTTGTTTTACCATGTTTGAGAATGAACAATAATAATAGGCTAATCATATTAACCTTTATTTTAGTTTTACAGAATCGTGAGAAAATCGTGATCTTGATTTTATGCAAAAAAAATCGTGATTCACATTTTAGCCAGAATCGTGCAGCCCTCATTGTAACCATATTTTTTTATGTTTAATTACAGCTTTGCACAAGCATTTAATTTTTATCCAAGAAAGGAGATGTAGCTAATTATGTGCAACAACTAGGCCGGCCACAATAATCAATATACAGGCTTATCACACAACACATCAAAATTTCTGATTTTATTTGGAAAACACCACATCCACAAAACAAAATGTATGCTGACTGTACCAAATTGTAAACTTTTTTAGATTGATCTTATTTCTACTTCTATACAGAGTAACACCAAAGCTATAAAGACATTCCAAATGCTGGAAAAAATAATGTACATGTTGTACACTGTTTTATGTATTATTATGTACTCCCTTGTTTAATCAATAAAAAATAAAAAACACATGACCTCAATCATTTTAAGTGATGCAATATTTATCGCCCATACATAAAAAAAACAATTTTAGTAATATTTTAGCTTATTGATGAACATCTCTATCTCTATTGGAAGTTTCATGGTCAGTATGGTTAAAAAACACTGTAAGTGACTATAAATGACTACAGTATATGTTCATGTGGGTGTCTGACAGCTAAAAAGGTTTCAGCAGATATCAAAGCCTGTTACTCTTTACCTTGCACTTTTTTGTTAACATTTATTATTATTTATTTAGGATATTTGTTTTCACATTCTGACCCAAATGACTGATTATTAAACTGATTAAATGACTATAATTAAATGAAATATTCTTATGAATAAAATATGATGTGTTTTTTGGAAGAGTGTACTTGCATTGTGATGATATTATATTGTCATTCTGGTGTTATATGATGAGTGGCATAAAATGACAATAATATTGTTTATTGCCATAATATTGGTTGCAATATATTGTACAACAAAAAGTAGATATCGTAACCGGTTGAACAACAACAGTGCTCTTTTGCACGTGTCAAATTCTCCACTCTGAACCACTGGTTTGGAAACGATACTGGATTTCCGCACTGATCTGAATTCCTGCTCACCTCAGAACAATGGCAGATAATTACTCAGACGTGACAGACGGTGAAGACCGTCTCATCAATCCCAATGAACCAAAAGGTCAAATGCTGCTGCTTTTCCCCCCTTCAATAACCCACTTCAGGAAAAAGGAGATGCTTGGAATGGAACATTCATGATACGCAAGCGTTCCAGTTCTGTGGGTTTCCACAATATGACCCAATTGTTATATTTCTAAAAGTTTCCAATGAGCATATGAAATTCAGCGATTCCAAGAAGCTGAGGTACTTCGACCGGAGTATGAAACTGCAAGCACATGGAATAAAAAGCCATAATCAAATTTACCCAATAGATCCCATATGCATTGTAAAGATATTCATTTACCAGACACATTATATTCATGTCTATATCTTGGGTTCCATTATGAAAAGGCTGAAACCAGGTTTAAAGAAATAGAAAATAAGTCTATCCATCTA
The DNA here is from genome assembly GCF_049306965.1 of Danio rerio. Classification (NCBI taxonomy): domain Eukaryota; kingdom Metazoa; phylum Chordata; class Actinopteri; order Cypriniformes; family Danionidae; genus Danio; species Danio rerio. Next base: position 3,522,500 of record NC_133196.1, on the reverse strand, counting down.
TCCATCCATGTATGTATACATGTATGTATGTATGTATGTATGTATGTATGTATGTATGTATGTATGTATGTATGTATGTATGTATGTATGTATGTATGTATCTATCTATCTATCGGTCCATCCATCTATCCATCCATCCATCCATCTATCTATCTATACAATGTATAAATATATAATGTGCACTTTACAGGGTTTCTGCAGGTTTCCTCAAGTCAAATTGAAGACTTTTAAAGACCCTTTTAAGACTGTTTTAATACCCTAAATTAAATTTCAGACATACTGGGTTAATCACTAAGGAGCCCTATCATGCAATCGCAAGGCGCAACGCAATTGTTGTTTGCTATTTTCAGCTTGGCGTAAGTGTCGTTTTTAGGTTTTGCTTAATTGATTTGTTTTAATAAAAACAAGCTTAGATTTGTCCGTCTGTCAGGTTTTAGACCATATGGGGCACAGCATGTGTGTTTGGAAATAACTCAGGTTTTTGAACACACTTCGTTATTATTGTTCATTTATTCGTTTGCTGGAGATTAGAAGTGAATTTAAAAATAGTTTTGAAACAAAAGTCAATTTTTTAAAAGGCCCAGTATTAACACAATGAATAATGTCATTGTTTTTAGTTTTTAGTTTTTCCCTGATTAGAGAATTTAATGGGAAATATTGGGGGTGGCGAATCACTGGCATTGTCATTTTGGGGGTCGCGGGCTGAAAAGTTTGAGAACCCCTGCTCTATAAAACAAACATGATTGATTTTATTTTATTTAATATTTCCACATTTATGTGGAAAAAGTGCCGTTATGGACGTGTCATCTCTCCGTTATGCATGTGACAGATGTGAAATTGCCACTTGTGTGATTTTGGTAAATCAAATAGAATAGTTTGAAAACACTGACAGATGCATTTTTGAGTATTTCTAAAAGTACTGTAAAACACTTGCTTACACCAAAAAATCCAGAAGTGGTTTCCGTATTTTGGTGAAAATGTTATTTTTTTTTAACATCAAGGTTGACATTTACACAGAATTGCTCATATATACATATAATTTTAAATAGAAGAAAAAGAAAAATATATATATTTATTTACATTTATATGTATAGAATAGATCGGGAATACATATCTCCATGTATATCTCATATTTCTGAGTTCATATCTTGCAAAAATTATATGCGTTCAAAAGTCCCATAGTAGAAACGTGTACATTTTCATGTACCTTTTCCTTTTTGAATGTGCAGACAAACACACGCAGTGTCCACTCAAAAGGGAGCACAAGCCGAGTCAAGTGCACTTTGAAGTCTGACAGACGGGTCTTGACTCGGCACGCGTGTGTGTGCTTTGATCCCACAGCACTGCTACGTGAGGCTCTCAAACACACACAAACGCACATCCAAAGAGAGAAAAGGCTGATTACAGTGAATTCGTAAATATGCATTAAATCACAGCTTAAGGAGAGGAATACAGACATGTGTAAACTACAGCTTTCTGAAGTCTGACAAATCAAGAGCGTCCCATTTTCTAGTGTTTGTCCAAGCACGTTTTGCACAGGCAATGTTATTGTGATTGCTATGCAGTTGCTAAGATGTTCCGATATCATTTTGCATAAAATTGAAGGAATTTTGCATGTGCATTAGGGTTGCACGATATTGGGAATGATGTTGTTGAGTATTGTGATTTCTTACAATACAACACTCGTCTAGAAAAATACTATTTTTATTAGCTCTGTTTTTAAATATTTTTTTTATGTAACAATATTAAAATACACAGGTAAAACATATTTTCAGATTAATTAATTCTAATTCAGAAAAAAACACAGTGTCAATGTGCAAACATTTATGTCATTTATTACACAGGTCTGCAATACGTTTATTGCAAATACTATTATCACAATAACAAAAATTTCCAATATACTGTGCAGCTTAGGGTTGAGCAATATGACAAAAATACAATCACCTTAACTATTTTCCATATTAAATGATAATGATTTATATTTTGACACAAGTTGTAAATAATGGTGCATGATATTGGAAAAATCAGACATCGCGATATTTTGTTTTGCTGCTGTGATAAATGTTACGATATAAATATAATTTCACCAGATGCTTTGAATATTTGATTAATTTAGATCAACTGGGATGATCAGTGTTTTTTATGCAGTGCATCTTCATAAAATACAGTAAATTACAAGCATATATAAATACAATAGAGCAAAAATACACAGTGCTTTACGGTTTTCTGGGAGTCTAACAGTATTCAAGTAAAGAAATAGTAAAAATCAAAGGAAAAATAACATGGTTATTATTGAATAAATTATTAAAAAAATATATAATATTTAATTGTCGGTGCCAATGGCGCAGTGGAAAGAGCAACAACACATGCACTTCGATGTTCAAGGCAACCCGAGTTCGATTCTGCCGGTCATTACCCTTTTTCTGGTCCCCACACTTTCTTGATAAAGGTGAAAACCCCTAAAAAATGTATATATATATATATATATATATATATATATATATATATATATATATATATATATATATTTATATATATATATATTTATATATATATATATATATATTTATATATATATATATATATATATATATATATATATTTATTAAGAAATAATCTAATCCTGCAATGTGACTATTACAGATACACACATTTTGATATCGATGTTTAAACGATATATTTTTCAGCCCTAGATGTTAATGCTTCCAGATTTAAAAGAGTACCCCAACAATGACTGAATCCACAAAAATTAGAGTGTCCATTAAATGGCATAACATATTGTCAGCTGATAAATTTTCGGTGGCCGAACATTTGTTACATCTCAGATAAACACACTTTTAGGTTCCCATTGTTGCACATTTCTGCAATCAGCCCAGCCCTAGTGCAACTCTAATGCGCATGGAAGTAGAGTTGTCAATCGATATATCGACAAATATTGAATATATTAAATATTTAAAATGATACAGTCTTGCTTTTTGTTAATATCGATATGGTCTTTGCTCTCTCGTACTCTTCTCACATCAGGGAAATGAATAATTAATAATAATTTTAAGATTTGAACACTTTTGTTTTAATCAGAAAATAAGACGTACTGGCGTACTGGTACAGTAAAAGCAATATATGGTTTAGTTATTGTTTTCCCTTTTTACTTCACTTTTTAATATTTAATTATGCAGAATTTTTCCCCGTGGTATCGAAAATAGTATTGAATATTTTTCAAGGTATATCGAAGTTGAAAGTATCGTGACTACACTAGATGCAAGCATTATTTATTAATATAAACAATATTAATAGAAATGTTGTTCACAATGAAAAAAAATACTTAAAGGGGCAGTAGATGATCTGCCAGAATGCTATCCGTTAGCATAATATGTTTGAAACACAATCCCTCCCCTGCTGTCCAAAGCGACGCCTCCTGAAATCACGAATGCACATCAAAGATGACAGAGACCCACTAGATCATGTCATTCGCCAGTTAGAAAACTTTACAGTACTTTATAATATTACAATTTTGAATAAAAAACTGTATTATATCTAGCACATTTACTATTGTGTAGCAAGCAGAACTTTTAATAATGTTCAATATTTGATGCATGCATGGATCGCCAGTCTCTCACGCGCTTGGTCCTAAAGCGACTACTGTATGCTTAGTGGTTGGCCGGCGGAATGCAGGAATTACACTTACATGCTACTTCAGAGCGAATTTTCAGAGTAGCGGTGATCAATATAGTGATCGCGTCACAGGCTGTCATTGTTCAAAACTGAACCAATGTGAATATAAAAGCAACTTCAGCTCAGTAAAGCAGGCTAGGTCAAGGTCAAATTTATTGTCTCCCATAAGAGAAATTTGTTTAAAAAAAAAAAAAAAAAAGGTTCTGCTGCCCTAAAATACCTTCTATATAAATACGATTCCATAAAATCAATAATTAAAAAAAATATATATATTTAAAAAATAGAATATATTGTGCCCCCACTGCCAACCAATCTCGTTATCCTAATCTTTGACCATCCTTCTCTACTTGCTCGTTGATCAATTGAATTGAAAACGAAGAAAAGAATGTTAACTTTTATTGTACTTGCACAACGAGACTTTGTATTTTCTGCCAGAATTCATCAGCTCATACTCCAAAGACAGCACATGTGAAGAATCAGATAAAATCTTGACTTTGCTAGGCTAGGCTAGGCGCAAAAGCGATATATACCGATGTTCTGTTGTTAAACTAAACATAAATCAACATAAATGATGCTGTAAAAGGACGTTATGAAACTGAAAATAGTCACATGAGGCTTTAACCAGAAGATTTCCGTGGCTGAACAACACTTCTGTGCATATAACCCATTAGTAACAACACAATCGACATTAGCTCTGCGTGAATAAAATAGCTTTAAAATATATCATTACTTGTCTAAAAGAAATTAAGTTACTTCAATAAGTAAGTCCAATATTGATTCAGGACTTTTGATTCTGCATTTGTTTTTACCGCTGTCACTCTCTCGTGTCCACATGCACAGGCAAACTGCGCGTCTGCATGAACTGGGTGCGCAGATGTACAAATCTACATTTGCTGACAGACAGTTTGGGCTACTTATCACAATTATGAGAATCGTCTGCCTGACAAATTTTAATTGGACGAACATTTTTTTGTCTTATACCGAACCCAGAATATACAAACACATATAAACACATTTAGATCATTTACTTGAATTATTACTTTTGGAATGTCAATGTGAACTATCAACCAGCACAACAAAAAATCTGAAGACAATCACCTACTGCACCTTTAAAATCAAAACAGCCAACACAAACTATAAATTGTGCAAAATCTCATCCTTTGTAAAAATTTAAAATAAGCAATACATGGTTTGGTTTGTATCCATTAAGTGCTAAATGTAAACAAACTCAATATGTGAAGACGCTCTGAAGCAGAAGACAACCACAAAATCCACAAAGATGCAAAAATTACAAATCTACAGTATCAAATGATAAAGTCCTCAAGTAAGTAATGTTATTAAAATAAGCAATATGCATCCAAAAACACACACTCAAAAAAACAATAGACGTTCCCAAAACTCACCAAGTGCCGGTCAGACGCTCCGCAGCTCAAAGACAACAACCACAAAATCCACAGAGACGCAAAAAAGCCAGCAGGAATCATTTCAGAGTGTGTGCTCCTCACAAACGTGACTGTTTGCTTTCAGACGGGTGTATGATTTAGCAAGCAAATCTGCAATTTTCTCTGGGTGTCATAAAGGCTGGTGGTGGCGAGTCTGGCTGTGGAGATCTGAACAAGAGTGGAGAACGGAGAGCAGAAAACATTCAAACCTCCCCCTTCCCCTCTCTCTGTCTCTCAGAAACATAGCGATCGTGCAAAAACAGCTTGCAAAAATCACAGCGGTTTACCCTCATCATTTGCTCTCTGTCAAACTATTAAATATTAATGTCAGTTTATAATGTGCACACAGACACCGATGTGACAGGTGCAACATAATAACGGCAGATCAGCTGGTGGAATTGCATGCATGCATGCATGTGTGAGTAAGAGAGAGAGAGTGAGAGAGAAAGAGAGAGAGACATTGTAGGGAACAAATGTCCCCACAAGTAAAGCAATACCAGTAAATTTTAACCTTGTGGACATTTGGTCCCCATAAAAAGAGAGGCTGGTAATGTAAAAATGCAGATGGTTTCCATTGGTTTAGGGGTAGGTTTGGAGAGAATATACGATAATGGTATATGCAATATATTGTACATACTGACATGCATTAAGGGATGCAGCAAAATAAAAATTCTGTGCTGAAACCGAAAAATATTCATTATTAAAAAAGTAAAAAATATATATTTTTTAAATATTAATAAAAAAATTCATTGAGTAAAAAAAAAACGTAAAAAAAAACATGAATATAAAAAATAATAAAATTTATTCATTTAAAAAAATAAATAAATAATTGAATTTAACTAAATAAATAAATATGTATTTTTTATTCTATCAGATTTTTTAATTTTTACAATTAATATTACATTTATTATTACATTATTATTAAATATTTGTAATATTTATTATTACATTTATTAAATGTATTTATTTTTATTTTAAATAAATATAAATAAAAAATAAAATAATAATAAATAATAAATAAAAAATAAATAAATGTATTACAATTTAAAATAATAATTAAATAATAAATATTTTTATTTTGTCAAGTTCATTTTTAAATTCAGTATGTTTATTTATTCATTTTATTTTAAATAAATAAATAAAAAACAACAAAATAAATAAATATTAATTTTCTTTTCGGCTTAGTCCCTTCATTAATCCCGGGTCGCCACAGCAGAATTAACCACAAACTTATTTTAACTTGTTTTTACGCAGCGGATGCCCTTCCAGCCACAACCTATCCCTGGGAAACAAATAAATATAATAAAATTCAAAAATAAATAAATATTTTTTATTTTATTTTATCACATTTGTTTATTTTAATATATTTAATTATTTATTTTTATTTTTAAATAAATATAAAAAATAAATAAATGTAAAAAAAATAAAAATCTGCTTTTCTCTAGAGAAATGTTATACTGCAATAAATTCCACAATAGCAATACTCAAAAGCAATATCGCAAATTTTTTAGTATCCTAGTAGAAGCATCATTATGTGTATGGTAAGTACCTATAAAGACAGTAGTACAAATGTGTGTGTGCGCGTGTTTACTTGAGACTGCTGACAGGAGAATATAATCAATGCACATGGTTCCTCGCGCAACACAGAGGGGGCTGGTCAGTGTGTGTGCTTTTCTATTGTTTAAAGGGTCATGTGTGTCCATAATGCAGACAGATCACTCACTGCTTTATAACCAGTTCTGGTTTCAAGCTGATCCACACTCATCACATTTCTGTCCTAAATTATACCACTAGACAAGGGGTGACAATGCAGAACTTGAGCTGATCTCACAGTCTGCTTTGAGATTTTATTAAACGCCTTCAGATAATCTGCATTAAATGGATAAAATGCACAAATATCAAACTATACAATTTTCTTCATCCAAATCTCATGTTTCATCCAATTTGTTACTTGCTAAATAACCAGCAAAAGTTAAGTTCTTCGCAATTTTTTTTGTGCAAGAAAATTGACATATACATTTACATTAACTAAGCATAGTATCATTCTCAGTAGTGTTTTGATTAAAAATGCATTATGTTATAGTCACATCATTTAAATAATATCTCAAGCAGATATTTGCCCTTTACTTTTTCATCGGAACAATATATTACAGCTAACTATAACCATAATATATTTGATTAGGTTTACCTTTTTTTTTTTAAATAAATGAAATTATATAATATAATATAATATAATATAGTATAATATAATATATATATATATATATATATATATATATATATATATATATATATATATATATATATATATATATATATATATATATATATATATATATATAAGATATATACATATATATAAAATATAAAATATATACATATATATAAATGTGTGTGTGTGTGTGTATATATATATATATAACAAAGTAATATAAAAATTTATATGATATAACATAAAACACATTTTAAATATATAATATAAAATACTATAATAAAAAATATATATAATAAAATATATATAATATTATACAATATAGTAAAAAAAATAATAATATATATATATATATATATATATATATATATATATATATATATATATAACAAATATATATTATAACAAATACATACATTATAAATAACATATTTTTAATATATAATATAACAGAATAACAGAAAATATGTTTAAATATATAATATAATAAATCTAAAATCATATATATATATATATATATATATATATATATATATATATATATATATATATATATATATATATATATATATATATATATATATATATATATATACACACACACACATATATATATATATATATATATATATATATATATATATATATATATATATATATATACACATATATATATATATATATATATGTATATATCATAACATAATAAAACTAAATATTTTTAATATATAATATAACAGAATAACAGAGAATATTTTTAAATATATAATATAATAAATATATATATATATATACATACACACACACACATATACATATATATATATACATATATATATATATATATATATATATATATATATATATATATATATACATACACATATATATATATATATATATATATATGTATATATCATAACATAATAAAACTAAATATTTTTAATATATAATATAACAGAATAACAGAGAATATTTTAAATATATAATATATCTATAAAATATACGTATATATATATATATATATATATATATATATATATATATAATATTTAAAAATATAATATAATTAAACAATAATATTAAAAATATATATACTATAATTTAAATTAATATATTTAAATATATATAATATAACAAAATAATATTAAAAATGTATATAGTATAATAAAACAAAAAAACATATTTCAAAATATATATAATATAATATGAAAAAACAAAACATTTATTTTTAAATATAAAATAAAATAAAACAAAAATAATATTTAAAATATAATGTAATAAAACAAAAAAAATTTAATATATAATATAATAAAGCAAAAAACAATATCAGGTGTGTGTGTGTGTGTGTCTATATAACAAATATATTTTTAAATGTATAATATAATAATTCTAAATTCCCTTTTTATTCATTGTGCTACTTGCTAAATTACTAAATCAAATGTACTTTTTTCCTTTTTTAAATGCAACAACTTTCAACCTATTTCACACCAGATAACACCAGATTGTTACAAATGATTTTGCTTTGAAAAATCCATGTTCAATCATTTACCTGTGATTCTTATCTCCAAGTGAATTATTGACCTAATTTAATTTGTGTTTCCTTGTACATGCTGGCTCAGCCTGAATTAATAACTTCTCCCCCAGAAACTACCGTTCTGGAAGAGCGAACAGAAGCTGTTTGTTGCTCAGGTTTATAAAAAAAAAAAAAAAAAAGGGAAGTGCACCACTAAAATGACATCAGGTCTGCAATAAAACAAGCCCTCAAACAATAGACTTTTTTATTGAAAAGTATAAAGCTTGAGTCAATTTATAAAATACACTGACTGGGATCTACGAAAATGCCTTTACCAAAATCCTGTTTTCACAGCAAATACAAATAAAGTGCTCAACATAAATGAGCACACACCATTTTAATAATGAATATTTCCAATTCTCAGATTGGAATGAATATCCAATTCTCAGTGAATACAGGTAATCTATTTTGGTGTATTTGAACATTGAACGTTTGAGTCACCGAACATCTTTAGAAATAGAAAGAAAATACATTTTTATTCATGCAAAAAATTTGGAAAATGATAAGATATAAAAATGGTAGATTTGTGAGGGGTCTACTTGTTTACATTGAACACTGTATGCATCACATTATATATGCACACTTTTAGCTTAGCTTAGCATAGTTCGTTAACTTAGCATAAACTATTACCATTTAGCTTAAATGGCCAAAGAGCTTCACTAATTTTCCAATTTAAAGCTTGACTCTTACAAGTCAAACCGTGCCTCCTCCATGTTCATTTATTCATTTTCATTCAATAAAACAATGCATTAAACTTGCAAAAAAAATGTCCCAAAAGATGGTTTTGGTCAATTAAGGCACTTGTTATTATGCTTATATAGGTTCAGTTGTTCATTTTGTAACGAGTATGATTTTAGCCAGTAATTTGATGCTGTAAAATCGGGGCATATGATCATGATTGACAGATTCTCTGAGTGGACTGTCGTAAGTATCAATATTTGATTTCTATGTTCAGCACAAAATCAGATGAATCACTAGGCACCTTTTAAAGCAATTTTTTGTGACAGTCTGTGTCTGTCATGGTGCGTTTCGCTTTCAAATCATTCAATAAAAAAAGGCAAAGTCTTGGCATTCATATTTTTACCATGTACAGATATGACACAACACCCAAAAAAATGACATATTACAAATATTATAATACTTTCAACAATATAGCCAATATAAAACTTGCATGTGCTGTTCACGTTAAAAGTTACCTAATTTACATAAAGACTACTTTCAGGCGCTGTGTTTAATATTGCACCTTCTGCAGCCATGATATGGCAGTAAAGACTATTATGCTGGAATGAGAGTTCGGTAATACTTAATAATAAGTTGGTATTAGTTAAAGTATTTACTAACCTGAACAAACAATGAGCAATACACTTATTACAGTATAACTCATGTTAGTTTAAGGACAATACAGTTGTTCATTGTTAGTTCTTGTTAACTTACGGTGACTAATGTTAACAATAGAGGTGTGAACCTATACTGGTATCACGGTTCGGTTACGATTAACATGCCTTCGATTCGGTTCAATTCGATATCTCGGTGCATTTAAGATGCTTTCCATATACAGTGTTATATTTTAGGACACACACACACACACACACACACACACGCACACGCACACGCACACACACACTTAAGCCCTCGCAACAGGGAGAGCTTGCGCTGAGCGGAGCAGAAAAACGGAAAAAAAAAAAAAAAAACGGAAAAAACACGAAACAAATAAACACTTTTCCGACGGTCCCTTACTGAGAGCTCTTCTCAGCGCAAGCTCTCCCGGCTAAACTCATATTGCAAGGGCTTAAACGGAGCACTGCTCGTTTTGAAGGAAACACACTTTAGATCTTTTTAGGGTAAGAGGGTTTTGAGTTATTGCCGTCTGTAACTGAATGTGTGTCAGGAATATCGTAAACAAAACCAACTGAAGCGCGCTCATTTCTGGCGCCCCCCTGTATATACAGCACCCTTAGCATTTGCCTATGGTGCCTATGCCACGGACCGGCCCTGAGTTGGCTGAGTGTTGTAAATACTCGCGCTCACCTCCCTCGCGACAGAGCGCATAGGAGATAAATGACGTCAGTACATAATAACCGGTTATGATTATTACTGAACCGATACCTTATTGTCCGCGTCTGCATCGCGGTGCACCAAAGAAACAATTAATTTTGACACCCCTAGTAAACAGGCATGGATTTGGATGTTAATAATGCATAGGTAAACGTTAAACTTTGACTAATAAATGCTATACAAGTATTGTTTATTATTAGTTCATGTTAGTAAACATAAACTAATGAAACCTTAGAAGTGAGGCAGACTTCCTAGAACTATTGACCTAAAAAAAGGTACTTTTCATTTTTTAGCTTCAATCTTAGTACACAATGTACAGTAACAGGAGTCAAGCTTTAAACAGTAAAACTAATCAAAACAGTTTAATCAATTTTGAGTGAGATGCTAATATTCGAATCGGATTCTATAGATATATACACTAGATATCGCATAGGGACCCTGAGCATGCGTCAATAGCGCCGCCACATTGGTACAGTGCTCCCAGGACAAATGTCATTCAACCGCACTAGTCAAGACAGTGTTATTTTGGAAGATGCGGGACTTTAGCGCTGTCTACGGGTGTAGTAACGAGCAAACAAAGAAAACAAAGCACAAAGGCAGAACATTTCATAGGTAAGATTAAGTTTTTTGTGTTTTTGTATGTTCTGAACTTTTGTGCTAATCAGGTCACGTTATTGATGATGACAGTCACTTACTGCATTCACCATACGGCAAAGCAGCTCCAACTCGCACTAAACACTCGGCTTATGCTAGTTTTGTTGAATAAAATCAGCAAACAATGCAAAAGAAATATGACAACGAGATGCTGCGCTGCCAGAAACTTGTATTATTGTCGGCTAATGAAGGAGTCGTTCATAACTGAGATTCATTCACAAACGAATCGCTCCCTCCGTCAGTATGAGAAGTGAAAGCAGGAGAGGAGCTGTGTTTCAGGACATGATTAGATCAAATTTAACAGGGAGGGTGAATAGTACATTTCTGTACACACAAACACAAGCTTTTTGTCAGGAATGCCCGTGCGGTCACTGATCCATCAATGTAGAAAAGTGATGTCAAATTATAATTTTCGTAATTAGAAAAAAAAATTACACACTAACATCCAGGAAAACTCTCGATCATAGATATATGTGTATATGTGTATATCTCTGGCTTTGGATGGCCACAGTCCTCCACTGTACCTTGGTCCCGCATTCATTTCAAAAGGAACGCTACCCTGTTCCAACATGGCGGCTCTATTGACGCATTCCTTCCAATAGACAACAACAGGGTAGGCGACATCTAATGTATATATCTATGATCGGATTCAATGATACTAAGCTAAGTTAAAAGTGTTCCCACCAAACCCAGAGATCTGCTGAACGGATTCAAAAAATAGGCGAGCTGACTGTAAAATGAGCCTAATTTCAAAAAAGTGGAGCGTTCCTTTAAGGGAACACTGACCAGTCTGAATGACCATGAGTCAGTGCACAAGAGAACAAATAGTTTGTATTTGTTCCCATGATAATTTCGTTTAAATGACGTTGTGAAAACCCCATCACATGTGGTTCCACTGTTCATCTGAGAGTCACAGGACAGAAAGATACAGACCCTGCCAAAGATTTCAGACAAGTTTTAACATCATATGATGATGGTAAAGCGGATGATCTGTTATCTTTTTTATTATCATTAATTCATTAATAATGAATATCTGTTTCATATGCAGGATAAGTTGGTGGTTCATTCTGCTGGGGCGAACCCTGATGAAAAAAGAAACTGAATGTGTGAAACTGAAAATGAATGAATGTGTAAAGTTATCGATGACACAAAAACTAATATTCTGCCTTCATGTACTCATCATACACTTGTTTTGTTTGAGTTTCTGTCTTCTGATGGACACAGGGAAAATACACCGAAAAATGAAGGGGAAAAAAAACAGCCATTGACGTCCATATAATTTTTTTGTCCTATGGATGCCAATGACTGCTTTTTTCCAGTATTTTTCAGAATATCTTGATTGTTTTCAACAGAAAAAAAGACATTCATAAACATTTAGAACCATTCGAGTGTGTGTAAATGGTGAGTAAATTTTCCTTTTAGGGATGAATTATTGCTTTAATCAATTTTTATGTGATTTAAATACAAAATCTAACATTTAAAGTAGTTTATAGTACTGCTAAAGACCATGTAAGAAAAAAAGATAACATTCAGTTAAAAGAAAATGGTGCTAGTAAAATGTCACATTTGATTTCAAGCAGAATATTGCTCGCAAAATATTGTTACTTTCTTGCAAATACACATGTTTTACAGCTTTTTACAGTATATTCCAAGACAAACAACAGTTTTATTTAAGGCGCAGACAATATTTAATAAATATCCTAGCCCTCACCACAGTCCTAGAGCATGTTCATAACCACATTGTGCATGATCACAGAGCAGCATACTTGAATGTGATGAACTTAAAGAGCAAATGTGATTTGGGATGGAGAGCACATGGAATAGAGCTCAGCAGTTGAAAAGGTCAGAAAGAGGGTGGAAAATGATCATGTGCAACTAAATTACGACTTTTAGAGACCTTGACCAGCTTCAGGGAGAAAAATAAAATGCTACACAGAACATAAAAACATGGCCTGTTTTCAATATTCAAGGCACTGACCTCCCAATAGGAAATTCTCCACATTTCTGTTTCTTTTCAAAACACACCCAGCAGAAATATACCTCGGAAACTCCTGGTTTTACTCCCCGAACCACAGAAAACATCTGGATTAATAACACTAGATAAAGTTCAATCAAAAAATACGTTAATGTTTGCTTAAAAACGCTCAACCTGCAATTCAAACACAGTTTTAAAAGCAGCACAATTGAGGGTTTTCAGTGTAAAGTAAGATTTTGAAAGTCACAGACCCTTGATAATACACAGAATGTTTTAAAGAGCAGTTTGTATGGTATTTTAATGTGTGCTTTACAACAAGTTTAATTTCATAAGAACCGAAAACCTTTTCATTTTCTCAGTATATGCATTTAATGTTAGAATCATTTTCCAATTATTTTGATGCGGTTTCCTTGAATGAATCTGGGGCTTAATATCTGTAAATCCCACTCCTTCCATAAGCCAACTCTACACTAATTGGTCAACTAGTCCTCCTCCATAAGCCAACTCTGCTTTGACTGGTCATCCAGCCCTCCTCCATAAGCCAACTCTGCTTTGATTGGTCATCCAGTCCTCTTTCATAAGCCAACTCTGCTCTGATTGGTCATCCCGCTCCTTGCATAAGCCACCTCTACTCTGATTGGTCATTCAGTCCCCTTCATTAAACCAACTCTGTTCTGACTGGTCATCTCGCCTCTTCCATAAACTAACTCTGCTCTGATTGGTCATCCTGCTTCTTTCATGAACCAACTCTTCTCTCATTGATCATTCAGTCCTTTCTTAAACCAACTCTGTTCTAACTCATGGCTCGAAATGAACTTTTTACTTGGTAGCACCGGTGCTCCCAACTTCAAATATTTAGGAGCACCAAAAAAATTTTAGGAGCACCAGAAGAAATTTAGGAGCACCCACCAAAAATGAATGAGCACCGCTGCAAATGGTATTTTAAGGGATTTATTGTATTTTAAAACAACATTAATAGGACTGACAAAAACCAGAAACAACTATCTAACTAATGCTGCGAAGACATTGATATTTGTGTGCAATAATTCCAAAATGAATGTCTAATAATTAGGCCATAGAATATTAATGATGATAAAAATTTACAATAATCGTAACAATGAATTCCATTTCTCATTATGATACTGCCTTGAATGTGCATGAATGTAGGTTATCTGCTATTAAAAGTCTGTTACTTTATGAAAAATAATTGTTTAGTTTGCATCAAACAAAAATGAAGCATTGCAGTAAGAAATATTGATTTTGTGCTGCTGTTTATATATGCATGTCAATTTAATAAATAATATTTCTGCTACAAAACTAACAAAAGATTATAATAAATCATTCAATTCAATGCTGAAAGCTGCAAAACAGTCATCAGTAAATAAATAAAAAAATAATATACACCTCAAAAAAGAATAGACAAGAGAAAGTAAGTAAAGTCTCACTTCTATCACTCTTTAAAAGATTTGGTTTCAGTTTGTGTCAATGTATATGTTCAGTCTGAGCTGATTTTCATTTTTCTGTGTTAGTGGAAAAGCTGGCGAGTCAGTCGACCTATTTTATGAGCAGGCAGAGCAGGATTCTTGCACTGACCACCGGCGCAATACCAGTATTTGTTATGAGCCGCAGTTTCAGTGTAAACTTAGTAAAGGCGAGCTTCTTTGGCGATGATATGTACAGTATTAGATTTGACTTTTAGCGGACATTTGCGCTGAACACGCAGTGAATGCAACGCATGGAGATTCGGGCGCCTTCTCCAAGAAGCGCATACTCGATTGATCTCAGCTGGCGGATCATTATTCACCACGTGACGTGTCTTGATCGCTTTCATCTGCGCCTCAACTTTAGGTGGGGTTTGCAAACCTGTGTGCTTTAAGTTTTTACTCTTCAGCCGTTTGCATTTCCCGTGGTCATTAAAGCTCCTTCCCTGTCATCTGACAGCGGAATACCTCGCGTGATTGACAGCTAATATGAACCAATATAGCGGCAGGGAAGAGCGATTCAGCACGTTTTTACAAAAAAATCGAAATAGGTCGCACTACAACCATTATCTGCAGTCGCACTAATGCGCCCAAATATATTACGAGGTCGCAAAGATACATTTTCGGGTGCATATGTGACCAAAATGGTCGCAATTTCGAGCCCTGTAACTGGTCAACTCGCCTATTCCATAAACCAACTCTGCTCTGATTGGTCATCCTGCTTCTTTCATAAGCCAACTCTTCTCTGATTGGTCATCCAGTCACCTTCCATAAGCCAACTTTTCTCTGATTGGTCATCCCGCCCCTTTCCTAAGCCAACTCTGCCCTGATTGGTCTGCTGGCCACGTCTGTTTTGATTTGTCTTTTTGTATCTGAACCAAAATGTTGTACTCTACAACAATGATTATGTTGACATATATTTGGTTAGCAGACAATATCTGTTGGCATAGATAAAATTTCGGGCGAATATGCGACCAAAATTGTCGCAATTTCGAGCACTGTATATGTATATGTATATATATATATATATATATATATATATATATATATATATATATATATATATATATATATATATATATATATATATATATATATATATATATTGGAGCAGTGATCACAATAGCGTGATACAGTGAAACCGTGATATTTTTATCCAAGGTTATCATACTGTCAGAATCTTATACCGGCCCATGCCTAGTACTGATGTCATACAGCCCAACACAAGCAGCTGCTGTTAAAAACACAAATAGTGAATAATCATTATTATTTCCCAAAAAGGAATGTGTGCTGCCATTAGCCTTATCTGGTCAAAAACAACACCCGTGTCCGAGAACTCGTGGCACGCAAGAAAAATCCAGTCGAGCAAACACAATGAGGCCTTTCAGCTCTGGATGCTTCAAAACAGCAGCATGGCCTTCCAATAAATCGATTATCTCTGGAATGAGCCTGTTTTAGCTGTGTAAAAATGATTACTCCACACAAGAGCGAGTCTCATCCTGTGACCTGATACAACCTGCTGGTTAATCAAGTCAACCTGAAATCCTGATTTACTTCGTTAACTTTCCTGTTCATGCTTGTGGCCTCACTGAAAATGATACACCAATGCAATGACACATCAATATTGATCGTTATAAAGAATATATATACTGACTAGGGCTGTGCAATTAATGGAAATCGAATTGCAATTTGAAACGTTGTGATTAGTTAATCGCAAGAGGCTGCAATATGAAATGTATATGTATTATTTAATCACCCCTTCACAGAGCAAATGAGTGTCTCAGTCTTACCGGCCAGTTGAGAGAGCACACTTTCGTTCTGCCAAATCAGAATAGTGCAACTGAACTACGCCACAATAATAAAAAAAGGAAAACAGGAACATTCTGACAAAGTGACAAGTGGAATTATGGCGTCTGCCGCTTCAGAAGCATTAATAGACTGCTAAAGTCTAAATAGCTGAAGCTTGACTACAAAGTTAAACTGTAAATCAAATAGCAATCACAATATCTGTCACAAAATTGAAATTAGATATTTTCCCCAAATCGCACAGCCCTAATACTGGCAGATCAATAAGCCTGAACTCACAAGTATGTATGGGCCGGTTCAAGATTCTGACAGAATGATAACCTTGGATAAAAATATCACGATTTCACGGTACCATGGTATTGTGGTTACTGCTCTAAAACATATTCTTTTTTTTTTTTTTGAGAAATTCTTTGTATTTTGAGAAACATTTAAAATATTTTGGAGCAGTAAACGTGTCAAGCCAAATGAATTATTGACTTCTGATGTCTTTGGAGATCTTTTCAGCTGGAGATATTGTTGTCATAAATAAATAAATAAATAAATAAATAAATAAATAGTACACATACCATAGCAACGGTACTGCAGAAAAATGAAAAAAATTTAAAACCTTGACTTTTCCAAATGGAGGTATACCTTGAAAACGGTTATCGTCCCATGCCTACTCAAAAGGTAACATAACTATTTTTTTTTTGTTAGTTTAGTGGCTAATTCGTACAAGTTTAGTTGTATAAAAATGTATGATTTTTAAAAAGAGGTGCGGCACCAAACCCCACCCCCAAATTGTACCAATGAGATCATACACATACATACGAATTAGCAACTAAATCAAAGTAACGAATTGTTGTGGGATTGCATTGCAATAACCCGAGACACTATTAGACCGTTCCAATGATCATAAATCAGCATTTTAAAATAATCTATGAAGGGTCACGTGACACTAAACGCAAAAAGATCTGTGTAGCTACCCGCTGGTTATTAAAACAGTCAACGCTTCCAAATACTGATGTCCATATGCATTTCCTTTATCGAACACCGTGGAAACGTGTTGGCCTGATAACCAGCTGTAGAATAAGCAGGAGCATTTAACAGGTGCTTGCATTGACATCTCACTATGCTGAGTGACCATACAAACTCTCACAGGTTAAATCAATCAAGGAGAATCATGAGACCTCCCACTCAAGCCACCCGAAAACAAAGAAATGTTGTAACATAAACACATATGTTCAAATAATGAAATACAAAACAATAAACAAAAACACAAGCTGACTAATCAGCGTCAGCTACAATCTGCGTTGTGTTCCAGAAATAAATTAGCGTTTAAAACAAATTCAAACTATAAAACTAATAAGCAATTTCACATTATAACATTTAATTGTATTTGTTGTCAATTAAATGCAACCGAGAAAGTAATGCGAAGAGACTTCTTTCAAAAACATATTGAAAAACCATTCTATTTAGCCTCCCGTATAAGACACAGGACACATTAAGCTGAAGCCAATTGTTTTTTGTTCTCGCAATCCGATTCGTTGCTGAATAACCAATCAGCACGCTCTTCAGCCGACGCCTGATTCTACATGTTGAGTCCGAGCAACTTGATTCGATGGTAACCCGATGAGATGCAACAGGCAGTCAACGTTGGCTTGGTGTGTCCCAGCCTTAAAGGTTTAGTTCATCTAAAAGTAAAAATGTATTCTGTTGAACACTAAAGGAGATATTTTGAAGAAAGATGAAAACCTTTAACCACTGAGTTTTTTCAAAATATCTTCTGTTTAACAGAACATATAAAGTCATAAAGGTTTTAAAGGGGCACCTATTTTACCCCTTTTTCAAGATTTAAGATACCTCTTTTGTGCCTCCAGAATGTGTCTGTAAAGTTTCAGCTCAAAACACTAATCAGATTATTTATTAAACCTTTCAGAATATTAGAATTATCTGCTTTAAACACCATGTAGCTGTTTTTGTTGCCTGTGCCTTTAATGTTAGTTCTCCCCGGCCACAGTTCCCATGTGCCTGTTACAGTGTGCCTCAATCTTCACCTCGGCTGCGTCAGATAAACAGCACAATGACATACATGAAGGAAGCAGATCTCACTTAACGTCTGTAAAACTACTGCAGTAAGAACTTTCCCAATGATGATCTGAAGTATTTGTTGTGGCTTTTGTTCAAGCCCTTCGATGACAATGTCGCTACAAAGTTCACACATACACACAGCGCGCACTTGTAACTTTGCACTGTTTTTTCATGGCATATACACTGCTGTATGAATATGTTATGTTAATGTGCAAAATAAACCTAATTTACACACAAACTGGGATTGAAGCATCTTTTTTTTTTATTTGTACTGACATGCGGCTGTAGTGAAAACGTTAACGGGCAAAAAAATAATAATATAAAATAAATAAATTGCTGTAATTCATTACAAACATGTTTTAAAAACGTTTTAAATGCGTAAAACTCATTCTCGATCACATTTGATTATGACTGATGATCACAGAGCGCTGAACAGATCTTTTAATCCTGATGACTTTGCACATGTCCTGTCTTGTTGATATGATTACATGCGTCACTAGGGAGACATGTTAATACCTGGCTGTCAATCAATTCAGTGGGCAAGGAAACTGCTTTTCTGTCACGTTGCGGTGGGCCTCAAAATGGGAGGGATTTGGATCCTATTTTAACGTCAGGTAATTAGACTTTTTTCTTTATACCAGCGCAATATGACTGTGGACACACTATACCTACACACAGTTCTGTCCAAACAGCTTACAAAAGATGATTTTCATCATAGGTGTCCTTTTAACAAGGTTAAGGATGAGTAAATGATGACAGGGCTTAAATTTTTGGGTGAAATACCTTTAACAGAATCTTCCTTTTATCGTGAACTATGCCTTTAATAACAGTCTTCATTTTTGGATGTACTGTCCCTTTAAAAACAGAATCTTCATTTAGTTGTGAACTATCCCTTTATTAACCGAACCATCCTTTTATCGTGAACTATCCCTTTAATAACAGAATCTATATATTTGCATGAACCATCTCTTTGTAGACACTATGTTTTATATACAAAACATCTGAAAACACAGCACAGGAGATGTTTTAAGTCATAGATGTCCTTGGCTTTAACTAAAGCATTCCACTAGATTGACTGCAGACTCCTTTTGAACTCTGACCTTCAATTACCAGGAGTTTCTTCACATGCCAAGAAATACTAAACTCCAGAGGATAAGAGGAAAGGAAAAATAAGATGTAATATGTGTGTGGGCCTAATATGACAAGATAAGAATAAAAAACAGGCAAAGAAAGAGGAAAACAACAGCAGGAGGAACCGTTAGAAGCAAAAGCATCACTGTGTTCAGCCTTTGAGAATGTGAGCAACTGTATGTGAGCAACATCTGATCTTACATTAAAGGCCCATGCCAATAGAGAAAAAGTCAAATAAGGCAAATTAAAACAGTGAGTCCATTCTTAATGTGGTCTGAAGTAGCATGTGACATGAAGACTAGAGTAAAGATCCTAAAAATTGAGCATTAAATCATGGGTAGATTTTTTTTAAACTATATATTTAAATAGACAAAGGCTATTTCAAATGTTAATATTATTAACTCTTTAAAATAACTGCCATCAGTAGAAAAGAAAAAAAAAACTAATATATATATATATATATATATATATATATATATATATATATATATATATATATATATATATATATATTAGGGTGTCTTGATCCTCCAAATCCTCGATTCGATTACATTTTCGAATCTTAAGTCACGATTCGATTCAATTATGAATAATTAATTAATTAATAACGAATTAATTATTTGTAGCCTACCGTTTAAACTACCTGACATGGTCTTTGTTTTACCCATAAACAAATCATACAGTAAATGAATAAAGGCAAGTTACACACATAATTACCAAAATCTATTGAATTAATCAATCTATTAAAGAAACGTTGGCTAGAATTCTGCATTTTAGGCTTAAATTATAGAGAGACATAACAGATGAACCAAGACTGCATCAGATCGCGAAGCAGATCAATGTTCATCCTTCTTTCGAGCTGTCAGTGCGAAAATGAACATAACAACTGGCCTAATACAACATATTGCAAGATTAAAACATGGAAAAAATGATCAGATATTAACTTCGGTCAATTAATCGGATAAACCGAGATCAGGCTGGATAAACAGCTCTCGGTAATATTTTAGCATGCTTTCACTTCTCTCTTCATATAGCCGTATATATGGCTACACGATCATAATACACTGTGATATAGCCTGGGTCGTTAGTTCGTTGCATTGTTTTGTTTTCTCACTACAATCGATTCGCTCAGTTGGGCAGAGACCGTCTCATTCAGGCGATCTCAGACTGATTGATTTGGCGCGGATGCGAGCGCAACTGCTGGATATATGCCAAACAAACCACGCTAACGGGGGAAACGAGACAGATTCCGAAACAAACGTCTATGTGTGAAAGCACCATAAGATTGTATTTGCAAACAATTGATAGACAGTCGCAGCACGCAGCTCTGCTCGATCTGACAGACAACAAGGCAGCACTGTACACTGGCCCGAGCGTCTCGCACGCTGGCCCCGGGCTATCGAGCAGTCCTTATTGTCGAGCCCTGAAAGTTTAAGCTCTGTCGACGGGTCTCCTGCCTCTGCACAGTTTAACAAGCAGTACAACAAGTGTGTTTTTTCCCGCTTGGCAAGCCAAGCTGACGTGACATGGGGGTGTGGCAGCATCGACGATTCTGTTTTTTGATTTGATAATCGAAATTGAGCATAAAAATCGTGACACCCTTAATATATATATATATATATATATATATATATATATATATATATATATATATATATATATATATATATATATATACATACATATATATATATATATATATATATATATATATATATATATATACATATATATATATACACATATATATATATATATATACATATATATATATATATATATATATACACACATATATATATATATATATATATATATATATATATATATATATATATATATATATATATATATATTTATATATATATATATATACAGTTGAAGTTAGAATTATTAGCCCCCCTTTTTTCCCCAATAGGGTATATGCCGAAGCATGCTAATCGGACTTTTAATTTGCCAGTAACCGTGGTTAAGTGCTTCCGGTGAACTGCATGCCAATGCAAAAATCAATGCGTTTAAGGTCAGTTTTCTTTTAAAATCAGCAAACTCCACTGTCTGAGTGACATCTGATATAAAGTGGGTCTCAGACTGTACAAGAAGCACTGCATTAAATTACATTTTTCCCCGCCATGTCTTTATAATATGAGCATTTATTTTACCCCAGTATATTCAATGGAGTTTCTGCGCTAGCCTGCCGATTCTGACGGGGCGCTGCGAGAAAATGGCTTTTTGTCACGTTTTACTCTTGAAAAACTAAATGAAGTTTATTTAACTGAATGTATTTTCATTACATTACAACATCAATGCTTTAAAAGGAAACGTATAAAATGGAAAAAAAATAAATAAATAAATTCACAATAACAGGTCACCAGAAGTTTATTAGTATGGGAACATAGCTCGGCAAACACCATATTTTTGTTTAACGGAGAGCAGATTTTTTCAGCACATTTCTAATCATAATAGTTTTAGCAACTCATTTCTAATAACTTATTTATTTTATCTTTATCATGATGACAGTAAATAATATTTGACTAGATATTTTCGACTGTCTACAGAACAAATCATCATTATACAATAACTTGCCTAATTACCCTAACCTACCTAGGTAACCTAATTAACCTAGTTAAACCTTTAAATGTCACTTTAAGCTGTATAGAAGCGTCTTAAAAATGTCTAACAAAATATTATTTACTGTCATCATGGCAAATATAAAATAAATCAGTTATTAGAAAGGAGTTATTAAAACTAATTTGTTTAGAAATGTGTTGAAAAAAAAAACTTCTCTCTGTTAAACAGAAACTGGGGGGGAAACGGGCTTCAGAAAGGCTATTAATTCAAACTTCAACTGTATATAATATTTTTACAGTGACAATAAACAAAGCCAAAACAAAGGGTGGAGGGGCACTATATGGATAACAACAACAAGAAAACCAAATTTACACACACAACACAGGAATATACACTCCACAACAAGTATCGCTAATAATTCATTTTCTGCAACAACTTGAAACAACACGCCATCCAACTCACTCCTCCCTCTCCGAATGTAATTTATTATATGATATGCAGACGCACTGCATAGAAAAAGACTTGATCATCTCAGTTGATCTAAATTAATGAAATCTTCCCAAGTAGCTATTCAAATCATCAGGTGAAATGATAATCATATCACAATATACATCACAGCATAACAAAATATCGTAATGTCAGAATTTTCCAAAATCGTGCAGCCCTAACCTTGTGCTTTTTTGGCACGTTTTAGGCACGATATGTGAACAACCCCTTACACAGCAATATAACAGTTTACTTTAAAGGTTCTGTGAAATTAAAACAACAAATTTTAGATGTTACTTCCAGTCTCTTAGTTTAAGGACATCTCTTAGCTAGTGTGCTAATAGAAAAATAAATTGTGTTTAGAAAATATCAACCGAGAAAAACGATCAACAATTTTTTCTCATCAGTTTCTCATCAAATCTTCTGACCAATCAAATGCTCTCTAGAATCTGACATGCCCTGCCCCCTTTAAGACACTTCTCTTAAAGGGTCACGAAACACCAAAACACATTTTTTGAGCTGTTGACAGTCGTATATGTGTCCCACACTGCTAAAAACACTATTAGGACACCTATATTTCACTAAAAAGTGTAAATTGGTTGTTTTTGCGTTATTTCAAGCAAATTCGTACTTCCGGTTTGAAACGAATTTTTGAAGCTGCATCACGGCTATGAGATAATAGCGTGTATTCCAGCGTGCAGACTGGGCGTCTGTGCCAGAGTGAGTCTTATTACGTCTTACAGTGTGATGCATTAATGCATGAGTAAGGTTGGTTCAAACCAATCAGCGCGCTCTATTGTGCAACTTCATTAATATTCATTACTGTCACAGTGTTCAGACGACAGAGACGCCACGTTGTGTTGGCAAAACAAGCGTGAAGTGTTGCTTTTATAGTTTGCTGCAGTTAAGTTTTGTTTTCATTTTCTCTCTGTGAGAGCGCAGACTCAAGTGTGGATTAACAGTGTACGCGACGCTCGACAACAATAACTTACGTGTCTAAGGAGGATTATTGTTTACCTGAGAGCTGTTCTCATCTGCAAACGCTGAGATCCGGATTCGCTTGTAGTCTTCTCTTAATAAAGACGCGGCTCTAGTTGCTGGTGATTGTCCTGTCTCTACAGATTTGGTAAGTGAGCGGCCAGTGCTCTTTGTTTATTTAGTTTGTTCGTATTGAACTAACTATTGCACCGAGTGTAAACATGTTAGCACTACAACCAAACTTTAACCTCGTGTAGGATTTTTACCGCATTTTGTGACCGGAATAACACACGCGGCTTTCTGACGCTACCTGCCGTGTGCATCTAAGTTTCCGGGAAATGCAGAGGGTTTTTTTCTCTTATTTGCCATGCGGTATCAAACCTTGCATGAAAAATACACGCTTAGAGCAGTTCCTCGAATCAAATATCTCGTTAGTCGTGAGGGGCATGAATGAATTCCCTGAATGAAAGAGCCAAACTGCAGTTAAAGTCCACCATTTAATAATTTGGCAAATAATTCGCCTACAGATGTCCATGTAAACACCATCACTTTCTCCCCTGTGTGTGTGTGTGTGTGTGTGCGTGTTTTGACTCTGAAACTCAGCACGTGCATAGACACTTCCACACCATCCCACTTTAGCTCCTCCGACACTACCCCCTAAAAAGAGCTGGACACGCCCACTTTTCTGACTTTTTCCAAAGTAGAGGTGTGAAAACACCCTGCTGAAACGAGGGGGTTTCATGGCCCTTTAATGCACTTCATCTTAACCACTCCCCCTGGGAGAGCTGTAATAAAAGCGAAACACTACTGGCTGCTTTTTTTAAAGGGGGGGAGCTCCTCTATGCCCACCCTCTTTTCATTTTTTCAGTTGGGATTACTTCAAACATCAAAATAAAGAATAAAAAAAGAAACATTTCAAAGCACATAACTGGACCTTTATGGCTGAAATGCAGACCTGTTTGCATTTATGTACATAGCTATTACACAGAACCATACAGAGCAACCTTAGCCTGAGCATCAAATCAAATCCCTTAAAGGTTTATAAACTAATATGAATGACTGATATGCATGGAGAACACATCACTGGCCTGTCAGCTGGACCGTAACGCTTCCACTGGCCTCGAGGCATCATTATTATGCAGCCCTGTTATCGATCAAAAAGCATTGTTTACTTGCCATCTTTTCTCCTCAAGAACAGAACTACAAAGCAGCAGCCATCTGAAGAAACCCTGTGGCTGATCTGAGACCTGTGCAGGTGCCGAGGCCAACATAAACTAGCCCTTGGTCAGATTAGAGGGGTAATTAAGATCCAGAAAGGTAACAGAAGAAGGGCGTCCCTTCTATCTGTCCATTTCATTCCTCTGAGAGATGGAGGGATGTTGGCAGAGGAACACAAAGCCCGTCTCTGTGTTCGGCTCACAAAATTCAAGAGTGCCACTTTTGTGTGTTTTTTTAGAGAGAAGAAACGTAAGACAGTGAACTGCTCTTTTCCAGCATCTATAATGTGGACAGAGCAGTAAAACAGGGTCGGAAAGTGCTATCGATGGATAGGGTTTAGATCAGATTGAGTTTCACTAGCGGTCAAAACTAATAAGAGACCCCTGCTTTCACTCCAATCTAAAACTAATGATTGTCCATCACATTGATTTATTTAGGTAGGGAAGAATCTGCATGGCTGAACATTGTTTTGATTTCATGCAGTTAGTTTTCAGAGGTTAGACTATTTTGCAGATTTCCATAAAGCATCAGTGAGATAAAGAACATCTATTTTTTCATGAGTCTGTAATTTCAATCATGGGGCAACACAGTGGCTCAGTCGCCTGACAGCAAGAAGGTCGCCGGTTTGAGCCTCGGCTGGGACAGTTGGCATTTATGTGTGGAGTTTGCATGTTCTCCCTGTGTTTGGGTGAGTTTCCTCTGGATGCTCCGATTTCCCCCATAATCCAAACACATGCGCTATAGGTGAATTGAAGAAATCATGGCAGTATGGTATGTGTGTGAATGAGTGTGTATGGGTGTTTCCCAGTACTGGGTTGCAGCTGAAAGAAATATCCGCAATGTAAAACATAGATAAGTTGGAGGTTCATTCCGGTGTGGTGACCTCTGATGAATAAAGGGACATTTAAAATGTAAAAACTTAACTAGGTTCGTTAGGTAAGTTAAGGTAATTAGTCAAGTCATTGTATAATGATGGTTTGCTCTGTAGACAATCGAAAAATTATTATTTAACAAAATTAAAACAATATTGACTTTAAAATGGTTGTAAAATAATACCTCTGATGAATAACGGAACTAGGCCGGAGGAAAATTAATTCATTAATTGTAATCATATAGATGTCTTTAAAAGATATTTGGCAGGGTTCAACGCTAAGGATTTTTTCTACTGGTCCAATCGGGCAAGTGGTTTAGATTTTTACTTGCCCTGCCAAAATTTTCACTGGCCCCACCTAAAAAAAGGGAAGTTAATAGCTTTTTTTTAAACCACATATTTTAAATAATGTGTCAAAAATAAAGTCTGTAAATCTAGAATTTCAATACTTAAAAAACAATTGTAAATATAAGTGTTATGCAAACAAAAAGAGCAGTATGGAAAATGTGGAGGCATTTTATTGCAGTTTGAAATTATTTAACAAAAGGTGGCTGACTTGTCAAACTGACGGCAAACTATGCATAACATCACTTCACTTTTATTTTGTCGTGTTGTTTCCACGTAAATGTCTACTTCCAACACGTTAGAGACAGACATTTTCGTTTAGCCTTTTAATTTGATGTTGCCGCCATGTTGCTGTTTCTACGCTGTACTGGTTGTTACCAGGTTGCAAAGAAAAAATAGCATGGTCAAATCAATCAGATAAGACGAATCGGAAAGCAATATGTTGTTTACTACATTACAGAGAAGGTAGCATTTAAAGATTTAAAAGCACAAACTTAAAATGCACGCAACTGACAAATAGTGAAAGACAAATTAAATGTTAGTGACAAGGCAGCACTGTCCCAATCGGGCCAGTAATGATCCAGTCTACTGTCCCAAGTGTCTCTCACGCTGGCCCTGGGCCACCGGACAGTCCTTATTGTTGAGCCCTGTTTGGTGTTTGAATTTCTCCACTTCAGCTGAACTGACATACGAAACTTAAAAGTCTTATGCAAATTTATATTCTGAAGGTTTTTTATAATAAATCCTTTAAATTTGCCTTAAATTTCCTAATAAATAATCTGTTTGATTTTTTAAACAATATTTTTACCCATATGGACTGATAAAATGATCTCAACATCTCAAAATCACTCCACAAAAACGTTAACTTTTACCTTTAAAACCAAATCAAATGAGATTTCTAACATGAGATTTGTATCAAATTTATTTTATGAACAAAAAAGTATGTTTCATTAGATAATGCCGTTTGCATGATATTTTATTTATGTATTTTTAAAACTCTTCTTAATGTATTCATAATGTAATGAGTTAAGTGGAATGGTCATACTTGTATATATTTTATTGACTTCATTAATCTTCATTTAGATGAACATTAAAGGAATTTCTCTCACAATCTGTAATTATTTACTTATCCTCTACTTGTTGAGCTTCTTCTGTAAAACACAAAAGGAGACTTTAAAGCATGTTGTGAACCGGTAGCCATTTACTTTCATATTATTTTAATTCCAATTTGATTTCGCCAAAAATAGCACATGTAATTTTTTATTTACATTTTTTTTATTTTATTTTTTTTAGGACAACAGTATCTTCAGCTGAAAAGATATCCAAAGATGCTGAATTGTAAACAAATCTGTGTTTTTGAAACAAATGAAGACAGCAGAAGTCAATAATTCATTGTAATTATTTTGCCTGGCATGTTTACTGCTCCAAAATATTACAAATCTTTCAAAAATTTAAATATATTGTTTTCAAAGGGGAAAAAAGATGTTTTTTTTTTACCCAAATAATTAAAAAGAAAATATTTTAGAGCAGTAATCACAATACCATGGTACCGTAATATTTTTATTTAAGGTTATCATACCATCAAAATCTTATACTAGCCCATGCCTATAATACCCCCTTCTGATTTTAGGAATAGTTTATTGTTGGGTTTAGGGGTAGGCAATATTTATGGATTACATTTTCAAACAAAACTGATGTTCCAGGATCAACGTAGATGTTAATCCAGGATCGCATCATACTTGACAACACCATGACGTGCTTATTTTTAAGCCCTACTCTGGAAGTCAATGGCTGCTGGTTAACAACATGCTTCAAATCTTCTTTTGTGTGAAAAAAAAGAAACTCAGAGGTTTACAATCCCTTCAAAGTGAATAAAGTTTAATTTTTGGGTGAACTACCCTTTAAAAGTTCCATTCACACAAACATTAATACAAATTTCAGGTAAACTTATGCTATAAAACTATACTGGAACATACAGTTGAAGTTAGAATTACCTATCGAATATTTTTTCCCCAATTTCTGTTCAAAGGAAAAAATATTTTTATTCCAACACATTTCTAAACAAAATGTTTTAATAGCTCATTTCTAATAACTGATTTCTTTAATCTTTGACATGATGACAGCACATAATATTTGATATTTTCAAGATACTTGTATTCAGCCTAAAGTGACATTCAAAAACTTAACTAGGTTCATTAAGCAAGTTAAGGTAATTAGGCAAGTCATTGTATAATGATGGTTTACTCTGTAGACAATCGAAAAACTATTATTTAACAATATTATAACAATATTAACCTTAAAATGGTTATAAAATAATTAAAAACTGCTTTTATTCTAGCTGAAATGAAATAAGACTTTCTCCAGAAAAAAAAAATATTTTAAGAAATGCTGTGAAAAATTCCTCAATCTGTTGGACAAAAAAAAGAACAAAAAATTCAGAGGCGGCCGAATAATTTTGACTTCAACAGTAAGTAGGTCTGAATCTCAAAGGTTTGTTCTCTATGTCTGGCTGCGTTTTATCGACTGGCCGCTGGTGTTGGGTTCACAGGGATATTGGGTACCCGTCTGATCCAGCGCCAGCTCATCTGGGTTACAGGATTCAATCATGTTCAACCATGAAGGCAGGTCATTGTCTGGCTGTGCTATCGACATAAACCACGTTCAGAAAAAAACATATGGCATTTGATTGACTAACAAGATCATTTCCTCATTAAAAATGTCCCGAGGGACTAATTTACCATCAATGAACCCATCTGGCCGGAGGTGAGTAATGGCATCTGCTCTAATTAATACAGCATCAAGATCTAGAGGGCTGTGTCCAGAATAAAATCTTACTTCACAGTATATTCTGACTATTACATGTACTGAAACTATCGAAATGTTGTGGGAAAGCATTTGAAATAGTTTGCCAATGTCGCATATAACCTTATTTGCAAGTTTAATTCAGCAAGTTGTCACTCAAGTGTATTATTTGAATAGTGTTTTTCATAATAAACATGGTTTCAAATATATTGTAATATTTTAACATGACTAACATTAACCACATTTGAATTGAACATTGAGATTGTCTATACGGTATATAAAATTTTATGGGTGTATATCTAAATCAAGGTCATTATAACAAATAAACACACAGAGAGGACGTCATGTAGAGCTGTATAGTAATATGGGTAATGTTTAATCAAAGTTGCATCTATTTATTTTAAATAGATAGTTAAAGACAGTTAAAATACTAAAGTTTTTTTTGCGCACAGCATCAGAAATTAAGTTATTGACGTGTACTTCTCGATGTATGGTCACGAGGAATCCTGCTTCAGAAATAACTCATCTCCCTCAGTCATCTTTTCATCAAGCTAGTTTCGGTTGGTGACATCGCCAACCAGAGATGGCAGTAACGCACCAAAAACTTGTTGTCAAACACCGTAAAACAGGAAGAAGAAGAAATCCTCATTCTCACCATCATATGGATTTACTTATATCGACTAGACACCGGCCTTACAGCTCCGGGAATGTCCTTGACGTCAATTATTGATGTGAGATAGGTAAGTTTAACTTGTGTGGACGCTACTTTGCTACTTGACTAATAAAATAGCATTGCTACAGAAAAGCTATTTGATTCAGAAAGAGCGGTGCTACCGCCACGCTACTGAGAAATTTAGTTAAGCTAGTAGCGTCACTACTTGTAGCGACGCTACTGCCCAACACTGGTCATTTCCATAAAGCATGTTTTCTTGTCAGCAGAAAAGGTAGTGCGGTGTGCCTCGTGTTTTTGGAACAGAACTGCACGTTCGATGTGATCAGCCCCTAAGGTAGCATTCAGAAAAAACTAAACACCAGCGAAGAAACTCAACACAGAGAAACATAAAAGCCTACTGCCAGCTAGCGTTTCAGAAGTGTTATTGCAGAGCAACATAAACAGCATGCAGAAGTATAGATGCACAACTACATGCAAGGCAGGCGCCATGGGTCATGCTGATCACTCGACGCAGAAGTATAAACCAGCCTTTAGCTACTAGTTAATTAGTTAAAGTTAGTAACTAATACAGTCATGGTAACTAATAACCTTAGGCTGCGTCCGAAACCGCATACTTCCATACTATATAGTATGCTAAAATCAGTATGCGAGCCAAGTAGTATGTCCGAATTCATAGAATTTGAAAATCAGTATGCGAGAAGTACCCAGATGACTTACTACTTCCGGCAAGATTCTGCAGTGCGCATTCCATGCACGCTGCGCTATCCCATAATGCCCCATGAGAGAATTCATGAAAGGAAGTGAAACAACTGACTCAGGTAGGTCACATGACCATGACAAAATGGCGGTAGTAGTACGTCCGAATTCCGTAGTAGTAGGCGGTTTCGGACGCAACCTTAGCTTCTCCGAATTTGATTGTAATGCAATAACGTGCACCTTTTGTAAGGCTGCTTTGAAACAATAACTATAATGAAAAGCGCTATGCAAACAAATAAACTTGAATTTAATAAATGTGATCATGCAAAACTCACAAAGAATCAGTTCTAGCAAAGTTCCTATAAGGTAAGTCATTTCATTCGGCGGCCATCTTTGAAACACCTCTCGGGCAGTATGTTCAAGCACTCTGTCTGAATGGGGAAACATCAAATTCTCCAAAACTGCTTAGCAAGCTTATGATTACATTTCATATTATGAATAACCAATAAAATTAAATAACAACTGTCCCTTTAGTTTATTTCTAAACGTCCAAAATCGGAAGAAACTCCCGTCTGGTCCGAGCCCCTCTATTGGAGTATCGTCAGTCTATAGCGATTGATGATTGGCTCCTGTACTAGAAGGCGGGCTTTATTCACCATATAGCGATCAATGATTGGCTCCTGTACTAGTAGGCGGGTTTTATTCACCATACTGACAGTTACATTTTTCCCATTCAAAAATAAAGGAGTGACATGTCTTGTGTATTCTATCATCTTTGGTTCTAGCAATATAGTGATATAAAAATAAATATTAGAGTTTGTTTTCATTCCAACAGAAAGGCCTTGCAGTCCTTGAGGAAAAGAAAAGAAATTCAGAAAATTCAAAAGGTCAGATTTTAGGCATTAGGGTCAAAGTGTCATGGACACACAGGCGTTTAATGATAACCCTATGCTGACAGCCAACAATTCACGTCAGGCTATATTCCTCCACTTAGGAGCCACTTTTACCTGCTGCTATTTTAGACGGGCTTCAGACACCTGCTCTGAGAGATAGGACTGGGTTGGGCTTCATCCAACATGTTTGAAATATTAAATGAATAATAATGATAACAAGCACCCGAAACAACGAATGACTGTGTAGAGGAACGCTACAAGCTTACATTGAGGTAAATTGTGTTTTATATTCACACTTTCTCCTTAATATAATTGTAGAAAATAATGATTTGTCAATTTTAAATAGTGAAACAATTTTAAATAATTTTAAATTTAAATAATTTTTAGCCAATGACTATTAAAGTAAAACATTGCTCACAGTCAAATTAACAGTGCTGATGTGATTTTTAAGTTAGAAAATGTACTTGCATGCGATTTCAGATCGAATATTCAAAGTACCATGGTAAACAATATTGGGAGCATGTCATATCAACAATATTATTTGCAGGCAGTTGACATTTCAAGCATTGACTTCTGATTTAATTAAATTGCATGGAGTTATAAACTCATATTAGTATCTGAAAGGCTGCTTGATGTGTTTTATTACTTGTTTTACTTCTACCTCACCTATTTGTATACATTTTAAGCTAAATTTTGATGTTCAGAAATATCAAATACAACTTGTATATCTTTTATTTCTCTAATAATGGTGGCAGAAAATGCACAAAGACACTGAAATAATTTATAACGAGGTCTCATTTTGAGCTAGAAGTCTCTTTTGTTGCTCAGATGAAAAGTCTGGGATAATTTATGCGAGTTTGACTGCAGACCTCAACATGACCCTAAAATGCCAGACTAACACACGCAACACAACTAACTAGTCAAACGTGTACTTAGTGCAAAGTAACCGTATTTGAATAAACGTTAGCAAACAGTTAACGTTGAGGCAGTCGCTGTCGGCAAATGAGCGTTCTATCATTTAAAACGACCAACATTTAATATGTATGTCTATGTTCGGTCGTTTCCAAAGTAAAAACACAACAAGACTAAAATAAACCTGCTAGCAAACAGCCGCGGATGGTAAAACTGACGAGAATTGTCGCATGAAGGAGAAACAAGAACCTGCTGTAAACGATCCAACCCGCAGGAACAAGTGCAGCTCAAAGTCCTCCAACCTCCCGAGATCAGAGTCCATAGAAACCGGAGAAAAACAATCCTCAAGACCCGAGAACACACCGCGAATGAATCCCGAACAGACACTCACCCGTGCGGCGACCGGTGCAGCTCCGCGCGACGGTTAAACGGTTAAAGTTTAAAGAGTTTGTGAGAGCTGAATCTGATGCCGTGCAGTTTTCTCTCGCTCGGCTATGTGTGTGTGAGAGAGAGAGAGAGAGAGAGAGAGAGAGAGAGAGAGAGAGAGAGAGACAGAGAGAGAGAGAGAGAGAGAGAGAGAGAGAGAGAGAGAGAGAGAGAGAGAGAGAGGTGCACTAAGGTAAAGTTGGTTTTATATTCACATATTCAGTTTCTCCTAAATAATATGAATTTAGAATAGTAAATTGTAAACAGTGAACTCATATTAGCAGCCAATGACTATCAGGCTACAACATGTTTACAGTCTGTTAAATAGCGCCAATGTTGTTTTAACCCTTTAACTGCCTGCTCTAACAAATAGTTGCCCATATTTTGACTTATTTTAAACAATTGTTTACACCACAAAGCATTGTTGGTTTACAAAAAAAAATCGAACATAATCTTGTTGCACTACTACACTTTATTTTGGTTTTACTGTTTTAAAAAAAAGAAATCATGTTAAATTAGAATCTGAAATATTTTATAGCTTACTTCAAAAGATAAAGATGACTTAGTATTAAAAATGTTTTATTTTGAATATATATATTTTTTTTAAATAAATTGGTCTTACAGTTCATATTTTCGGATTTTTTTATAGTATCTTCTGGTACTTTTACCCAGAGATGCATAGTAACGAACTACTTCACTACTGTACTTAAGTACTAAAAGGCTGTATCTGTACTCTACTGGAGAATTGTTTGTTTCTCCTACTTACATTTACATTACATTAACATTTAGTCATTTAGCAGACGCATTTATCCAAAGCGACTTACATATGAGGACAAGGAAACAATTTACACAACAATAAGAGCAACAATCAATAAGTGCTGTAGGCAAAGTTTCAGGTATGTAAAGTGTAGGAAGCAAAACATTAGTAATTTTTTACAAAGCCAGAAGTCACTTTGTAAGCAAACATCAGAGCTTTGAATTTGATGCGAGCAGCAACTGGCAGCCAGTGCAAACGGATGAGTAGCGGACCTCTCTTACTTTTTTTTCCCACTTTTACTTCAGTCCATATTTTCGATGAGTTGAATACTTTTACTCTGATAGATTTTTTATGCACTGCATCGTTACTCGTTACAATTATTAAAAATGTGATGAATCATTCCAAACCCACATTATCACTGCCGGAGCAGCAGATGGCTCTGTCACACGTTTGAATAAGCTGGCTCGTCACCATCATGGTCATCTCGCCTGCATTGAGAGCACTTTAGTTTGTTTTTGACATGGAAAACCCAGAAATTCAACCTTCAACTGCTTCACTTTCAACTGTTGGTGGTGATGAGGAAGAAGACCACCCGTGGTCCTGTTTAGAGTCCATGTTTATCAGAGTGAAAGACAATTCATTTAGAATTAAGTGCATACTCTGCCTCCCGAAATAAATATATACAGTTGAAGTCAGAATTATTAGCCCCCTGTTTATTTTTTCCCCCAATTTCTGTTTAGGAGAGCAGATTTTTTCAAAACATTTCCAAACATATAAGTTTTAATAATTCATTTCTAATAACTGATTCATTTTATATTTTTCATGATGACAGTAAATAATATTTGACTAGATCTTTTTCAAGACACTTCTATACGGCTTAAAGAGACATTTAAAGGCTTAACTAGGTTAATTAGGTAAACTAGGCAGGTTAGGGTAATTAGGCAAGTTATTGTATAAGGATGGTTTGTTCTGTAGACTATCAAAAATGTATAGCTTAAAGGCACTAAAAATTTTGACCTTAAAATGGTGTTTAAAAAATTAAAAACTGATTTTATTCTAGCTGAAATTAAACAAATCAGACTTTCTCCAGAAGAAAAAAAAATTATCAGACATACTGTGAAAATTTGCTTGCTCTGTTAAACATAATTTGGGAAATAATTAAAAAAGAAAAAAAAATCAACTTCAATTGTGTGTGTGTGTGTGTGTATATATATATATATATATATATATATATATATATATATATATATATATATATATATATATATATATATATATATATATAATAAACCGTAAACCATGTTTCTTTTTATTCTGCTTAATCACGTGCCCCAAAAGAAATATTTTTAAAAAATAAACAAAACAATGTCTTTTGACTGCTTTCTTTAATAACTACATTACACAAGGCTTGTACTTTTACTTTCAGTACTTGAGTAGTAAACTTTAAAATAAACTACTTGCAATACTTAAGTACAAAAAAATGTTGAATAAGCTAAAAAGCTGAAAAAATTTTATATATATATATATATATATATATATATATATATATATATATATATATATATATATATATATATATGTATTATTTTAATCAGTAATAAAAGCATTTTTTTAATTATGTAATTATATATATATATTATAATTTTTTAATAGTGTATTAACGATACATTCATTTGTTGCCATCTACTGGTGTAAAAGTGTGAACGTTTAAAAAGTCCGCCTGAAACAAGCTAAAACGTTTTACTTTTTAAATATTTCATTAAATCATTAATAAAATAAAATAATCATTTATCTCTTTTAAACATTTAACTTCTTTCTTGCCTGATCTTTCACCACTGAATGGGAAGTTACAGAAGCTGACAGGATTTACCACATAATTACACATGGCACAAAATCCAGACCGAGCCAGGCAAACACATCCCCCGTAATGAGCTAGAAAATGAGATCCTTCACTGAAAACGTTGTCTTATCAAACTAGGGTATTTTATAACAACATGTCAAAATGAATTATGAAATTATGACTCATAATACACCCGATAACCCTCACACCAGAAGCTGTTTATGTACAAAATGATGACAGATATGCCACTTGGCTTACAGTTATAGGACTTCTATTTAAAATACAGAGCCTTTAATATGTAAAATAGAGTTGTTGAGAATTGAGAGTAGAATATATAGAGTCATTGCACCTGTAGAACGATTATGCTTACATAACTCACATTTTAAAACCTTAGCTGTGGTCACGGTGTTACATAACCCCAGGATACAGTATGTGTTACACTGTAGGATAACCTAGATTTGCTTTAATCCTGGAGAAGTCTCACAGTGTTCTCTGTTTATTCACTATGGAGCTCAACTTATGGGCCTTGACATTATAGTGGATGTTTGTAAGAGATAAAAAGAGGAAAAGGAAACTTCAGTCTCTTCACAGACCACCTAAAAGACCGAAATGAAAGGCCCCTTGTCTGGGGGTCAAAGGTTGTGTCACATTTTCTGCCCATGAATCCCAAACAAGAGTGTGCTGAGGACACAGAAAGCGTTGTGTTTTTCCTTCACGCTGTCAGACAAGGAGAATAAACATTATCTTTAATATTATAATATAGGTCAAAGATGACAAAAGCGATTTTATTCATGTAGAAAGCATCTTAAATGCAAGCGTAAGTCTTAAATAGCTTTAGAGGGAACAAAATGTCATAATACTGTCTGGTATACACTGTGAAAGATAGTAACATAACACTCGCGGCCATTATTAAACCATTCAAAAACGTCTTAGCTGACTTTATCTTGAGCTTGTGAAAACTTAAGTGGCAGACGGCTGCTTCTCACTCAGGGCTGTTTATGCTAATGAGGGAGAGGTGGTCACTAATGGGCGGGGCTTTTATAACTCTGATGACACATACAAAGGGAGAATGTCAATCAAAGTGATTCTGCAGACTGCTTTCATCAAGTGTGATTATAAAAAATAGAATTAATTCATTTTCATCATAAGAGGCTGGATATAATCACACACTGCTGCCACACAACTGTTTAAACCACTTATAAAAGTGACTTTGGCGTAATAGGTCCCCTTTAAACTAATGATGCTAATGAATGTTAAGGGGAGTTTTGTGGGTAGAGCGATTCAGTTTAAAAAGCACTTCAATGCAAACAGCTGCCATCAGGTTCAAGTCTTGTTTTCACTTAACAACCCTTTAACTTCCTAATCTGTTCCAGCCTCGTTTTCAGAGCTGGAAGTATTTTAAAGAGACAGATTTGACGTAATGACACTCCTTCAAGATAACAGTAGTGAACATGCAGCATTCACACACAGGCACTGATGAATGAGTTGTGTGATTGTGAATCGTTTTGTTTTTGGGTGGCGTGTCAGATAATGTGTTCGCGTGGGCCGGAACGGTACAGTACGTCACGCTCTGAGTGCTGCGTGTAATGCTGCTATGCTCATGAAGTACCAGACTGTCGCTGATAGTCAACAACATGCATGTGCTGCTCAGTTCAGTTCATTAAGTCAGCAACACTTTTAAGGCTCTGGAATGTGAGACGGGATCAGATCTGAACTTTGAAGAAATTTAAACAGGAATCCTAAAAGAAACACACTAGATTTGAAGATGTTATGAAGAGTTTAGAAGAGTGGATGTGTTTTTTTTGTGTGTATGTGTGTGTGTGTGTGTGTGTGTGTAAACTGCAGGGCATAATTTGTGCTGGAATACGTCGGATCCCGAACCTCTAAAATCTGATCCGGCACCTCATTTTACTGATCCGCCTTTTCCAACGCCATTCTCCACCATCCGCTGTTCACTTTCACTCTCGTCCGCGACTCCCCAACCCTCTTCACTGTCATCCAAGACACCCCCGCCACGCTTACTTTCTTCCCTCCGCCATTCACAACACCCACACCCCATCCATGTTTCGGATGCCTCCTGGACGCCTACCTAGGGAGGTGTTCCAGGCATGTCCCACCAGGAGGAGGCCTCGGGGAAGACCCAAAACAAGCTGGAGGGACTATAGCCCCTTTCACACATACAGACCTTTCCGGAAAATTGCTGGCAATTTTCCGGAAAGGTTGTATGTGTGAACAGGCCCTTTTTGAAAATACCGGTAAATTCGTTCTGGCTTTTTGTAAGTTGTAACATTACCGGTAATTTGCCGGAATGCTGCGCTGTGTGAATGCAGAAGGAAGATTGTCGTAATAAGCGCGTGCACGTCTAGAACGTGCTGACGTGAGACGTCTGCTTTAGCCAATCACAACAGTCAGACGCATTTACGCCCGCACGAAGTTAGTCAGATCACGTTTATATGTTCTTCTTAATGCCAACTGTGTAAATAATCATCGATGAGAGGCTTATGATAAGTCGTTGTTTGTTTACCTTCAAGCTTTGCGTGTGCCTGTGAAACAGCCTGTGAGCGCCTGCACACGCACATATTATGAACATCTCGACATGCGAAAGTGATCCTGTGAAAGTTGTTCACAATATTGATCCTCCACAGAGTTTGTAATTTAGTCAAATGTTTACAAACACAAGCGCAGCCGTTTAAAGCTCATTTGTGGTGAATGATTTCAGAATTTAGTGGTATTTTGGAATGGATGTGTGAATGCTCTTTTCCGGAAAATTTCCGTAACGTCCTCGCCTGTGTGAACAGCGCTTTTTTGAATATACCGGTAAAGTCGTTCCTGGAAATTTTCCAGATATTTACCGGTATCACTGTGTGAAAGGGGCTTATATCTCTCAGGGAACGCCTCGAGATCCCCCCGGAGGTGCTGGAGAAAGTGTCTGGGGAGATGGAGGTCTGGACTTCTCTCCTAAGACTGCTGCCCCCACGACCCAGCCCTGGAAAAGCGAATGAAATTGAGGTTGCCAGGGAGTTGCTATGCACTTGATTGGGAACAGAGTTTTGAGGTGATAGCCAATGAGTTGTTATGCAACTGATTTAAAACAATGTTTTTTTTGTGGTTGCCAGGGAGTTGCTATGCACTTAAATTGGAATAGTCTATGGATGGTTGTCAGGGAGTTGCTATGCACTTGATATGGAACAGAGTTTCTAATTGGTCTACAGGGAGTTGCTGTGCACCTGACATGGAACAGAGTTTATAGATGGTGTAGCACAAAATGTGTGGGCCCCCCTGAAAGGAGTTTGAGTTGACTATGTAGATTGAGAACTGGGGGGGCGTTTGGCATGCTTATGACCGCACAAAGTGAAGCCTGGGGGGAAGGCAGTACCGTGCAGAGACTTTCCATGGGGCATGGGCTGAAAAAACGGAAAGTGTGTGTGTGTGTGTGTGGGGGGGGGGGGTTGGGGGGTTGGGGGGGGTTTGGGGGGGGTTGGGGGGGTGGGGTAGGGGAAGACTATGTGCTCTTAAAACCGAAAAATGGGGAAGGTGGAGAGGCAAGGTGGAAGAGTGGTTGGGGGGGGCTATCTGTGCACATGCCTGGGGGGACCACGCGGAGTCAAGAGAGTTGTGGCTGCTGATGCTTGTGTCACTTGTTTAGCGGCGACGTTAAGGCCGCGGTGAGTTAAGATCGTGCGAATTGAACAACACAGGGGGTCAGATAGCCCTTGAAACAGAGATTTTTCAGACCTACAATCGAAACCAAAAGGTATACACCATCGACAAACGGCAGCATGGCTGCACACGGAAGTCAGGAGATGCACAAATGAGTATTTTTGGTAATTTTTACGAATTTTTACAACAGACAAGCACATGTTTTAATATATTCTTAACCGTGATTGTGTTTTACTATCATTAAAAAAAACGCTAAAATAAAAACTGCTAAATCTATAATCCCTTATAACGACTCCAGTACAGCAGTCCCACAACATTCTGCCACTCAATGACACACAAATACTCCATCAGAAAAGTCTAGTGGAATAAGCTTTTTACAGTGTCTGCTATGATGTAATGTTTTTTTTTTCATGTGTTTACATCATAGACTGTAAAATATAATATATGGACGTAGTATCGTGACGTGACCCATAGGTTTTTAAAGAGCGCAAAAGAAGCCACAAGTAGGCGCGGCCAACCGTTACCATTTTGTTCGCGCGTCATCACACCCACGGCGGGATACCAAACAAAGAGGCGGAGAGTGAGCGGAGCTACAGACACCTGCTGGCATTTTGCTTGGACCTGGTTCAGACACACTTTACTTTGGGAGAAATGCTTAATACTTTATCACCTGCGACTCGTTTGTGTTCTGACCACTTGTGCTTGGTTGTATACTATATCAATAAAGTGTTTAGACTTTTAAAAACACTGCTGTAACACACTGAGCCACTAAACATGTCTTATGACATTTTTGAACAGGAGAAAAACGCAAATTACTTCCAAACACTTGCAGGACTATTGATGAAATCCAGCATAACACTGTATGACAACACTTCAGATGACTGTTCTAGAGCCTACAGCTAATCAATCCGTCAGATTCTGGAGTGCATTACAGCTCTAAATATAAATATAAACGATAAATGATCTTAAATAAAACAAATACATGTACAGAGATGGTATATAAGTACATAACTTTACTCACATGGGAAACGGAGGCCAGGTGAATGGTTTGTGAGCACAATAAAGTGCACTCAGCATGACATTCCATCAAATAAATGTAGAAAACAAGTCCAAAAGGCAGTTGACTGTGTAAAGCCACATAAAACAACACAGAAATACGATAAATATGCCGAGTTCAGTGGCTAATCTGCAGGATTCAGCTGAGGTGACGTGACGGCGACCAACGAGACCTACCTGTCACTCAAGTGGCCACGCTCTTAATTATGCAAACTTAATATAACTTAATATAAAGGAAACGGATGAGTTATAAAAAATTCACCCCCTCACAGTTGTCATGAAGGGTAATATTAGCTGAATTAACCAAAATCTTTTTTTGTACCAGGCTGTAACCACCTTTTTTTCTGCTGTAAAGTTGGCCTTTCTAACAGTGGGCTCAATTGAAATTTGCTCTATTTTGGAGCCAGGAGCGGCCAGGACTAGCGGAATTTTGAGAGAATTTCCTGAGAGAGAGCAGGAGGTTGCTGCTTGGTTTACATAGATAAATATGGCCACGATGTAAATTACAAGCTTATTACCTCATTATATGGCTATGATAACATAATATCATTGTCTTCAATCATTACATTAAGATAAATAACAAAAAAATAACGCAACTGGAATAACTACAGTAGTCTCCGTCATTGATCTCATATGAAGCAAGAGATCACGATGACATAATGACATGTGCAGATGCTGTAGTGCTGTCCCATTTCTTAGGGGTAAATTTTGAAGCCCTTGCTATTCACACTCTGTTTCAAGGGCCAAGGGGCAGGGGTGCAAAAATAGAATTGGGATTAGGTTTATGTGGTTGTAAAGGAGGTCAATTGTGGTAACTAGGATGTGCTGAATAGTTTCCAGGGAGTTGCCATGTGTTTGGGAGGTCCTAAATCCCCTTAAGTTTCTGTGCCATTCTATTGTTTAATTCAAAGTAGAAGAGTTTTTTTTTTTCTCAGATTTCAGAAGTATTAGCTATATCATTTGGGATTTGGGATCTATTTCTTAATTTTTTAAGATATGTTAACTTACGCACATGGGCACTATCCTGCTGACAGAGACAGACTTTGCATGTTTAAATATTAACCAGAAAACTGGCAGTTTTAGCAGTTTAACCACAAGCTACAAACTTTCTTCAAACGGCAGCACAAGTGAAGCAGACGCAGGTTTCTGTAAATGCCGCAGAGCCGTGGTTTAACCCCTGGATCTGCTGAATGTTTAGTGAAACCACTGATATGACAGATAATTGCACAGATGTGCTGTGTTTCTTTCTCTTCTGTTCTCCCATGAGAGTAATTACAGGAGGCAGAGGCAGATCTGATCTGAGTTCATGGCCTGTGTGAATGAAGCCCACAGCTCAGCGCTCAGGCAAACCAGTGTGTTAGAAATAAACTCTTCTTTGAAGAATGAAGCTCTGATTTGATGTTCACTTTTTAACATTCTGTTCACTGTATTCAGTTCATAGACTTATTTTCATCTCCTAGCACACTCAAAAGCGACACGTTCATAAAGTTGCTTCGCTTTTACTATATAGCTAGGGTGTTATAGGCTGTTGCTTAAAGGGATAGTTTACCAAAATCTGAAATTTTCATGTGTGACTGTAGTCTGTTGCAGTCCTTTTTTACGAATGCTCGAGTGCTGCAATCACCAAAATCTATCAACAGATTGCATTACCTGACCTCCCATCTCAGTGCATTCGCCATTAAAGCAACAAACCTACAAGTCACCTACATCCTGGATGACCTGTGAGTAAATTAATTGGAAATTTTCATTTTTGGGTGAACTGTGTCTTTAATGTTGACATGAAATTGAAGATAAGATTGTCATTTTCCCTCTATAATGATGTACATCCAGTTGAAACTAGTAGAAAAAATTGTAGAAAAAAGTAGTACGGCGATGAGAGATTTTTTCCTTTGGGAACCAATTGGATCATTGGAAGATGGGCATTGCTAACAAAACAAAAAAAGAAAAAGAAGGATGAATGCCTTTTGGGGAGTGTTACTGTTTACTACTGTCAGCAACATCTATGCAGAATGTTTTTAGATGACGATGAGAACAAGTACTAAATTTTACAGATGTAATCGTATCACATTTAAACAAACCACTTCAAACAAAAAGGACTGACAGCCCCACCCTAAATGACTGATAGTCCCACCCTAAACAACTGATTGTCCTGCCCTAAATGATTGATAGTCCCGCCCTAAAGAACTGATAATCTTTAGCACTGATAGCAATGGCCTAAACAACTGATAGTCCCACCCTAAATGACTGATAGTCCCGCCCTAAAGGACTAATAGTCCTGCCCAAAAGGACTAATAGCCCCACCCTAAAGGACTGATAACCCCGCCCTAAAGGACTGATAGTTCCACCCTAAATGACTGATAGTCCCGCCCTAGGGGACTGATGGTCCCGCCCTAGGGGACTGATGGTCCATCACTAAATGACTGAGAGTCCTGCCCTAAATTGACTGATAGTCCCACCCTAGGGGACTGATAGTCCCGCCCTAAATGATTGATACCCCCACCCTAAATGACTGATAGTCCTGTCTTTAATGACTAATAGCTCCACCCTTATAGCCCCACCCTAAAGTACTGATAATCCCATCCTAAATGACTCTTAGTCCCACCCTAAATGACTGATAGCCCCAGCCTAAAGGACTAGTAGTCCCGCGCTAAAGGACTGATAGTTCTATCCTTAAGGACTGATAGCCCCAGCCTAAAGGACTGATAGTCCCGCCCTAAATGACTGATAGTCCCAGCCTAAATGACTGATAGTCCTACCCTGATAGCCCCACCCTAAAGGACTGATAGTCCCACTATAAATGACTGATAGCCCCACCCTTAATGACTGATAGTCCTACCCTGATAGCCCCACCCTAAAGGACTGATAGTTCCGCCCTAAATGACTGATAGTCCTACCCTGATAGCCCCACCCTTAAGGACTGATAGTCCCGCCCTAAATGACTGATAGTCCCACCCTAAATGACTGATAGTCCTACCCTGATAGCCCCACCCTAAATGACTGATAGTCCCGCCCTAAATGACTGATAGCCCCACCCTAAATGACTGATAGTCCTACCCTGATAGCCCCACCCTAAAGGACTGATAGTCCCACTATAAATGACTGATAGCCCCACCCTTAATGACTGATAGTCCTACCCTGATAGCCCCACCCTAAAGGACTGATAGTTCCGCCCTAAATGACTGATAGTCCTACCCTGATAGCCCCACCCTTAAGGACTGATAGTCCCGCCCTAAATGACTGATAGTCCCACCCTAAATGACTGATAGTCCTACCCTGATAGCCCCACCCTAAATGACTGATAGTCCCGCCCTAAATGACTGATAGCCCCACCCTAAATGACTGATAGTCCTACCCTGATAGCCCCACCCTAAAGGACTGATAGTCCCGCCCTAAATGACTGATAGCCCCAACCTAAATGACTCATAGTCCTACCCTGATAGCCCCACCCTAAATGACTGATAGTCCCGCCCTAAATGACTGATAGCCCCACCCTAAATGACTGATAGTCCTACCCTGATAACCCCACCCTAAAGGACT
The DNA here is from genome assembly GCF_049306965.1 of Danio rerio. NCBI lineage: Eukaryota > Metazoa > Chordata > Actinopteri > Cypriniformes > Danionidae > Danio > Danio rerio. The sequence goes on along the minus strand of NC_133196.1, from coordinate 3,478,708 downwards.
GATAGTCCCGCCCTAAATGACTGATAGTCCCGCCCTTAATGACAGATAGCCCTAGCCAAAAGGACTGATAGTCCTACCCTGATAGCCCCACCCTAAAGGACTGATAGTCCCGCCCTAAAAGGTAGATCATGCGATCAGAAGTGAACAAAAACATTTGAGGTAAGAGAGAAGGTTATGATATTTGATTAAAGTATTAGATCAAATTAGTTTTTACAAAATAATGAAGCACAGATACATCGATTATAACAAGCACTACAATATACATATAAACATGACAAGAGTACATTTTGATTTTATGTTGACTTCAGGTTGGTTGCCACATGGCTATCTTTAGGGTAGGGTCTTCTATGTGGTTGCAAGGATTTGTGATATAGTATGGTAGCTAGGGTGCTCCAGGTGGTTGCCAGAGAGTTGTTATCCATTGGGAATACAGTGGTTGAAATGTTATGAGGAGATCTATGTGATCGAGCATGTTGCTATGTTGTTGCTAAAGTGTTCTAGGTGTTTGACAGACAGTTTCTCACTAACCGCGTGAGCATTTTTATGCTAGTTTTATTAGGTATATTTACATGTGCAACTTTTACAAACAGTTTTAAAAAGCGACTGGTACAATTCAAATTTGACCTTTTGAATATCCTGCTGGTGCAATAACCCTTATCACAGGACATGTAAATATATGTAAATATGAACACGGAACATATTTAAACATTATAAAGTAGATATCTGCACTACGGCTGATTGGTCAGTTCATCTTTGAGGTTGTGTGTGTATATTTTTTACGTTTATTTATTTTTCACAACAAGGGACAGATTGTACATTAATCAACAAGAATGTGAATGTACACAAATTAGCCCAAAGACTCGTTTTTGTTGGTAGTCCCTTAATATCAAAATAATACTTAAATAAACAATATAAAACATCCACAACATTAAAAAGCCCAGTGTTCACTCCCTAGTAGCAAAGAATTCTGGCCCAGATTTGGCAAAAAGCTGGCACAGCAGGCATTCATCCGGCACTGGCATACAGCATGTGGGCCAAACATGGCCCGGGTTTGGCAGAGGTGGCACCATCTTTAAGGCGGCACACAAGATTTGGGCCAGATGAAAAACGTAGTATTTGGCCCAGATTTAAAAATTTGATAAGTGGGCCATGTGAGTTTGGCCAGTCTTGCCCACATTTAAAATACACTAAAATCATTTTTGAGTAAAGAAAAAAAATTCTACCAATCAGGTCACTTTGAGAAAAAGCGTGCCCATAGTGTGCCTAAAGCGCAGCACTCCATGGGTTTATCAATTTCATTGCAATCGTGACACACCAACCTATCTGACCCAGTTCAGGCCCAGTTATGAGTTATTAACTTGGCTGAGACTTGGCCCAGATATGGTCCGTGTTTGGCCCTTGTCTGGAAGCCACATTTGGTCCAGTCATGTACCGTAATTCACTGCGGCATGTGGGCCAAGCAAAACCTGATAGCGTGGGCCAGAGCTGGGCCAGAGAAATTTTGCTATGTGGGCTATGTTGATTAGTAAGAAGCCATTTCCTAAAGTTATACATATAAATGACTTAAAACATTCACGTTCTCTAACAGATTGCGGTATCATATTCCACTGATGTGATGCTTTAAAAGAAAAACAAGTTTGACTAAATAAGTTTTTTATAGTAGGCTACAGTGATTAAAACTAAACATTTTTTATATCTAAAATTGTAAGTGCTTGTTTATATAATAATTCCAGAGGTTTTAAAACTGCAGATTTTGTGTTAGACCAACTTATCAGAAAATAATTCACATAGAATGTAAATGTGTGTGTGGCTCATCTGTTTCCTGTTGAGCTGTGTGTGTGTGTGTGTGTGTGTGTGTGTGTGTGTGTGTGTGTGTGTGTGTGTGTGTGTGTGTGTGTGGTTTTAATGGATCTAGGCCAGTGGTTCTCAAACTGTGGTACGTGTACCACTAGTGGTACGCAGGCTTCCTTCTAGTGGTACCCGGAGGAATGAAATATGTCATGTACATGCTACACACAATAAAAAAAATTATCAAAAATTATCTATATAATATGCCAAATATAACATAGCCTTTATTTCTGAGGTAATCTACCACATTTTTTAACTGTGCAGAGGTGTAGCTGCTTTACTGGGCCTACTGCGCTATTGTATTTCAATACAGCTCATTTTGGTGGTACTTGGAGAGACCATTTTTTTTCTGAGGTGGTACTTGAGGAAAAAAGTTTGAGAACCACTGATCTAGGCTGAATGTCTGCTGGGCTAAAACGGACTTCTACAACTCTAAACCTGGTTGAAACTACAAATCCATGTTATACAGTAATTATTATCTTGTACAGATTTGTACACCTTACCATAATAAGTAATAAACTGCTCGCTGTTCCACACTGCAAAAAATGCTTTTCTTGCTTAGATTTTTTGTCTTGTTTCTAGTCTAAATATCTAAAATTTCTTATATCAAGAAGCATTTTTTAGACAAGCAAAACATATTGCCTTGTTTTGAGAAATATTAAGCCAATATTAAGTCAGTTTTTCCTTAAAACAAGCAAAATAATCTGCCAATGGGGTAAGCAAATTAATCTTGTTTCTTCTTTTGACATAAGATTATTTTGCTTACCCCATTGGCAGATTATTTAGCTTGTTTTAAGGAAAAACTCACTTAATATTGGCATATTATTTCTCAAAACAAGGCAATATGTTTTGCTTGTCTAAAAAATGCTTCTTGATATAAGAAATTTTAGATATTTAGACTAGAAACAAGACAAAAAATCTAAGCAAGAAAAGCATTTTTTGCAGTGCATCCAATACAGTTCTGAAATGAGTTCAAGATCAGAATGACTTAGTTGGCTACAGTGATGCCCAAACTCCTGCATAGTTTACCTCCAACTTTCCTTCAACACACCTGCCTTGGAAGTCTGAACACTGTTCCTGGAAAGAGCTTGATTAGCTGGTTCAGGCGTGTTTAACTGGGGTTGGAACTATATGCTGGACACCGGCCCTCCAGGACCGAGTTTGGACACCACTGACTCAATAGGATATATATTCTAAAATGAAAAAACCCCATAAACAATACTTCTGATAGAAACTGCTAGTCAGTTGCAGTAAACATGCGATGTGTTTAGGGATCGTGCGCCATCTTGTGTTAAGGAGCTAAACATATACTTAGCCATTTCTATACAAAACAAACGCTTTCACAACTTTTCCGGCGTGTTTTACTTATAATTATCAATGTTACAATATGCATCAATATAATTAAATGATTAAATACACAATTACAATACACAACAAAATAATTACATTTAATATTAATTCATGTTCTCCCCATGTTGGCGTGGGTTTCCTCCGGGTGCTCCAGTTTCCCCCACAGTCCAAACACATGCACTAGAGATGAACTTGGTAGGTTAAATTGTCTGTAGTGTATGTGTGTGTGTGTGTGTGTGTGTGTGTGTGTGTGTGTGTGTGTGTGTGTGTGTGTGTGTGTGTGTGTGTGTGTGTGTGTAAATGGGTGTTTCCCAGTGATGAATTGCGGCTGAAAGGGGATCCACTACATAAAACATATGCCTTATATGTTGGCGGTTCATTCCGCTGTGACAAACCCTGATTATTAAAGCAATTAAGCCAAAAAGAAAATGAATGAATAAATTATTAAATATTTTCCCCATTACTGGGTTGCAGCTGGAAGGGCATCCACTGTGTAAAGCATATGCTGGAATAGTTGGCAGTTCATTCCGCTGTGGCGACCCCTGACAAATACGGGACTAAGCCGAAGGAAAATGAATTAGTGAATTATTAAATATTAGATTTACAAACATATGTTTTCTTATTAGTTTTACGTATATTAATTACATACATTTTCTATATATTACCACTAAAAAATTATGTCAATATTGCTTAAGTATCATTTAATTGTACTCATTTCCACCACTAGATGTCCTAATAACACAACTTTTTGTCGTTCACTTGGTTTGTTTTTGTGTTAAAACTTGAATTGTCTTTTAAAATACTTTAAAAGTTTAATATAATTTAATTACACTTCAAACACTTAGTTTTTGTTTATAATAATTCTTATTCAACAGGACTTAACTAGCCTATCAGTCTGTAATTATTGTTTACTAATGTAAGTTATTACTAGGGCCAGACGGAATCTGCTGACCTTTTTTGCAATTTTTTTGTTAAAAATCTGCGGGTTTATGTGGAATTATTTTGGCAGTTTCATTACTAAAACCTTAATATATGAACTAAAAATACCTTTTTAGCCTGTATTTAATATTGACAATGCAAATCCAATTAGATCCACTTTATTTGGTAAACAAAGCAAGTCTTCTATATAATTTCTCTACTAAAAGACAGAAAATATTTCTGTACAAACTGTATTGTGAATAAATTATATCAACATTTTCATATTAGACAGTAATATTACTGAAATCAATTTAAAAACTGAATAAATATAGATTTACATACATTTACACAGGTAAATAAACAAAATCAATGATGGGGTAAAAACAATCTGCGGAATTCTGCACGCGCAGACTCCATGTGGGCCTAGTAATTACATTAACTTTAATTATTCATTCATTCATTTATTCATTTTCAACCTCTTTTTTGGGGCCGGGTCGCAGGGGCAGCAGTCTTAGGAGAGTACTCGACTTCCCAATCCCCAGACACTTCCTCCAGCTCCTCTGGGGTGATCCCGAGGCGTTCCCAGGCCAGCCAAGAGACATAGTCCCTCCAGCGTGTCCTGGGTTTTCCCTGAGGCCTCCTCTTGGTGTGACATGCCTGAAACACCTCCCTAGGTAGGCGTCCAGGAGGCATCCGAAACATGCCAGAGCCACCTCAGCTGACTTCTCTTGATGTGGAGTAGCAGCGGCTCTACTCCGAGCACCACTCGGGAGACAGAGCTCCTCACCCTATCTATAAGAGTGCGCCCTGCCACCCTGTGATAGAAACTCATTTCGGCCGCTTGTATCCGAGATCTTGTCCTTTTGGTCATGACGCAAAGCTCATGACCATAGGTGAGAGTAGGAACGTAGATTGACCGGTAAATCGAGAGCTTTGCTTTTCAACTCAGCTCCTTCTTTACCACAATGGACCGGTACATCGACCGCATTACTGCTGCCGCTGCACCGATCCGCCTGTCAATCTCATGTTCCATCCTTCCCTCACTCGTGAACAAAACCTCAAGATACTTGAACTCCTCCACCTGGGATAAGGACTTCCAACCAACCTGGAGATGGCAAACCAGCTTTTTCCAGTGGAGCACCATGGCCTCGGACTTGGAAGGTGCTGATTCTCATCCCTGCCGCGTCACACTTGGCAGCAAACCACCCCAGTGCATGCTGAAGGTCCATGTTTAATTAAGCCAACAGAACAACATCGTCTGTGAATAACAGAGATGAAATCCTGTGATCCCCAAACCGGACTCCCTCCGGCCCAAGGCTACGCTTTGAAATTCTGTCCATAAAAATGATGAACAAAACTGGTGACAAAAGGCAGCCCTGCCGGAGCCCAACATGCACTGGAAACAAGTCTGACTTATTGCCGGCAATGCGAGCGAACCAGACTCTGTTCATATACAGTAGGGACGAGACGGCCCTTAACACAGCACCCTCCACAGAATGCCACGAGGGACACGGTTGAACGCCTTCCCCAAGTCTACAAAACACATGTGGACTGGTTGGGCACACCCATGAACCCTCGAGCACCCTGGTGAGGGTATAGAGCTGGTCCAGTGTGCCGTGGCTCATATGAAAACTGCATTGTTCCTCCTGAATCCTAGGGTCAACCATGGGCCAGATCCTCCTCTTCAGTACCCTGGACCCTGGCAACTTTAATTATCCAACAAATTTAGTTGAAAAACAGTCACACACGTGTTAGAGTCTTATAATGAAACTCTTTAATAGCAGTACATCTGGATCCGAAGCGAATCCCCTTGTTCACACTGTACATGGCACTTTTTTCCCTCTCTTTTCAAAATAAAATCCATATACTTCGGTGACGTCACGGACACGAAATTAAATTGACGGCAGACAAAGAGTCGTTTGCATGCCAGATCCACAACCAATCAAAACCACGCGCTCACAATAATGATATACATTCATTTCCAATGGAGAAAAAAAGCACAACAGACAAATACAGCAACGGAAAGTCTCAGTTTGCGCATGCGCGGGTGAATCTCAGCACGCTGTAGTTTTCAGGCCACTTAAAACAGTTTAAAAATTTTTTAATAAAACCAAAATATTCCGTTAAAGTAAGTTTTTGTTCAGAATTCAGAAATAAACACTTTCAAAAAATAATTCAAATCTGTGTGTTACTTAAAATACACCCTAAAAACCACATAGCCAGCAGGAATAGACATAAATAACATAAGATATCTACACATACACACGAGGAGACGTTCGCATACACATATGACGATGACAAAATAATGTTTTAACTCAACAGGCAACACTTTACAACATTTAGACGTGTACAGCAAATGCCGCCATTTTAAAACAAGTCTTTATCTTTACGTTCCTGACACACACACACACAAGATAAACAGCAATAAATTAGATCAGAAACATGTTTTTTACACAAGTGCGAAGATGCAGACTTGTTAGTGCACTTGTGCACGTATGTTTCTAGTGTACTTCAGTGCACGTAGACAGCAGCAGTCGATCAGACCAGGCTGAATGGCTTTTATTATTATTATTTTCTATAAAGCAGCCGTATGTCACGTTCTGTCGTATTGCGCAACTGCACACTGCAAAAGTTGATTTAATCATATTTTTTCTTCTTTTTTTCCAGTGCAAGCATCTAAACAATCTTAAAACGTCCCAGCTGCCACACAATGTCATACGACTTTAATATTAAGCTGTCTTTTCACTGTACACGACCAGTGTTGCCAGATGTAGCTGACTGATTCCGATCCAAAACCCGTCAAAGTGCAAAAAAACCTGCCCAGTCATCTGTAAAAACAAAAAGTGTGTGTGTTTAGGGGTGACGGTCGCGAAAATCACGATAAGTGTGGGTTGTGACGGTCTTGAAAACACATTTGTGGGGGGGAAATGTCACGCGGAAATGTAAATATTTTACGTTTTGTCAGTATAGTGGCTAATTCGTACAAATTCGTACGACTGAACTCGATGTACGATTTTAAAAAGGAGGCGTGGCACTTAACCCCACCCCAAACCCCAACTGTCATTGGGTAATGAGCAAATCATACTAAAGTGTATACGAATTACATCGTACGAATTCATACGTATTAGCCCGAAATCAAAAAGTGACGAATTGCCGTGAGATTGCGTTGGCACAAACGTGTTTAAAATTGCCCAATCTGGCAGCACTGCACACAACAAGAGACTAGAGACTGACTGGAAGTCATTCATTTCCAATGGAGAGTAGTTCGGGAGCTGCGAAGAGTTCCAATCATCTCCGTATGCGGAAAATTCGGATCCGATTTGAGCTGCGGATACATTGAAATATTTGAACTTCTGCAACTAGACAAGCATTTCTATTGATAAATGAGTAATAAAACATATATTTTTTTATGTTGTCTCCACATTCCCTTCAAAATTTTTAGCGGTCTATGAGTAATTTACCTTCTGTTATTTTACAGTCAATGTCTGTAATTTAACGGCCGTTATTTTACGTTTTTTTTTTTTCGGCACTCTAGCTGTAAATAATGTAAAATAATGCAAAATAACGGATTTTTTTACAGTGCAGGATGCATTACAAAACTGAAAATTCTGTGCAACTCCCACAAGGGGGAGTATTTTGACAGTTGTGTTCAAATGTCGTGTGCAGTCAAAAGGCGGCTTTAGGTCAGATTTAGGTTGTGATGTCAGGTGACCAAAAAATAATCTACGTTATTTTGACGTCAAATAACGTGTAAACGTTGAGCCAACATATTAAACAAACATAATGTTGACGTCAAATACTGACATTTATCCATCAGCTATGGCAACCAAAATCCAACATCTGATAGACGTCATAGTGGTGACGTCCACACAACGTCAAGCTGTAACATTATTAGACGTTGATATTTGGTTGTTTTTAGGTTGCATTGGAAAGTGACCAAAATCCAACATTGAGCCAACATCTTAAGCAAACATCATGTTGACATCAAGTACTGATGTTTATTCATCAAGTATGGCAACCAAAATCCAACGTCTGATAGACGTCATAATGGTGATGTCCACACAACGAGAAGCTGTAGCATTATTAGACGTTGATATTTGGTTGTTCTTAGGTTGTGTTGGAAAAGGACCAAGATCCAATGTTGAGCCAACATCTTAAGCAAAACATAATGTTGACGTCAAATACTGACGTTTTTCCATCAGGTAGAGCAACCAAAATCTAACGTTTGATAGACGTCATAGTAGTGACGTCCACACATATATATTATAAACATATATTAAAGTGACTGATAAACTGATTTTAAATATATACAGATAGGTGCATAAATATTGGAACATCGACATTTTCTGTTTTGGCTCTATACACTAACACAGGGTTTTTCAAAGTCTAAGACAGTGGGCCTCCCTTTTGACACAACTTATCCATTGGCGCCCCCCCTCCTCCCAAACACGCAGGAGGTTTTCTTGCTACCTCATCATGCTTGGTTTCAAGGTGTCGCTGAAGTTTAGCGGGTCTCATGCTGTCATTAGCCAAAATATCTTGACAAACCACACATAAAGGTCGTGGTTTATCAGCTGGTCCTGTCCACGTAAATCCTAAACTTAAATACTGATCATCATATCGTCGTCTTTTGGGTTTAAGCCCTGAACCTGAAGGCTTTGAATTGGGGGTCTCAGAAACCGTCCATTGCGTTAGCAGCATGATTAGCAGGCATATACCTGTATTGGCGGGCTTGCCAAACAGAAGCGAATTCACAGTTATGGCCTTCTGGGTAAAAAAAGGTTTTCTTATTTTTGATGTATTATTTTTTTTAGCTTTGTTTAATTAAAACGTTTAAAAATAATAAAAAACACATATAATAATTAAACTTAATAATTATATTTTTATTATATAATATTTTTTCCCGCGCCTCCCCTGACATGCTTTGGCGCCCCCCAGGGGAGGCGCGCCTCACACTTTGAAAACCCCTGCACTAACACAACGAATTTGAAACAAAGAGAACAAGATTTGCTTTAACTGCACACTTAATTTTAAGGGTATTTACATCCAAATCAGGTGAACGGTGTAGGAATTACAACAGTTTGCATAAAAGTATGTGCCTCCCACTTGTTAAGGGACCAAAACTGTCACACCTGTTGCAGTGCCCTCATGTGGAGTTCTTAATGTTTTGGATTCCTGATTTGTTTCTTGTCTAAACTTCTCGTTTTTGGTATCAATGATTTTTCTATTCCTGCTCGTTCCTTGTCTAAAATGTGTTTTGTTTTTTATCATCATTGTTTTGTTTAATTAATTAATTTCGCTGCACATGGATCTTTTCTTGTTTTTGTGAAATCCTATTGTGACATAATCCAAAGGTGACTAAAACACAACAGAACACGGGTCTGTTCTTCGTACGTGGATTACTCAGTTAGCTGGATTTGGTTATTGACGATTTGACACGATACAGGACTGTTTCGTTCTTCAAAACTGATCCGAGAGTTGTTGTCATAGCAACAGTTCTGGTAGCTCAAACCTGGTACGGGCCGGAGGGAGGAGGAAGAGGGAGGGCTACAAATGGCCTGCGGGCCAGTAGTTTGAGACCCCTGCTGTAGAGGCCTGGCAGAGCATCACCAGGAATGAAACCTCAGCATCTGATATGCATTCCAGACATCAAGCTATAATTGACTGCAAAGGATTTGCAACCAAGTATTAAAAAGAGAATGTTTGATTTATGATTTTTATTCTGTCCCATCACTTTTGGTCCCTTCACAAGTGGGAGGCAGATATACAGTTGAGGTCAGAATTATTAGCCCCCTTTGATTTTTTTTTCTTCTCCTTTTTAAAATATTTTCCAAATGATGTTTACCAGAGCAAGGAAATTTTCACAGTATGTCTGATAATATTTTTTTCTTCCGGAAAAAGTATTTTTTGTTTTATTTTGGCTAGAAAAAATGCAGTTTTTAATTTTTTAAACATCATTTTAAGGTCAAAATTATTAGCCACTTTAAGCTATATTTTTTCTCGACTGTCTACTGAACAAACCATCATTATACAATAACTTGCCTAATTACCCTAACCTGCCTAGTTAACCTAATTAACCTAGTTAAGCCTTTAAATGTCACTTTAAGCTGTATAGAAGTGTCTTGAAGAATATCTAGTCAAATATTATTTACTGTCATTATGGCAAAGATAAAATAAATCTGTTATTGGAAATGAGTTATTAAAACTATTATTATGTTTAGAAATGCGTTAAAAAATCTGCTCTCTGTTAAACAGAAATCGGGGAAAAAAATAAACAAGCGTTCTAAAAATTCAGGGGGGCTAATAATTCTCACTTCAACTGTTCAAAATGTTATAATTCCTTTAGCGTTCACCTGATCTGGATGTAAATACTCTCAAATTAAAGCTGACAGTCTGCAGTCTGACAGTAAACTCTTTGTATTGGCGTATAGAACCAACAATGTTAGAATTTTGTTGATATCCCAATATTTATGGAGCTGACAGTATAGTTGCATTTCTTATTTTATTATTTTAATTTGAGGTTTCATTTTAATTTCATAATTCTTTGCTTGTTTTAATATCTATGTTCAAGAAAAGCTTTAAAATCTGTTGCCATTTTGCTTCTCAGGTAAATGCATATTGAAAAAAAATAATTCATTTACAAATATTTTTTAAAGGAAGTGGTTGCAAAAAATGTATACAGGACAGTTTAAGTTGATCACTTAATTTAATTTGTTTAAATTAAAATAGTTTGGGAATAGTTACCTTAAATAAAAACAAGTAAATCCAATGAACCTTTTGTTCAGTGTGTCCTGTTTGAAGAACATTTAGATGTTTCCACTGGAAAATAAAATATCTTTTTTTTTACCTTCTTTTGTTTTCCGCAGTGCATATAGGAAATTTCCAGTGGAATGTGATGAAACGGTGTAAGACGGTGTTTTTTCCACCAGTTCTGCTGGATGATGGATCTCTATCCGCTACAGAAAGCCGAGCGGAGGGGTTTTCAGAGGACGGAGAGGCACAGAGAGAAGCGAAAGGCCATTCAGATCTCCAGCAAGACGAGGGTTAACAAGACTTTAACCCTTAAACCCAGAGACACACAAATGAAGATCAGCAACATCAAGCACGAGGTTTCACAAGGAAAGCGCGCGGAAAGATGATCGTCTGAGAGGCCAGAGAAAGCAGATAAAGTGTAAACCAGAGAGTCATCAGTAAAATAAAACAGTAACAGTTTTATCATAAAAGTTGCTAACGCTAATCTGTATTGACTTTTCGTTTAAGTAAAAATTAAATTGTGTTTTTATAAATAAATGAATAAATAAATAAATAAATAAATAAATATCAGAATTATTATTAATTTAAAAATATTAGAATCACCTGATTGTTACGTTTTCGGCTAATTTATAAATTAATAAAAAAATATTTAGATGATTGAAACATCAGTCAAACAAAACAGAAAGAATTAAAGCTGTATTGGCATTTTGTTTGAGTGAAAATGAAATAGCTTTAATAAAAATATATAAATAAATATCATAATAATTATTAATTGAAATAATATTAGAATCACCTGATTGTTATGTTTTTGGCTAATTTATAAATTAATAAAAATAATTAAATAACCTTAAAATAAAATAGTAACGGTAAAAGCTGCTATTACTAATCTGTATTGGCATTTTGTTTGAGTGAAAATTTAATTGTTTTCTTAAAAATAAATAAATAAATAAATAAATATCAGAATTATTAATAATTTAAATACATTAGACTCATGTTATTGTTATGTTTTCTGCTTATTTATAAATTAATTAAAAAAAATTTATTGAATCATCAGTAAAATAAAACAGAAACAATAAAAGCAGCTATCGCTAATCTGTAATGGTATTTTGTTTTATTAGAAATTAAATAGTGATTTAAATAAAATTAAGATATATTAGAATTATTATTAATAAATAGTATTAGAATCACCCAATTGTAAGGTGTTCAACTAATTTATAAATTGATAAAAATAACTAAACAACCTTCAAATTTTGAAATACCTAAAAATAAATATTTAAGACAAAAAAGGCTCAAAAACTCTCAACCTAAATGCAGAATTCGACAGGTTTACATTTCATAACATTGTGACAGTATCAAAGCCGTCAAAATCTACAACCCCAGTTCGTTTGGACCAAGGTTGCCCAAAGTTGGTTCTGGGGGGCCGGAGTCCTGCAGAGTTTAGTTCCAACCCCAAATTAGACACACCTGAACCAGCTAATCAAGCACTCCCAGGTATACTAGGGCTGTTTCTCAATTCCAAGAACGCAGAGAACAGACTTGCATTCTTGTGAACACCGGTCTTACCAGGTCACCTCGGAAGAACGAACTTGAGAGACAGCGAGAACAGAGAACATGTCCTGTGAGGAATGAGATGCTGCGTTCTTCCTGATGGTCACATGACCTTCACGCGTTTTTAATGGAAAATTATTTAAACATTACAGCACTCATACAACGATTTATTGTTTTACCTTTTCAAAATATATCCTAATGCATAAAGACTTTATAAATATATGTTGCGCAGTACAAATAAAACAGATTTTAATATGAAGTTCAGCAAATAAACACCCTTAATGTGTTTATTCCCTTATTAAGATTTTCATGGTGATGTTTATATTCACCGTTTCATTTAGGCAAACTCCTAAATAAATTATATCTCTGAACTCGCTATGACTTCTGGGACTTTTAGAGCGAGTTCGGTGCTCAAGTCTGCATTGATGCGTCCTCGATATCAAGAACACATCCGGGAACTTTCACGCATCTTCAGTTCTTGCGGTCTTGAGTATTGGAACTGAACTTTGGCAGCTGATGATGCCGTTACACGAGAACACGAGGACGCAAGACCACTGAAGAACTCATATTGAGAAACAGTCTAGAAATCTCCAGGCAGGTGTGTTGAAGGAAGTTGGAGCTAAACTTTGCAGGATATCGGCTCTTCAGGACCGAGTTTGGGCACCCCTGGTTTGGATGTTTTGTAAAATGCGATGAAAACTCTTGTGATTTGTTGAACGTAATCTTGAGGCAATTCGTAACTTTTCGATTTCGCGGCTAATTCGTATGAATTCGTACAATCATAGTCAACTTTTTTAGTACAATTTGCTCATCACCCAATGACGGTTGGGGTTAGGAGTGGGGTTAGCTGCCACGCCTCCTTTTTAAAATCGTACATTTCCGTACGAATAACTCGTACGAATTCGTATGAATTGGCCACTAAACTGACAAACTGTAAGATACTTACGTTTCCTCATGAGATCAGGTTGTCTAACACTGAATAAATGACATTTGCTGTTTGTTCAAACTATGTTCATAAAATGAGCCTAAATAACACAATTCTTGAGTTTTGGGGGGATAACTTAATTGTTTTTTGTTCAATCCACTTAAATTTGTAAAAACTAATTAGTTAATTTAAGTCTTTCATGTTGTCCTAACACAAATGGATTATGTAGCAGTTTTTACAGTGTGAGCTTTTATCATGAAAACTGATGAGCGTTGAACACCTTTTGTGAAAAGGGTCCATAATGTATGACATGTTTAAAAATTGTGTTTTTCTACGGTAAACTGCGTTAAAGGGGAAATGAAGCACTCAGTCAAGCTGCGATCACACTGGGCTTTTCCTCCCATAGACTTCCATTCATACGCACGCAAATACGTCAGACCGGAAACGCAGGGTCATGCGTTAAGTTTCGCAGGTTGCTACGGTGCAAAGTTCAAGCTTGGTGAACTCTGACCTGCGAAATCGCATCACTTGACTGCAAAACATTGACTGTACAGAAACATGACCTTTCTGTACAGAAATCTAAAACATGGAGCAATCGCTCGCTTTTTTAAATGTCTAATAAACTTGTTTAATCCCGCGCCTTTTCCCAGCGCCGTACAACAGAATTTCGCACACACAAACTCTAGTGTGACCGCAGCTTTAAGTGCACCTTATTTTGTACATTGGATAATGAAAATATCTTAAACAAACTCAATTAACGTAACCATTTAGAAGAAAACAGCATGTTTTACTATAGATTTTAGACCTAGCCATCTTGGAAAGTCGCTGTGCCTGACGTCACGGGGGTTGGTTCTGTTCCCTCGGCTGAACAGATACAGTGGAAGTAAAAGAGACTCTAAAGCCTAATTTAACCCAAATCGTTAAGTTGTGGACGTGGAGCTGCTGCAAATACAAGCATTAGATGTGTGTGTCTGTAGCAGTGAAAAATGAAAGTACCCGCCCCATTACATCAGTAGTTATTCACTCTCTGTATTACGCTATCTGACTGCCTGTGGTTTCAACTAGGTCTGCTACTAACGTAATGGGGACGGGTAATTTCACTGTTCACTGCTACAGCCCCTCACCTCTGCTCATGTTCAAACCAAACTGAGATCAGCGCGGTGTTTCTTATGGCAGACTTTTATCCTTTATACATGCTGAGAGATCGAGTTGATTGACTTGATAAGGGAATATGTCTTCACATAATCCACACAGACGTGACTTAGTAAAACGTGAAGTCATGTATGATTTTAATAGTTGCATTAGACTGACTGTAAATCTCCTCGTCAGGCAGCGCTGGAGCAGCGTGAGAGAGTGGATCACAGCACATCAAGCGAAAAGTATTAACAAAGGAAAATACACAAGTTAAGACACTTAAATGCTTGTATTTGCACCAGCTCTGTGATGTCATCCACAACTTCATGCATTGGGTTAAATTAGGTTGTCCAGTCTCAGTGGTCAGTCCATTACAATCATTGTTGGAACCCAGACAGGCAGTCAGGCGAATTAATACAGAGAGTGAATCAAAGCGCATCAAATGATCGATAATTAAAAGGGGAAAAAAGAGAAATAGAATAAATATATATATACTTTTATATTAGACACACATCTGATGCTTGTATTTGCAGCAGCTCCACGTCCACAACCTCACTCATTAGGTTAAATTAAGGCTGATTTATACTTCTGCGTCAAACGCCGGCGTATGCCACGGCGCTGACGCATAGCCCTTCGCCGTGGCCATCACCGTCACTGACGTGCACCTCTCAAAAAATGTAACTACACGTCGCAACGACGCGTAGCGTAAGCTCTGTGATTGGTCGGCTTGGTAGCGCTGACGAGTCTGGGCAGGACAGAGAGCCGCACGAGTGTTTACAAGTGTGGAGTCCCGTGAAGGAGCTCCGGATGGAAAGTTTTGTTCGGTGTTTACCTCATAGTTAAAGTTGTTGCACGTCTGCCGGTTCCTGCCTCAAAAAGAGCGAGTTTGAACCACTTGTACATCCCGGAAGTGTTCAGGAAAACCAAGAAAGCAGCGAAGAAACTCGACACAGAGGAACATTTAGACCTCACTGCCAACTAGCGTTTCGGAAGTGTTAATGCAGACCAACAGAGACAGCGCGCAGAAGTATAAATGCACAGCCACGCGCGTTGCATGCGCCGTGAGTTACGCCGGTCACCTGACGCAGAAGTATAAACCAGGATTTAGGCTTTAGAGTCTCCTTTACTTTCACTGTAGCTGTTCAGCCGAGGGAACAGAACCAACCCTGTGACGTCAGACACAGCAACATTCCAAGATGGCTGCGCCTTAGGTCTTAAATCTATAGTAAAACACGCCGTTTTCTTCTAAATGGTTACATTAATCCAGTTTGTTTAATATATTTCCATTAAAGCGGAATCCAACGTACAAAATAAGGTAAACTTGACTGAGTGCTTTATTTCCCCTTTAACGCACCAAATAAATAAACAAATCACATATTCTTGATTTCTGTGCATTTTGACAAAACATCCCAACTTTTCCATATTCAAGTTTTGCGGCGTGAATGTCAATGAAATCAGCAATGATCAGGTGTCTCCGCTGTGGCCTGTCCTGATGCTCCGTGGCTCAGGGGTCAGAGGTCTGAAGTCAGCTCTGAGGGGGGTCACATTAGGACGTTGTTGCGGGTGTCGGGAAGCCGCAGACCCACAAGACCTCCAGCCACCAGGACTGAGGATGCCAGCAGGATCGGGATGGACTTGGAGATTCCCACCAGAGAGCCGAAGATCAGATTGCCCAGAACCGCAGCCAGTTTGCACATGGCATTACAGAAGCCAAAGCCAGTGCCTCTGCAGGACACAATACACCATCGTCACACCGGCACAATCCCACCAGGATTTATGTGATGTCATTCATATGGAAAACCATATGGAAAAATCATATGGAAAACTCCTTAACCTACCCCTCATTGAGGGATGAACAAATCCTACTGAAATGACTGCAAAACTTCAACATTTATGAACTGCTGTGCGATTGTGTTGGTCAGACAGACTGACCAGTGTCAGAAGCACTAGTGCTACTGTTCCAGTACGATTCGACATGCAATATCAACATGTATAGTTACTTTATAATATTTTTTTTATAAAAATAAGAACTAAATGATTAGTATGTTTTATCTGAAAATTATATTTAAAGGAAGGGAGGGGTGGGGTTGGGTGGGAGTAAAAATTTGTACAAATTATTTTACCTAAAACTGCAGCTTACTACATTAAAATTCTTTTAAATGATTAAATACTGATCAAATTTGACATTTTTACTTAAAACTTTAAAGGTTTAACAAAAAATATACTATTATGAATACAGCATCAATTATATATATATATATATATATGTATATATATATATATATATATATATATATATATATATATATATATATATATATATATATATATATATATATATATATATAATTGATGCTGTATTCATAATAGTATATTTTGAATATACACACACACACTTTTATATTAGAGCTGGGAAAAGATTAGTTGCAATTAATCATATCCAAAAGAAACATTTATTTTGACAATGTGTCTCTGTACAAATTATACAATTATAAAAAATGTTTCACATAATTAATTTTATATATCATTTTATTACATATCATATCATATATTATATTCAAATGTATCAAATATAAGCATGCATGTGTATGTATGTATGTATGTATGTATGTATGTATGTATGTATGTATGTATGAATGTATGTATGAATGTATGTGTGTGTGTGTATATATATATATATTATGGCTGTCAAAATTAGCGCGTTAACGCACGTGATTAATATGAAATAATTAACGCGTAAAAAAAAAATAACGCAAATTACGCAGTTGCAGTTTTTTTTTCCTGTTGTGGCCGACGTGTGTTCAGGGACGACGTGTCCATAGAGGCGACCTAGGGGGTTGACTTGGGCAACAGAATAGCAAGCGAACCCCCCGGTCCTCACATTCATCTGCTACACCCTCCCCCTCCCTCACGGTCCTCGGCCTTCCATATGAATAAAAAAGGGCGTGATTGTCTTTTGCCTAGAGCGTCAGTTCAGCTTGCTCTGTCCCTGCGTGTTAAACATGCAAAGAAATATGCTGTTTCCTCCAGAGTTTCATGCAATTTCGAGTGTTTCATTTTTTATATTTAGACTTTAACTGTAGTTCAGCAGTTCACTCTCATTCAGCAGATTTTCATTTAGGATGTTTTAATGGAATTTGATACCGCATGGCGAACGAAAAGAAAAACCTCAGCATTTCGGGATTTGTGTGGTCATTTAAGAAAATCAAAAATCGCTGTTTACATGGTCGACTCTTGATCAGTATTATCTTAATCATCAAAGCTGAGTATTGGTGTTCATGTGAATGAAAGTGCCAGATGAATTCTCAAGCTGTCAAAGACATTTCTCTGCCCTTAAGCTGCGTCCCTCAAATGTTTTGTTAAGTTTGACGTGTTTTCCCCCTTTTGTAAAGCGTCTGTAATTGCTTTTCTTTAAAATTCTACTCTATTTCATTTCTGTTCAAACTTCTTCATTTAATATTTACACTTCATTTTATTGTAGTACTTTCAATTTTGGTTAATGATAACAGTTTGATAAACAAATAATAGTCTGAAAATATCTTGAAAAAGTCAGGTGAATCCATGTTTTGTCAGTGATTGTGTGTGGTTGTTTGTCCGTGTACCTCCTGTTGGTGGGATAGAGTTCAGCCGTCACCACATCCAGAGAATTCCAGGCAGAAATACTGAGTCCATTATAAAGACAGAGCATGGCGATCATCATCGATTCACTGGTGCCGAACCACAGAAAGAAGCAACTGATGCCCGATAACACCATCGAGCCGCCTGAACACAATTAACACACACACACACACACACAACTTTCTTGATTACTCAATTAGCTGGATCCAATTTGGATTCAGGATCGTTTAGTTCTTCAAAACTCATCCAGGAGTCCACGTCAACAGGTCTGTAAGCTCGATTCTTTGCACTTTTTTACTCACTAATGAGCAGTGGTGGAGAGAGTACTGAAAAATCATACTCAAGTAAAAGTACCATTACTTGCCTAAAAATGTAGTGTAAGTAGAGTAAAAGTATCTGTGGTAAATATTACTCAAAGTATCAGTAAAAAGTAGCTCTTTCTAAAGTACTCAAGAGTAGTGAGTAGTACGCTGTGAAAAGTTGATGCGTCTACATATAATTTGCGCATGTGTGTGTAAACGTGACATTCTGTAGTGCATTTATTTATTGCCCAGCAGGCACACAACGTCATAAGGTGTTAATATTAGGTTAGATTTAGGTTGTGATGTCAGGTGACCAAAATTCAATGTCTAGCCAGCCTTTAAGGACAACGTTATTTTGATGTCCAGTAACAACGTCAAATGACGTTGATATTTGGTTGATTTTAGGTTGTGTTGGAAAGTGACCAAAATCCAACATCTTAAACCAACTTCATATTGACTTTAAACACTGACATTTGTTCCTCAGGTATGGCAACCAAAATCCAACGTCTGATAGACGTCATAGTGGTAACATCCACACAATGTCAAGCTGCAACACCATTAGACGTTTATATTTGGTTGGTTTTAGGTTGCACGTTGGCCTGACCTTGAGTTCTGACATCAACATGATTTTCATTTCTAAACGATGCAATGTCTCCATGACACTGGGGTCCAATGTCATTCTAACGTCATGTTGAAGTCTTGTGTGTGCTGGGTGTTCAAGGCCATTTCGGTCATCATACAGTAAACATTCGTCATCCTCTCTATGTGTAACAGGGTTAAAATAATGTTTAATTGTCTTTCACCAAAATGGGTTATTTTGTTTATTTTCTGGTTGTTGAGAGACCTCTTGTGGCAACAGTGTGTAATTGTTTCTTTCACCTTTCACCTGCAAAGCCCCGCCTACAGCAGAAAATGGTTGCTGAATGTAGAAAGGCGGTAGGTAAAATGTGCTCCAGCTAAATGTGACAAATTTTGTATTTTAACAGATATTAATAACACATACAAGTCCAATATGAACATTAAGTGATGTTTTAGATCAAATCTGTCAAGTGATTGCCGTGTGTGACAAACTTTGTGTGGTTTAATTTGCTCATGCTATGTGTAGCTGGAATGATGACATTAATATGTGCAGGGGTGATTTCTTACTATTTGTTTGGTTTTTTTAGATGCATGTTTAAATGCATACTGTTGCCAGAGGATGTATATTTCTGTTACAGGTATGTTGAACTTTTGTAAGTAAATAATGTTTTGTTAAAATGACTTTATGTGGCAACACAGCAGAAAATGGTTGCTGAATGTAGAAAGGCGATGCATGTTTAAATGCATACTGTTGCCAGAGGATGTATATTTCTGTTACAGAATAAACAACGCAGAACGCAGTTCTCTGTGTCCGCCTGAGTGATTTGCGTCATCAGGAAGAGAAGCGTTACACTGGTGCCGTGACCTGTGGCATCGCGAGGATCCGCACAACGCAGATCGCCGCGTGGTTGCTGAAATTTGAGGATCGCTGTGTGATTGCTGATCTTTGAAGACTGTTGCGTGATTGATGAACTCTGAAGATCATCGCGTGTTTGCTGAACCCCGAAGATCGTCGCATGATTGCTGAACTTTGGAGAATGCTGTGTTTTCATCACTAATTTCAAAACTGACTGTTGACTGGTTGGTCATTTGGTTACATATATATATATATATTTTTTTCACTTTTTTTTTTTCTTTTCTTTTAGGCTATCTACATCCTTGAATTAAGGGTAAAATTGTACTTTGGACTCGGAACACTATTTTTTTCTTTATATATATATATAATTGTGTTATTATTATTCCTTACATTCAATTATGGCCGAAAAATTTCCTTCTGATTTTGATGCAACAAGCCCATTTGTTCCCAGAGGGAGGGGTGCTTTGCTTACTGGGGTATACAATGATGTTACTTTGCGTAATGAGTCATTCCCTGGTACTGAGCATGTACAAACAGTGCGCGATAACACCATAGGTGTTGGTCGTGGGCACAGCTTAAGAAACCAAACAGTGGGACATTTTCCGGGGCATGGTCCTTTTGTTTCAACTCCAAAAGCTGATAATACTGACCAAACTTTGCAGCAAATAACAGACATGATGGGTCGACTTGGGGCTCAAATAGGCGATTCGATCATGGCACGGCTTGCTGAGACTGGGGTTGTTAATTCCAATTGCGCCTTGCATAACAGCAAAGACCCGGATGTCGACAGTGTCAGACAAGATGTGCCTCAAGTCACTGTGCACGTAAAAGCAGACAGAGAACCAGTAATGTTTAAAGGTGATGGTTCGGATAAATATTCTGTTCGTGACTGGATTGATTTGACAAAATCACAGTTAATCAAACAAAAGTGTCCAATATCTGACCAAGCTGATGAGATAATGTCAAGGCTGATGGGCAAAGCTAGGGACATTGTGAAAATTGGATTAAGGAGTGATACTTCTCTAGATGCCGTACGCAACCCTGACATTATCTATTCAATTCTGCAGAGATATTTCAGTGATGCAGCTTCTTGTCTGCCCTTAGCTGATTTTTATTCGACGTACCCAGAACCAAGAGAAAATCCAGTCGATTACTGGATCAGGCTTAACAAATCAGCGGATTTGGCTGAAGAAGGATTGCGCAGACAGGGCAGATTTATGGATAACATTAGCATGGAAGTGACGCGCATGTTTGTGAAACATTGCCCCGACCCTGAATTGTTGTGTCTTTTTAAATGCAAACCGATTGATGAGTGGAATGCGAGGGACATTCAACGAAGGTTGGATGACTATCAAAGAGAAAATAGAACTCCCCTGAGCAATCTTAATCCTCGTCCTCGATACACTGTCGCTTCTATACATTGCACTGACCCACCAAAGTCTACTGATTATTGTCAGTCTAACATTCAAACAGACCTGTCTAATGTTCCTCCAGCTGTTCCGAGTAGCTTGTCTGAGGCTCAGTGTATTGAACCAGTCACCTACACGAAACAAAACGTGCAGAAGCCTGATAGTGAGATCTTCAGTCGGATGATGAGTATGCTTGAACAAGTGCTAGAAAAGGTGGCACAAAATTCTAGAGTCCCGAGCCCTCAAAATGTAGTTTATGGGCAAGGTAGTGTACAATGTGATGTTTGTAAGGCTAACACACACACCACCAAAACTCATTGCTTTAGAGATAGGCTTTGCTTCTCTTGTTTTTCACCAGGTCACTCACAGAATGTATGTCCACGCAGGGTGTCAGCTCGGCGCAACCAGAGTGGGGGAAACTTATAGACCCGTATATGGTGGGGGGATGTGCGGGTCTAGATGATGACTCCCATGAGAATGTTGCCAGTGCTGAAGCTGCGGATGCGGTGAGTGTAGATTTTGGTGAGTTGACAGAAAATGTAATTGTTCAGAACACAAACATAATTGGCAGTAGTTCTAGTTTGTTTTACACACCAGTCATCGTGGAAGGCAAGTTGACGCTTGGCGGAATGCTTGATAGTGGGTCAATGGCCTGTACGATGAGTGAAAAAGCAGAGGCCAAACTCCTCGATGTTGGTGTGTTGACAAAAGAGAATAGATCCAATTTTGATGCAGTCCTGATAGGGTGTGGTGGCACTCGAGTGAAGCCTAAATCTGCTTATGATATTGAGATGGAAGTTTATGGCTGCAAGATCATTGTGCCTACGCTAGTTGTTCAAGGCCAACTAGACGAGCTAATAATTGGGACAAATGTGATTAAACATGTGCTCCGTGAGTCTAAACGTTGTCCTGCATACTGGAATGCCTTGTCTCATCCATGTCTGAATGATGATCAGGAATCAGAAAGGTTCCTTTCCATGTTGGCTGGGATGGAACGCTGGAAGGGTGAGGAAATCCCAGACAAGATTGGTACAGTCAGATGTACGTCAGCAGTGTGTTTGGAACCTGGGCGTGAATACTTGGTTTGGGGTAAGTTGAATAAGTCTTGTGTCATTTCACCCGGTAGTACTGTGATAACTGAGCCTACTACTTCTAGATCGGCCCCTAGGCACGTGTTAGTGGCTAGGCTTGTTACACCGTTGTGGGGTGATGGTTGGGTGCCGCTGAAGCTTATTAATTTGTCTCATCAGCAAGTTTTGTTGAGACGCAACGCAAAAATTGCCGATGTGTTTGCATGCGTGGCACTCGAGGATTTGGAGAATGTTGTACCCACCTGTAATGATGATCCTCTGTTTAACTGTACTCAAAGGGTTGACTCCAAAACTTGCCTAGATCGACGGGAGGATTTGGTTAAACAGTTGGAACATGCTGGTCTGGGTGCATTAGATATTAACTCATGTGAGGCTTCTGAAGACTGTAAGAATAAGCTTCAAGAACTTATTTTACAGTACGAGAATATTTTCTCTCGGCATCACCTTGATTGTGGTAAGGCTGAGGGATTTGTACACAGAATTCATGTCACTGATACCAAACCGTTTCGCCTACCTTACCGAAGAATACCTCCGAGCCAGTATCAGGTTCTCCGCAAAGTCCTAGACGAGATGGAAGAAAGAGAAATAATTCGTAAATCGACCAGCGAATTTGCTTCTCCACTAGTGCTGGTTTGGAAAAAGAACGGGGACTTGCGCATTTGCACCGATTTCCGGTGGCTAAATAGAAGAACGTTTAAGGATGCGTACCCGCTTCCCCATCAAGCTGATTGCTTGGCGGCACTTGGTGGCAATTGCCTGTTCAGCACCTTAGATCTTACATCTGGGTTTTACAATATGCCCTTGCATGATGATGACAGAAAATACTCCGCATTTACTACACCGGTGGGGTTGTATGAATATAACCGCCTTCCACAGGGGTTGTGTAACAGTCCGGGTAGTTTTATGAGAATGATGACTGCAATCTTTGGTGATCAGAACTTCTTAAGCTTACTTTGCTATCTCGACGATCTACTTGTTTTTGCCCCTAATGAGAAGATCGCTTTGGAGCGTCTCGAGATGGTATTTAGTAGGTTGAGTAAACACAACTTAAAGCTTTCACCAAAGAAATGTTGCTTTCTCAGACGATCAGTGAAATTTCTCGGGCATATAGTTGACGAAACAGGCATCTCTACTGATCCATGTAAAGTTGACAGTATTGCCAGAATGACTTATGCTGATTTGATGGAGAAGGATGGTGTGACTCCAAGTCAGAAACGCGTCCGGTCATTTCTTGGCTTAATTAACTACTACCAACATTTTATACCCAAGTATTCATCCATTGCTAGACCTCTCTTTGATCTACTCTCAGGCCAGATGAAGAACTCTAAGGGTGGATGGAGGCGGAAAAGATCTCTGCAGAGCTGTAAGTTACGTCCTGAACATTGGACAGAGGATCATGTTAGATCTTTTGAGGGGCTTAAGTCATCTTTGATCAACAGCGTAGTTTTGGCTCACCCAAAATTCAATCAGCCCTTTATTCTATCTACCGATGCCTCATTGGATGGCCTCGGAGCTGTTTTGTCTCAAGTGCAAGAGGGAGATACAATGGCTAGGCCAATTGCATTCGCCAGTAAATCGCTTTCTAGGTCACAAAGAAATTATCCTGCTCACAGGTTGGAATTTTTGGCGTTAAAATGGGCAGTGTGCGACAAGTTTAGCCACTGGCTAAAAGGTAACAAGTTCACCGTCTGCACTGATAATAATCCGCTGACCCATATTATGACTAAGCCAAAATTGGATTGTTGCGAGCAGCGATGGGTAGCAAAGTTAGCCAGCTATGATTTCGATATTAAGTACATCCCTGGTTCTCGGAATCTAGTTGCCGATGCTTTGAGCCGCGAACCGTTTGTGCATGTGGGACACAGGTTGTTGCATGAATCTTTTGATTGTCTCAGGAACAATATGACTGAGATGTCTGATGTTTCTGTTCAAAATGCGTTTAGACAGTCAACAAATAGTGATGATCAATTTCCTCGGCCAGATTCTGTTTTCCACAATGGCATGACTTTTTCAAGTGATGAGGTTTCAGCAGTGTTTCGGTCCCATAATGACTGGGAGACTGGAGCACAAGTACGTGCAATATCAAATTTACACTGTGTGCCTCAGGTGGTTGATAATGACTATGGTTGTCTTCCTGCGTACTCAGTGAGTGAGCTTCGTGATAAACAACGCAGCGATAGCATTTTATCTCGCGTTGTGGAGTACGTAGAGAGATGCCGTAGGCCTTCGAGAAGAGAGAGAGCGCATGAACCTTTTCAAGTTGTAAGGTATTTGAAACATTGGGAGAAATTTAAGGTGGTCGATGGAGTGCTTTACAGGGTGTCGAAGGATAGCTTTTTGAAGACAAGGCGTTTCCAGTTTGTAGTCCCTGAATCACTTAAAGTCGAGGTAATGAAAGGAACACATGATCATGCAGGCCATCAAGGTCAGTTCAGAACCCTCAGTCTAGTGAGGCAACGTTTTTTCTGGTTGTCTCTCGACAGAGATGTGCGTGAATATGTACGTCAGTGCCAGCGGTGTGTCGTCAGCAAGACCGCCGAACCCAGTGATAGAGCTCCTCTAGTTAACATACAGTCAAGCAGACCTCTACAGATTGTCTGCATTGACTTTTGGTCAGCAGAAAACTCACAAAACAAATCTGTCGATGTTCTTGTTGTGACCGACCATTTTACGAGACTGGCTCAGGCCTTCTTGTGTAGAAATCAGTCAGCTAAGGAGGTGGCCAAGGTTTTATGGGACAAATTCTTCTGCATCTATGGCTTTCCTGAGAGAATTCACTCCGATCAAGGAGCTAACTTTGAGAGCAATCTTATCAGTGAACTTCTCAGAGTGTCAGGTGTTAGGAAATCCCGTACAACCCCATACCACCCAATGGGGAATGGTGCTGTCGAACGATTTAACAGGACGCTTGGTAATATGATTCGTGCATTGCCTCCTGGAGAGAAGTCTGATTGGCCGAGGCGGTTACAGTCTCTCACTTTCATGTACAACTGTACGGTGCATGAGACTACCGGGTTTGCACCTTTCTACCTCATGTTTGGGAGGGTGCCCCGTCTGCCTATAGATCTAATGTTTCAAAGTGTCTTGAGTGACTCGACAACTACTGATTTTTCCAAGTATGTGTCTTCACTTACGAAGGATCTTTCTGAAGCTATGAAAATAGCTCAGAGACATGCTTCTAAGGAGCAAAATCGTCATGCTGTGCTGTATAATAGGAAGACAAAAGGGTTGGATATTAGCATTTCTGATCGTGTACTGTTGGCGAATCGTGCTGAAAGGGGAAAGAAAAAAATTTCAGATCGTTGGGAGACTGCAATCTACATCGTGATTGAAAAATTTCCTGATACAAACACATACAGAATTCGTAATACTAAAACTGGCCAGGAGAAAGTAGTTCACCGTAATTTGTTATTACTAGTCAACTTTCTTCCACTGACAGATGATTCTGGATCCTTGTCCCCTTCAAGTGATCCAGGAACAGATGTTTTCTCGTCAGCTGAGAATTCCCCTTTGCACGATGCTGACTTGTGCTTAGATCAGAATGAGACTGTAGATGGTGTCCCTAGTGGTTACTGTTTGGATGAGTCCATCAATGTGAGTTCTGATGCTGATATAGGCACTGCTGCTGTTGGTGAGTTTGATAGTGTTATCCCTATTCCAGCTGACTCAGTGTCTATCAGAGATGATCTGTCCGTTGTTGAGGACACTGGAACGATCTGTTCTAGTGTAACAGGTGTTGGTAGAACTCTGGAATGGGTCTCTCAGTTACCTGAGGATAGCTCTGATCGGGCTGACCTACACAGTGAAATGTCTTGTCCTGCTAGCACAACAGCCGGTCTTGATGTGGTGAATACAATGAGTGATGTACCTCCTGTTCGTCCTGAGCAACCTGCTGATCCCGTTCCACTACCCAGTCAGCCATGCAATTCAAGTGGTAGTCTAAGACAAGTCCAGGATGACTTTCCCCGTGTATTTACCCGAGCGACATCACGTTTTGGACGTGTCATCAGACCAGTAAATAGACTACTCTATACTATGTCAAGACAAGACGTAAGCCATAATTCTAGGGGTTATGTAACATCCATTTGTAGGTCAATTGTTCAAGCTCTTCGAGAGTAGTTTTTTTGAGACAGTTAATGGATGTTTTGCAATTGAGATATGGGAATTACACAAGTTCTGCTTCAATGTGATGTTTTTTTTTTTCTTTCTCTCTCCTCTTTACTCTTAAGGCTAATAATAGTGGTATTATTTCATTTATTTATTTTCTCAAATATTTTTATTGGTGTACACACTTTACTGTAACTTTGATGTATTTTGTCGCAGAGTTGTGGGGTGTATATTGGGCATCCTGCAGACAGTTGATAAGTTGAGACTATGGCGCCAGTCTCTTCTTTATTCATCCTTACGGGATACTTTGATAGTTGTTAGTTTCTCTGTGTGTTGGTCTTGTATTTTGACAGATTATTGTGTGTATCTTATCGTTTTTTTCGCATGTTCGCGATTTTGGTGAAATTCAGCTGGGGTGGATGTAACAGGGTTAAAATAATGTTTAATTGTCTTTCACCAAAATGGGTTATTTTGTTTATTTTCTGGTTGTTGAGAGACCTCTTGTGGCAACAGTGTGTAATTGTTTCTTTCACCTTTCACCTGCAAAGCCCCGCCTACAGCAGAAAATGGTTGCTGAATGTAGAAAGGCGGTAGGTAAAATGTGCTCCAGCTAAATGTGACAAATTTTGTATTTTAACAGATATTAATAACACATACAAGTCCAATATGAACATTAAGTGATGTTTTAGATCAAATCTGTCAAGTGATTGCCGTGTGTGACAAACTTTGTGTGGTTTAATTTGCTCATGCTATGTGTAGCTGGAATGATGACATTAATATGTGCAGGGGTGATTTCTTACTATTTGTTTGGTTTTTTTAGATGCATGTTTAAATGCATACTGTTGCCAGAGGATGTATATTTCTGTTACAGGTATGTTGAACTTTTGTAAGTAAATAATGTTTTGTTAAAATGACTTTATGTGGCAACACAGCAGAAAATGGTTGCTGAATGTAGAAAGGCGATGCATGTTTAAATGCATACTGTTGCCAGAGGATGTATATTTCTGTTACAGAATAAACAACGCAGAACGCAGTTCTCTGTGTCCGCCTGAGTGATTTGCGTCATCAGGAAGAGAAGCGTTACATATGCATCTAAACAGTTTCTGGGTCAATGCATGTAAAGATTTTGGACATCTTCTTGGACACTTTTAAAGCCTCCAAACAGTTTGCTGCAATTATAAATCACCATGTCTTGAAGTTGTTCATCATGATGTGATTTACCTTCTGTGTGTGATTTGATTGGACGGGAATTACAGGACTGGTTTTTCTAATCCCCATAGACAAAAAAAATAAAGTAGTGACTGCAGGTTAAAGGAAAGTAGTGGAGTAAAAGGACAGATACTCAAGTTAGAGTAAGAGTACACATTTATAAAACTAAATTAAAATTTCTGAGAAAAACTACTTAATCACTGTCATTTGAGTATTTGTAATTAGTTACTTTACTCCACTGCTAACAAGTACACTTTAGGTACTAATATTTACAGCTGAAGTCATAATTATTAGCCTCACTGTATATTTACATTTACATTTACATTTAGTCATTTAGCAGACGCTTTTATCCAAAGCGACTTACAAATGAGGACAAGGAAGCAATTTACACAACTAAGAGCAACAATGAATAAGTGCTATAGGCAAGTTTCAGGTCTGTAAAGTCTAAGAAGGGGAGTATTAGTAGTATTAGTAATTTTTTCTTTTTGTACAGTTAGTGTGATATTCAGAGAGGCAATTGCAGATTAGGAAGTGAAGTGGAGACTAAATAGTTGAGTTTTTAGTCGTTTCTTGAAAGTAGCGAGTGACTCTGCTGTTCTGATGCAGTTAGGGAGTTCATTCCACCAACTGGGCAGATTGAGCGTGAGCGTGAGCGAAAGTGATTTCTTCCCTCTTTGGGATGGAACCACGAGGCGACGTTCATTCACAGAACGCAAGTTTCTGGAGGGCCTATAGATCTGCAGAAGTGAGAGCAGATAAGAAGGAGCAAAGCCAGAAGTCACTTTGTAGGCAAACATCAGAGCTTTGAATTTGATGCGAGCAGCAACTGGCAGCCAGTGCAAACGGACTAGCAGCGGAGTGACATGTGCTCGTTTAGGTTCATTGAAGACAACTCGTGCTGCTGCATTCTGGAGCAGTTGAAGAGGCTTGATAGAGTTAGCTGGAAACCCAGCTAGTAGAGAGTTGCAGTAATCCAGTTTGGAGAGAACAAGAGCTTGAACAAGGAGTTGAGCTGCATGTTCAGATAGGAAGGGTCGGATCTTTCTGATGTTATAGAGTGC
>NC_133196.1:3442500-3445000 GCF_049306965.1 Danio rerio | reverse complement strand
TAGGTGGTTGCTAAGGTGTCGCTAGGGTGTTCATAGTAGTTGCTAATGCTTTGATAGGGGGTTGCTAGGGTGTTACTATGCAATTGCTAGGGTGTTCCGAGTAGTTGCAAGGCATTGTTAGGTGGTTGCTTAGGTGTTCTAGGTGGTTGCTATGGTGTTGCTAGGGTGTTCTGAGTAGATGTAAGGCATTGATAGGTGGTTTCTAGTGTGTTCTATGTGGTTGCTAAGGTGTTTTGAGTGGTGGTTGTTAAGCAGTTGTTAGGCAGTTGCTAAGGTGTTTTGAATGGTTGCTAAGGCATTGCTAGGCAGTTGTTAGCGTGTTCTGAGTAGTTGCTAAGGCTTTGCTAGGAGGTTACTAGGGTGTTCTGTGTGGTTGCTAAGGTGTTGCTATGAGATTGCTTGGGTTTTCTGGGTAGTTGCTAAGGCTTTGATACGGGAGTTGTTAGGTTGTGACTATGCAATTGCTTTGATATGGGGGTTGTTAGGTTGTGACTATGCAATTTCTAGGGTGTTCTGAGTGGTTGATAGGCAGTTGCTAAGACATTGCTAGGGTGTTCCAATAAGTTGTAAGGCATTGTTAGGTGATTGCTAGGGTGTTCTAGGTGGTTGCTAATGTGTTGCTAGGTAGTTGCTAGGGTGTTGCAAGTAGTTGTAAGGCATTGTTAGGTGGGTACTAGAGTGTTCTCTGGTTGCTAAGAGGTTGCTTTGCAATTTATTAGGGTGTTCTGAATGGTTGCTAGGTTGTTCCTAAGTAGTTGCTATGGTGTTCTGAGTGGTTGCTAAGGCATTGCTAGGAGATTGTTAGGCTGTTTTGAGTAGTTGCTAGGGCTTTGATAGAGGTTGCTAGGGTGTTACTATACAATTGCTAGGGTGTTATGAGTGGTTGATGGGCAGTTGCTAAGGCATTGCTGGGGTTTTCTGAGTAGTTGTAAGGCATTGTTAGGCAGTTGCTGGGGTGTTTTGAGTGATTGCTAAGGCATTGTATGGCAGTAGCTAATGTGTTCTGAGTAGTTGCTAAGGCTTTGTTAGGAGGTTACTGGGGTGTTCTAGATAGCTGCTAAGGTATGCTAGGTGGTTGCTAGGGTGTTCTGAGTGGTTGCTAAGCAGTTGCTTAGGTGTACTACACAAAGCATTTACATGATGCATGCCACTGATTGAAACTTTAAACTCCATAAACCTCACAATGTTCCCTTCTCAAGGGATTGTGGGTAAAATCATTGTTATTGTGGCTGTTTGAGGTCCTCTTTACATAATTGCTGCCCCCCGCTTTCATCTTTCATTCTGTTTTTCATGTAATGCATCTGCTTGTCTTCAGACGCATATAAATTCAGATCACTCTGAAGCTGAAAGTCAGAGGTGTGTGGAGTTACATGAGTCAGTGACGCTCTACAGCTCAACTCCGCTACACACACACTTTTCGCTTTGCTTTTGCTAAAATTGAACAAGAGTTGAGTTTCATGCTCTATTACTGTAAAACTGCATTGTCTGTGAGCCAATCACACTGCAGAGACTCCACAACAGCCAATCAGAGCAGAGTTTACGTTAGATAATTAATTTCTGACCTTTCAAACACACACACACGCACACACACACACACACACACACGCACACACACACACACACACACACACACACACACACACACACACACACACGCACGCACACAAAAACACACACACACACACACACTCCTGTACCTGTGTTATAAAAGAAGGCTTCAATGATGGTGCAGTTTTTGAAGTAGGAGCCGACGGAGCTCACATCCTCAAAATAACAGCTCTGAAAGGTGGAGTCGATGAACGTCACAGACTTAAACTTCATCCCGATGAACCTGAAACACACAACAGAATCAGACTGATCAACCACAGTTAAACAGCTGAGCTAACAACCATAGCAAACCTTAACATGTTAACCAGAAAAAACAACATCAGTCTGAGTGTTTGAGTGGTTGCTAAGGCACTGCTATGGTGTTCTGTGTGGTTGCTAGGCAGTTGCTAAGGTTTAGCAAGGGTGTTCTGAGTAGTTGTAAGACATTGCTAGGCAGCGACTAGAGTGTTCTGGGTAGTTGCTAACACTTTGCTAGGAGGTTGCTAGGATGTTGTAGGGGGTTGCTAGGTGGTTGCTAAGCAGTTGCTAGGGTGTTCTGATGGTTTCCTAGTTGCTATAGTTGCTAAGGCTTTGCTAGGAGGTAGCTAGGGTGTTCAAAATTGCTGCTAAGATGTTGCTATGCGATCGCTAGGGTGTTCTGAGTGGTTGCTAGGTGGTTGGTAAGGCCTTGCTAGGATGTTCTGAATAGTTGTAAGGCATTGCTAGGTGGTTGCTAAGGTGTTGTGAGAGGTTGTTAAGTGGTAGCAGTCACTAGGGTGTTTTGAGTGGTTGCTTATGCATTGCTAGGTGGTTGCTAGGGTGTTACGAGTGTTTGCCAAGTCATTGCTAGCCAGTTGTTAGCATGTTCTGAGTGGTTGCTAAGGCAATGCTAGGTGGTTATTAGGGTGTTCTG
>NC_133196.1:3415000-3437500 GCF_049306965.1 Danio rerio | reverse complement strand
GTGTTCACTTCACCTCTAATCTAGCTGTTTTTGTTTTCAGCATGATATCTAAGAGACATGTTTGCATATCTCCTGTTAAATGTTCTCTGTGTTAGATTAATAAATTAATAGCTAGATTATTAGTTTTCTTTCATCTTTGAGTTGATGTAAAAATGTTTAATTACAGATGACAAAAAAGAAAAACCAAGAGTGATGAGGGGGAGCAAGATGGACAGAAGAGAGATGAGGAAGAGGAAATAAGCAATGCTTCTTATTTTGTTAGTGACATCTCTACAGAGGTAAGTTAAATGTTTCTAAAGTATGATCAAAAGATTTTCCCCCAAGAAAATGACATAAGCAATAAATATGAAGGCCTCATTTTGATCCTCTGTGAGTACACAGCCCCAGTGCCTGTCAATAAGTGATGTTTTATAAACAAATTTTATATATATATAAAATAAATTGCTTAAATTTAATAAGTAAATATATAGTAATAATAACACCAAGCTGATAAGAAATTTCAGCTCAGAAATCATCCAGAATCACACCTCTAGCTTACCCCATCTGTTTTCACAGCAATTTAACTTGCAATTTCACTCGATCTAAATGAAGGAACTCCTTTCAAAACCTTTGGCTACTCCTCAACGCTCCTTGCACTACCTTAAGTTCCTTTTAATTCTATCATTTAAGTTTTTCATAGAAATTAATTGTAAAAGTCAGTGGAAATGCCCCATCATTGCCCCCTTTTACTATTTTAAACCCTAAGCCTTTTCTAATCCTTGGTCTTTAATCCCACCAAGTAGTTATATCATAAGGTTGCCGCTGCTAGCAGTAAATTTACGTACACAGTGACTGCTGAAATTGACTGACTGAAATTTAAGCACAGTGACTGCTCCCACTGGATGCACCACCGCAACCATGCACCACCGCAAGCGCAGTGATCGCTCCTATAGGTGTCGCATACCTTATTGTCATGCATCTCCATAAGCGCAGTGACCGCTCCTACAGGAGTCACACACATTATTATGCACCACTGCATGCGCAGTGACAGCTCCCACGGGAGATGCTCACATTATTATTATGCACAAACGCTACTGCAGTGACCGCTCCCACTGCAGACAGACACCTTTTTATGCACCACTGCTAGTGCAGTGACCACTCTCACTGGGGACGCACACCCTTATTACACACTGCTGCTAGTGCAGTGACCGCTCCTATGGGAGACGCACACCTTAATACATACTGCTGCTAGGGCAGTGACCACTCATACAGGAGAAGCACACCTTATTATTATGCACCACTGCAAGTGCAGTGACCGCTCCCACTGGAGTCGTACACCTTATTATAATCCACTGCAAGCGCAGTGACAGCTCCAACTGGAGACGTACACCTTATTATTATAATCCACTGCAAGCACAGTGACAGCTCCAACTGGAGACGTGCACCTTATTATAATCAACTGCAAGTGCAGTGACCGGTTCAACTGGAGTCGTACACCTTATTATTATAATCCACTGCAAGTGCAGTGACCGGTCCAACTGGAGTCGTACACCTTATTATTATAATCCACTGCAAGTGCAGTGACCGGTCCAACTGGAGTCGTACACCTTATTATAATCAACTGCAAGTGCAGTGACCGGTTCAACTGGAGTCGTACACCTTATTATTATAATCCACTGCAAGTGCAGTGACCGGTCCAACTGGAGTCGTACACCTTATTATTATAATCCACTGCAAGTGCAGTGACCGGTCCAACTGGAGTCGTACACCTTATTATTATAATCCACTGCAAGTGCAGTGACCGGTCCAACTGGAGTCGTACACCTTATTATTATAATCCACTGCAAGTGCAGTGACCGGTCCAACTGGAGTCGTACACCTTATTATTATAATCCACTGCAAGTGCAGTGACCGGTCCAACTGGAGTCGTACACCTTATTATTATAATCCACTGCAAGTGCAGTGACCGGTTCAACTGGAGTCGTACACCTTATTATAATCCACTGCAAGTGCAGTGACCGGTTCAACTGGAGTCGTACACCTTATTATAATCCACTGCAAGTGCAGTGACCGCTCCAACTGGAGTTGTACACCTTATTATTATAATCCACTGCAAGTGCAGTGACAGCTCCAACTGGAGACGTACACCTTATTATTATAATCCACTGCAAGTGCAGTGACTGCTCCTCAGGAGACGCGTTCATGTTTTAATCTTGGTATAATATAAATAAATTGCTTTTGTGAGTACTGTAATCACTGCAGAGTACACTCTCGCTCTCGCTGACGCCGTATGCCTGAACTTCTGGCTCTATTCACGGCAAGCTGATCATATGGAAATGTGATTTGTAAAGTACTTAGTCAAAATACACTGACATGATTGACTTTTCTCACTACTACTACTGGTTATTTAACATTTAGCATAAACAATACTAAACTAGTTTTATTTCTTTAATATAGAGGCTCCGTCTACCTTTTTAAAAGCATCATATGTGTTTTTAGCCAGTCATCATCAGCTTTGTGGTTGTCACGCCCCTACACACACATGCCAGTCATCATCAGATATTATCATCAGTTTGTAATGGTGTAGTAGTGCAGGAAACCGTCATTTATTTCTCGTTTATTCATAATTCCATTATTCACATCCCATCGTCATTAGGATCATTATAAATTTTCCATTTAAAGTTGTTGTGCACCTCTCTAGTCAATATATCTGGCAAATCCAATGAACACAAGAATGCACAGTAATATTTTTAGAAACTTTATTCAGATCAAATCTGCAAATGCGTTTGAAGACCCACAACCAGAGAAAAATGACCACAATGTGAAATCTGTCAAATCATCTTACTGTAGATGTTTTTAGCTGTATTCAAATAACAGATCCCTGGACTAGGTACTAGCACTTAAATACAGTAATAATTACCCACTTTTTAAATGTGGGTTGATTTATAAGCAGCATCGCTTTTGCCTGGAGAGTTTTTGTTATGATAACAAACCAATTCTGCCTTCCAACATTGAGTTGCCTGTTGCTTTTTCCAGAAGACTCTAAAATGAAGAGACATGTCCATTGTCCATGTACCTCTGTCAGCCACCAGCGTCACCTCACTTAAACTGGTCAGTATGTGGTAATTTATTTCAGTGTGTTGTTGAATCTTCCTGTTGAAAGATAATAAATGAACACTGTTTTGTGCTGTTGTAATTCCAGAAGACTCTGATAATGAAGACACATGTCCCCGTACCTCTGTCTGCCACAAGCGTCACCTCGCTCAAACTGGTCAGTATCTGCTAGTTTACTTCAGTGTGTTGTAGATAGGGCTGGGCGATATTCAAAACAAAATGTATCACAATATCATGTTTCATATCATTCGATACCGATAATTATTGAATATTTTTTAATACATTTAGGAATATTAGGATTTTTTTATGTAACCACTTTATTTTAATTTACTAACATTACTAAGGCAGATAGTTTTAATAGCATTTAACTATGCGAACTATGCAAACATTAAAACAAAAGATCTCATAAACATACGTGTTGAAGAGACACTTAAACTTGATAAATATTATATTATATTTATATATATATATATATATATATATATATATATATATATATATATATATATATATATATATATATATATATTATATATAATTATATATAAATGTTAAGTGCAATGGTGAAGTGTAAACGCTGAACAATCAAAGCAAACTTTAAGGTAGATCAACATCTGTAAGGTGTGAATAATAATGATACCGTAAACCTCAAACTCTGTCAACAACACAAATTATGATCATCAAATCTGAGCTTTAGTAAAGGAACTAACCATCATTATTTAAACACACACTGCAACATTACAGATAGTGAAGTTAAATGATTACAATACCCCTATGCTGAAACTCTTTCAGATGTGGAGCTAGAGGCTGGGATGCACAAGAAAAGAAACCAAAAAGCCACTCTGGCTCTGCATCCATTTAATTTAC
Source organism: Danio rerio (assembly GCF_049306965.1). Taxonomy (NCBI): domain Eukaryota; kingdom Metazoa; phylum Chordata; class Actinopteri; order Cypriniformes; family Danionidae; genus Danio; species Danio rerio. The sequence continues at coordinate 3,433,540 of NC_133196.1, read as the reverse complement.
AATCTCCTCACTGCTGCCAGCCGCCGCACTCATTTTCACATGTGTTGTTATTCTGACCTGAAGTAATAAGCGCAAGCACGTGGTTTCGGTTTCCTTGACCATTTACAATGGGCTCGCGCTCCCCTGGCGTTTCTCGTAACTAGGTGACCATCAAGCGTTTTGTCAGAGGATGACAAACAGAGACCATTGCTGCAGCTCCAGTGCAAGTTTATGGAGAAAAGTATAAGGCTCTGCAGTGTTGGGATGCGCTGTGTTTGTCTGAGGTCATTAGTCTGCCGTTATTACTGAAATGTGTGTATTCCATACAAAGTTTGAAGTAGATTGGTTACGGTGCGCTCACGGCATTCGGAAAAGTTTAGATGTTTTTAACTAGCGTTACGTGTGCGGCGCTTGCATAACATGTGCGACCATTGGAAATGACAAACTGAGACCCTAAGCTTATTGGCACTGCTTCCAAGGCGCGCGCTCAGCAGACACATTTTAATAAAACTGTAGCGATTCATACCGAAACTACACACCAAATCTTTTTTATTGATATTGACAACGATGTTCAGTCAATAAATATCGATACCGATTTTACCACCCAGCCCTAGCTGTAGAATCTGCGTGTTGACAGATAATAAATAAACAGTGTCTTGTGCTGTTGTGATTTCAGAAGACTCTGATAATGAAGACACATGTCCCCGTACCTCAAGTTCTGTCATCACTGGCCAGAATCAGGAGATCATTCAAATGATGACAGGTAACGCAGAAGGATCACTCAGTTGCTCTCCTGCAAAACAAACACACTCATTGATCTTAAGAACTGAGCCTTTTCATTTGTTCCCTAAGGATTGACTGCTCATAAATTTAAATTCAGTCACCAAAATGTAGATTAGGCTTAGATTAAACTTGAATCTGAAAATCAAGTCTGATTACTGCTTGTCTAACTGTTAGTTGGTGAAACTAGTATTTAAGAGAAAGTCTTAAGGGGATTAATTCACCCAAAAATGTCATTTGTTGTTAATTTACTCACCTTCAGTCCATCCAAGATGGTGACTTTAGTCCTTCAGCCTCAATGCTGTCGTCAGTTATTTACAGCAGTTCCTTTACTGTTCATCACTTACTCTAAATGCAATAACATCACAGTAGTTCTTGCATTTTGGTGATTGGCTAGTTTATTTTGACGATTGAGGGTTTAATCAGGTTATTGTGTGGTATTAATGAAGGGTTTGATGAGCGCTGGTGTCTGAGTGTGAGATTTTCAAGCTGTTTCCTCACCGTTTCTTTGATCATTTTAACATGCACACCTCACATTAGTGCAGCACGTAGTGAATTGATGAACTAAATGATCAACAGGCTCTATATTATGATTTGGCATATAGTTAAAACAACTAATGTGATATTGCACACAACATATATCACAATATAATATGTGTGTGTGTGTGTGCTCCCCTAATTTACACAATTTTTGACCTTTTGTTTTTCAGGACAGAAGGCTGCAGTGAGGCCTAGGACAGCTGATGAGCAGGCTGCTGCAGTGAAGGCAACCCTGGACAACCCTTTGTTCTGAAAAAATCTCCAGGAAAAGTGGGCAGGCAGGCTTACCTTCAAAACAATCCATTTATTCCCTCCAGACCCTGGATTAACGTAAACGACTTTTGTTTATAAGACAATCCAGTCCAAGAAAAGAAGAATAATTTGAGCACATCACTGTTCTGTTTAAGTTTGCTGCATGGGAACACATCTCTTAGTTTCTCTGCTGTGTTCCTTTTATTTAAAACCTTTTGATTCTCTTATTGAGCATTGAGTCACTACTCAACATTTCTGTAAAATTCAGAAAATGGTGATAAAATATGGTCAAAAGTTAAGCTGTGTTAGAATAAATTAATCTTGATGTTGTAGAATAACTGATAGAAATGTACACTATAATTAAAACTATTTACACAATTGTCTGTAGTTGGCTCTTAATGTCAGCCTGTAGTGTCTGCTGTAAACTTTCAGTATTTTCAGACTCAGACTGATTGGCTAAAGCACAGGCGATGTAGCAGATTCCCCAGTCCCTGATAGCTTTAATCCACTGGATGTGGAGGTTTTGGGTGTATTATGTCAGTTTACTGTGCTCCACATTTACATCAATACACTATAGTATCTTATAATAACTAGTTATATATTTATATGTATATATTATTCAGACACCAGATTTTATTTGTATACACGTATGTACAATCGGATGGATGGATGGATGGATAGAAACATGCATGCATGCATGCATACATACACGGCACATTCTACCAGAAACATACATGATCTCTCCCTGAAATAAAAACAAATACAGCGAATAAAAAGTATTTCATTCCAAACAAATGTCTAAAATGGCCTGATGGTTGATTTTTGTGAGTGGTTCTGTAAAGGAATATGTCATTCATTTGGTTTCTTAGATTTTTTTTTTCATTAAAAGCACTAAAATGTACAAGGCCTGTCATTGTCCTCAGCCCAGTTTAAACCTGCAGCTTTAAGAGTTTTGTTGTGCTAAATACTTATTTAAAAAACTTTATTGAAATAATAAATTCCACAAGTAATTTTATTTATTATTTGTAAAATAATTTTACAGTTGTCCCCATGCTTCTGTCAGACCATGTCACATTTATATATATATATACACACACACACACACATATATATATATATATATATATATATATATATATATATATATATATATATATATATATATATATATACACACATGTATATATATTTATTTATATATATATATATATATATATATATATATATATATATATATATATATATATATATATATATATATATATATATATATATATAACACGCACATGTGGTGCCTGACTAGTTATTTATTACTATAAAAATGCTTGGAAGAAAGGCTGTGCCTTTGAACATTCTGGTCATGAAAGTATAATTTCATAAATAATCATAAATGTTTCTTAATTGTATTTAATTCCATATTAAAAACTGAAGGTTATAAATAAATAGGCTACAGATAGAGAGAGAACTATGTGGTAAAATATAACTCATTCACACATTAAAATGAGTTTCACTTAACACTTAATGAGATCGCTGTAAATAGGTTACACAGGAAAGCATGTAAAGGTGACTTTCTCTTGTCGCATATGTGTTTATTTGGTCGTTTAAGGTGTTAATATCGTCAGTAAAAGTATCAAGAAGCAGTATTTAAAGTTTGACGCAGCTCACAATTAGTTAGGTAACGTGAGCAGATGCGCAAATTTCACGCAATTTACGCTACGTTGAGAATGACGTCATCAGACATTTCCCGGGAAAAGATGGATCGGTATAGTAGGAGGATGGCGGCACTGCGGTCTCACCATAAGAAATGTGAAGAAAGGTACAAGGCAAAAATGAGGACCGAGACATATGACAACAATTTACAGAATGGGGTAAGTAATGGTTTATATTATTCAATATATGTTCCGTGTTTATAACTATGGGTTACATGATTGCTAACTTAGTTATATACTAGATGCTTCGTCGAGTCCTCTTTATCTAAACACTGGCCTGCCAACTCTCGAGCCTTCGACAGTATTCTCACGCCAAAAACCCCTTCGTCAAGCAAATAGCCTCTTATAAAGTCAGCTATAAAAGCAAAAATCCCCTTCTTCAAGTATATAGATGCGTGTAACACCTGCCCAGTGAAGCTTGTTAGTGTTTAACGTTACTGGCTATTGCGTGGATCCAGTCAGAGGCAAACCTGACCAAGTGATTTAAGTATACCAATCATTCTTGATATTTTTTTTTATTTGGCATCAGGGAGGTTCTATAATTAGAAGCAGTGAGAAAAATCATAATGTCACCACACAAATCAGGGCTTTTTGAAACCAATAAGTTGTGCCACACTTGGGGAGGGAGAAAATTCTCACTCCAACCTAAAACCAAAAGTTAGCAGCCCTGCTAAACGTTACATTATTGTACACGTTGTACTGTAAATCGCTTTATGCATTTTTTGCATGTAATGTTTAAACTTGATTAAATGATAGTCGTATGAGTTGTTACATCTATGTTAATGTTTAAACTTGATTAATTGGGGGAGGGGAGGTTGTGCCAAAGGGTGTGGGGGACATCAAAATCTTCCTGTAAAAACATTTTAATATAAAAGAAAAAAATGTCTGTAGTCTGACAGTATCATGCCTTCAAATGTGTTTATCTTTTCATATTTGTCTTTAATACATATTAAACATTGATTATTACAGATCCCCTACAAAGTGAATAACTCCCCATTTACAAAATAATATGTTTATGTTCAGGCCTTGTACACTAAAAAACAATGTTTTGTTTGAACTTTTACTGCTGATTTGAGTACTCTATATATTATAATACAAAGATTAAATAGAAGGCATGTATTTTGATGTCCTAAAATGTTTTACAAATTAAACAAGTAAAACACATGGGTATTTGTATAAAATTATACTTTAAATCTAATTTCTGAGATGAGCATCAAATGTTGATTTCACCTATTATTTTTTTATAACGGTTAATGTTTTTATTTGTCCAGATTTAATAAATTAAGGTCATATTTTCACACAATGTTATTACATTAAATTAAACAACTTAATGTAGAATATAAGAAGAAATAGGGGTATAAACAACATATAAATATATGTAGTATACTGTAGCATAACAGTCAATAGGTCAATAAATCGATAATTAGACATACACAAATAATAAGATGAGTAATACATGTGCACGTCTACATCAACGCATTAATGTCATAGTATGTCAGTAAGAGCTGAGGAATTATCAGCAAAACACAAGTGGGGCTGGGTAAAATGTTGCACTGCGTTGTAGACAATAGCCGTGTTTAAGTGTGTGAGGTGCTGCACATACTGATCAGTTAGGACATCAGTGATTGTCAAACACAGCTGATATTATAATTTTACCATAGAAATTGCCACTACAACCATCACCTCATCTGAGGCCGTACTCACACTAGGTACAGTTGCCTTGAACCAGGCCAAAGCATGCTTGTCCCCCCTCCCGTCTCCCCCGACAGCCCGCACTGACACCACAATCGGGCCTGGGCACACTTACGTCATCGCTGTTGTGCTGTTCAGTGAGAAGCACTCTCTCACTCAGCAGCACAGTGGAGATTTCTCTAGTTATATCGTGTCAATGGTTTGATATGCAGTGATATTCAGTCAGATATTTCGCCAAACAGTCCTTAGGGATGCGGGGACACGCAGTCAGATATTTCACTGAACAGATCCGCCACTTTTGGCGCTCATAATCATAATGCGCAGCTGTCGTTCAGTGAGGGGTTTGCGTCTTTAATATACTACGGCAGTTTGCGATCACTAAACAGTAAGAATGCTTAATAAATCCATATGAAACAGCTCCTTAAAGTCACGTCTCGCTTTCGGTTTCGGGCTTTGCCCAAGTGAACCGCGCTCAGGCACACCTCTTCCAACCGGGCCAGGGCCGGCCAAGTAAACCGTGCTTGAGCCCAATTCAGCGCACTCACACTTCTCAAACTGTCCGGGAAACGGGCCTGGCCACGGTACAGATGGCATAGTGTGAGTAGACCCTAATACAGCCAGAATTAAGTCATAGTATTTGACAACCAGTCCTTCTCCTTCAAGCGTCATGCTGGTTACCACTTTACAATATTGGGAAGATTAGGCCTTTTTTATTTAGTTATCTTCTTATTTGTCAGTGAAAACATGACACAATGACAAAATTATTTGTCAATAACATGTTTTCACTGACAAAAAAAAAGAAAATAAAACAAAAAGAAATAAACAGTCCTATTTAAACCTGCTAAAATGTCAAAGTTAAATATTTATATTTTCTTAACAGGAACAATCAAACGACAAAGGTGAGGTGCCAACAGAGAACGGGTCTGCTGAGAAGAGTGACATAGACACAGAGAACGGGTCTGCTGAGAAGAGTGACATAGACACAGAGAACGAAACCAGTAAACAGGACTCAAGTGAATCAGAAACATGTAGTGAATATGTTCCATCAGACAAAGAGAGCACTGCTGATGAGCTTGATTCAGAAAGGGAGTCAGGGGTGCAATTAAACACTATTGACACATTGATTCCTTCAGATAAGGATTCTTTACATACAAGCAAGAAAAAAAAAAAGATGACAATCAAAACAACTGTTAATTGTCCCAAAGGCACAAGAAAATGGAACAAAAAGCAGTACTGTTTGTACTGTCAGAAACCCCAGAGCAAGATATCACGACACCTTGAAAATCGGCATGCCAATGAACCTGAGGTTTCAAAAGCTTTCTCTTTTCCAAAACACTCTAAAAAAAGAAAAGATCTTCTAGAGGGAATTCGAAATAAAGGGAACTATTTTCACAATGTAGAGGTTTTGGAAAACAAAGATGGAGAAATTGTAACTTGGCGTCAACCAACCGTGGCTGCAGACATTTCAGATTTTCTTCCTTGCCCTCAGTGTCTTGGGTTTTTCATGAAGAAAGATTTATGGAAACACTCAAAGGCATGCAGAGCAGAGAACGTTGTTAAACGAAAAAAAGGAGAGAGAGTGCGGTCCACTGCAGCTTGCCTTCTACCTATGGGGTCAGACACCCCTGCTGGTATTAGAACACTTTTGATGGGTATGCGTGAGGACAGTATCGCCAAAGCAATAACCGAGGATCGCTTGATCATGTTGTTTGGCGAGTCCATTTATACAAAGTGCGGCCACGACCGAGCTCAGCACCCATACATTGTACAAAAAATGCGAGAACTTGCAAGGTTTATGGTTAAGGTGAAAGAGCTATCTAAGTCAGTGGAAACACTTGAGAAACTGTGTGTTCCTCAAAACTTTGTTCTGGCGATCACTGCATGCAAGGAGGTAAGCAGCTACAATGCTGAATCAAATCTTTTTAAAACTCCTTCTTTAGCTCTCAAAATTGGTTACTCATTAAAGAAGGCATGTCAGGTAAGCTTAGGCCAGAGTCTTATGTCTGGAGACACTGAGACAGAAAGGAATGTAAAAAACTTCATCAAACTTATTGACAGTCACTGGAGAACCAATATTTCAAGCAAGGCTCTCAACACCCTTCAGCAAGCCAGATGGAATAAGGGTGATACCATACCGCTTACTGCAGATGTCATGGCATTACAGAAACACTTGAGAAAGCAGGAGGAGGTGTCAAAAGAAAAACTAAGGAAAAATGCAAACGCTGCTGACTGGAAAGTTTTAGCAGAAACAATACTTTGTCAGATTATTTTGTTCAATAGGAGACGTGAAGGAGAGGCTTCTAAACTACTCCTTACAGTTTATGAAAAGAGGAATGTGAAGCCTGCCAACCAGGATGTTGTTAAATCTCTGACTAAGTTAGAGCAGCAACTGTGCAGTGAATTGACTAGATTGGAAATTCGAGGAAAAAGAGGGAAAAAAGTACCAGTACTACTGACCAAAGACATGGTTGACTCACTTGATCTTTTAATTGGAAGCAGAGAGAAAGTTGGGGTCACAAAAGACAATCCTTATGTTTTTGCAAAAGTTGAGTGTTCAGCCCATATTCGTGGGTCAGACTGTCTACGAAAATATGCAGCAGTGTGTGGTGCCAAAGACCCAAAAAGCCTGACTTCAACCCAACTGAGAAAACAAGTGGCAACTCTGTGTCAGATTATGAACTTAAAAGATAATGAGCTTGACCAGTTAGCTAAATTTATGGGTCACGACATACGCGTTCACCGCGAATATTACAGATTGTCGGAAAACACCATACAACTAGCAAAAGTAAGCAAGTTGCTGTTGTCTCTAGAGAAGGGGTCTGGAGTATACAAAGGAAGATCTTTGGAGGAAATCCAGTTTAGCACTGATGGTAAGTACAGTGGATTTAGTTTGTTTTTTACTACAGTAACTTAAAGTAATAGTAATACTGTTTTTAATATTTTTTCTTTTAGATTTTTAATATTTGATTTCTGTCTTGGCTTATTTCTAAACAACCCTTTCTTGTTGGCTTTCTTACTGTCTTTAAATAAGACACAGCATTTAAAAAATGATGAACACTTAATTTGTTCAAAAATAAATGTGAAATGAATAAATTAGCATAAAACTGCACCAGTCAAGATGACTCGCAGTACCCAAATTATAGTGTTAATCAGTTTAAAGTGGTCATACAAACCTTGCAAAAAAGTGCCAGAGAGCTTTGTAATATGTTTAATGAGCTTGATCTGTTTTTATGTATATTTCTCTTGAGGCAAATTTTTTTGTGTGTGTCTGACAGTGACTGGAGAAGAACTAAGTCAAACTACAGATATGGGTAAGTATTATTGTGATTTTATCATAAGCTATGAACTGAAAGTTTGCTTGTTTAATCCATAAAAGGTGCCAACATTAACTTTTCAAAATTGTTGTTATATTTAGATGAGGAGGAACACACTTCTGCTTCAAGAAAATCCATCAGTCACTCTTCTCAACACAAACGACAAAGTTCTGACACAGGTGAGTCGTCATGAACCAACAATGTATGCGTCGTTAAAAATTGTGTTCTGATGTTCGTTTACTAAAGCATTCAAACAAACTGTTTATTGTCGTTATATTTAGATGAGAAGGAACACACTTCTTCAAGAAAATCCATCAGTAAATCATCTAAACGCAAACGACAAAGTTCTGACACAGGTGAGTTGTCATGAACCAACAATGTATGCGTCGTTAAAAATTGTGTTCTGATGTTCGTTTACTAAAGCATTCAAACAAACTGTTTATTGTCGTTATATTTAGATGAGAAGGAACACACTTCTTCAAGAAAATCCATCAGTAAATCATCTAAACGCAAACGACAAAGTTCTGACACAGGTGAGTCGTCATGAACCAACAATGTATGCTCGTTAAAAATTAAATGTCAGTACAGCGTTTTGAACATGTCAACTGTTTATTGTTGTTAGCTGTTAAAGTGCTCACAGAAGTTGAGGAGGAACACACTTCTGCTTCAAGAAAATCCGTCAGTAAATCATCTAAACGCAAACGACAAAGTTCTGACACAGGTGAGTTGTCATGAACCAACAATGTATGCGTCGTTAAAAATTGTGTTCTGATGTTCGTTTACTAAAGCATTCAAACAAACTGTTTATTGTCGTTATATTTAGATGAGAAGGAACACACTTCTTCAAGAAAATCCATCAGTAAATCATCTAAACGCAAACGACAAAGTTCTGACACAGGTGAGTCGTCATGAACCAACAATGTATGCGTCGTTAAAAATTAAATGTCAGTACAGCGTTTTGAACATGTCAACTGTTTATTGTTGTTAGCTGTTAAAGTGCTCACAGAAGTTGAGGAGGAACACACTTCTGCTTCAAGAAAATCCGTCAGTAAATCATCTAAACGCAAACGACAAAGTTCTGACACAGGTGAGTTGTCATGAACCAACAATGTATGCGTTGTTAAAAATTGTGTTCTGATGTTCGGTTACTAAAGCATTTAAACAAACTGTTTATTGTCGTTATATTTAGATGAGAAGGAACACACTTCTTCAAGAAAATACGTCAGTAAATCATCTAAACGCAAACGACAAAGTTCTGACACAGGTGAGTCGTCATGAACCAACAATGTATGCGTCGTTAAAAATTGTGTTCTGATGTTCGTTTACTAAAGCATTCAAACAAACTGTTTATTGTCGTTATATTTAGATGAGAAGGAACACACTTCTTCAAGAAAATCCATCAGTAAATCATCTAAACGCAAACGATTAAGTTCTGACACAGGTGAGTCGTCATGAACCAACAATGTATGCGTTGTTAAAAATTGTGTTCTGATGTTCGTTTACTAAAGCATTTAAACAAATTGTTTATTGTCGTTATATTTAGATGAGAAGGAACACACTTCTTCAAGAAAATTTGTCAGTAAATCATCTAAACGCAAACGACAAAGTTCTGACACAGGTGAGTCGTCATGAACCAACAATGTATGCGTCGTTAAAAATTAAATGTCAGTACAGCGTTTTGAACATGTCAACTGTTTATTGTTGTTAGCTGTTAAAGTGCTCACAGAAGTTGAGGAGGAACACACTTCTGCTTCAAGAAAATCCGTCAGTAAATCTGCACATAAAAACAGACTTTTAGAATCAGGTCAGTAGTCAATATGTAAATTATGTTTTACAAATAAACATTGTATGTGTAATACTGTTAAACTTACATGTTGTTGTAATTTCCAGTAGAGTTCTCAGAGGATGAATCTTTCATGCAACCATCTATAAAATCTGGTCAGTATTTACATTATATTTATATTTTTATTTAAACTTAAGACAAAGCACATAAAGGAGCTTTTAATTGGAAGCAGCTTGCCTGAAACTTCAGTAAATTATGTTTTAGATGGTCACAGTTTGATACATTTTGTTTCTATATTAGTTAGGTATATTAATAATACACACCATTGCCTGAGTCAGTTTAAATTCCTTATTTAGCTTTAGCTGTCACAGCAAGAAAAAGAATTTCATGTGCGCTACATAATTCACATGATTGTGAATTTACCACGTCCCAAACTGCTATTAAGTTTGTCAGACATCAGCAGTGCATATACTAATCAACGTATGATGTATTGCAGGATTTTTTTTAAGAATATTTTTATAAATTGCTCTTGTGTTCCTTTGATATCATAAGCTAATTTCACAAACTTAACATTACAACATCATAATAATGTATGCAAACTCCAGTCTAGATAATGAAGTAATACTATGCTGTGGGGAGTGGGGACAATGGCATCATAAAAAAAGGCCTTGAGGTTTAACTGACTTGAAAGCTTTGCTGTCTCTCAGTGATTAGAGCACTGTGCTAGTGACGCCAAGGTCAGGGGCGAAAAGCCATTATCGTCAAAAAAGATATGCAGTAAGACCTTTCAAAAATCCGTGATTTGAATATTGTGTAATGAATTTAATTGATGTTCATTATGAATCAAATTAATTAAAAGGCATTCAGGACGCATCAAGTCGTAACACTGAATCTGGATTCTCACATACAGTCATGGACAAAATTGTCACCCTTGGTAAATAGTGGCAAAGACGGCTGTAAAAATAAATCTGCAGTTTTTCCTGTTGTTCTTTTAATCAAGTAATCAGCAAAATGATAACATTTTCATTGAAGTTATACAATTTAACGTGAGGGGAATATAACGTTATGAATTTTTTTTTTCTCTGGCCATAATTGTTGGCACCCTTGTATTCAAAACTTTCTGCAACTTCAGTTTGCATGAAAAACAGCTCTGATTTTTTCCCCTTCATGCCTGACAAGGTTTGTGAATACTCATTTTCCATAGGAACTGGGAGGTTTATGGCAGAATCAAAAAATTTTTTTAATCTGTTGGTTATCTTTTGGCTGTTTTGATATAAAATATGATGACATTTCATCACCTTAGAATTACAAGGTTCTATCTGCATCTTGAATGATTTTGAGATACTGAGCTTCAAAGTTTTTGCAATCCATAGCAAACAGTATGTGTAACATTTGTTTTTTTTAATTAAAATGTAAACAACTTATAAAAACATTCCATAATGTCATTTAATAAGAATATGTCAATAACTCAATTTTGTCAAAAATGTCAGATAAAACCTCATAATTCTATGGTTACGATATATCTGAACAAGATGTCTTGGACCTTCGTTGTACAATTAGATGGAAGAAACCACATGGGAAAGCTATTCTGTTGTCGGAAGATCTGCCCACTGGCCTCTGTCCATTATGGCCTCCTAACCCTCCCCATATCCTAATTGGCTTTATCACTCTCTCTCCTCTCCACCTATCAGCTGGTGTGTGGTGTGTGGTCTAGCGCAAAAATGGCTGCCGTCGCGTCATCCAGGTGGATGCTGCACACTGGTGCTATCCCTGTGTGTACCAAACCTTTAATGTGTTCTAGCTTAGGGTTAGGGAAATAAAATGAGGGAAAAAAAATCTAATTTCTAATGGCGATAGAAGCCAGTCCTGGCTGAAGTTCCAGTATGGTAAATTACTATAGTGTAGTTGGGTTTTGCATGACAGCAGATGATTGGTTTCTTTAACAGTGTCTAAAATGACTTGTTTTGATGGAGATGTAGTTTTCCTTTATTTTTACTATTAAAAAATAAAAAATTCTGCAATTTTACATCTGTGATCTTTATAGAGTATTTGGTCTCTTAAATTGTTTTCCTTGCTGCACATAAAGACAATATTGACACACATCATGTTTCAATCAGATATTTAACATCTCCAGTCCATTAAACTTCTTTATTTCCCTGATGTTGGAAATGAGAATATTTAATTTTTAAGTATTTTCTTAAAGCCACTTTGTATTATGTAAAGATCAACAATCTTTTGCTGTACATCAAAAGTATATTATTTGGTTTTACCCTTTGTGACAAATGATTAGATTGGTTTGGGCTTTGTGTTACTAATATTAACTTATTAATCTTTGCAAAAAGACGTCATGACCAGACAACATCATGTTTCCTGTCACCATGGTGTGCTAAGAAATTGAAACCTTCAATAAAATTATATTTAGGAGATAATTTACTCATAAGAATTTCTAAGGGTGCTTATAATTGTGGCCAGGGAGTATTAAAGAAAAAATTCATAAAGTTATATTTCATCTCTGTCACACTTTATTTTGATGGTCCGTTTGTTTAATTTAAGATACATGCCAACTAATTCCCATTAGATTATAAGTTGACTGTAAGGTTGGGCTTGGGGTTAGAGTTAGTGTAAGTTGACATGTACTTGCAAGGTTTCTTATAGTCAGTTAAATGTTTGTTGAAAGAGCAGTATCAGCACATATTAAGCAAACAGTCTACTAATGCTCAAATGGACGATCAAAATAAAGTGTTACCTTCATCTTACATTAAATCGTTTAAGATTAATACGTTAGAATTTTGCAGAATTTTAATCTAAAAGAGCTCAAGGAGAAACCATGCAGATTTATTTTTACAGCTGTCTTTGCCCATATTTACCAAAAGTGGCAATAATTTTGTCCATGACTCTAAATCTTTCAGATTCATACATATAGCAACAACATTTGCAAGGATTTGGTTTGTTAATTTCGTCTTTTTGTTTGTTTGTTTTAGGAAAGAAAGCCCCTAAGAGGCCATGGAGTCCCGAGGAACAGTTGGCCGTAAAAGATACAATGCGCAAGTTTCTTGCATTAAGAAAAGTACCTGGGATGGCAGATTGCCTGTCATGTCTGGACAAAAATCCTGTTCTAGGCTCAAGATCGTGGCGTGACATAAAAAACTTTGTACATAATACGATTCAGAGTATGAAAAAGAAACTTGCCACAATTACTTATTAGGTGCTGGAGTAAAATTTTATTTTAGTTACTATTTTTTGTTTCTTAAGGTAAATGACATTATTAGCATTTCTACAGAAATTATGTTTTAAGAGTCCACCTTTATATTGTACATTTGTACTTCATTACAAATCATTTACTTACAGTGGTCTTGTTTAATGAGGTTCGTACTTGATGTTCGAGAAATCAGTCGACTTTTGTGTTAGGTCGGAACTCAAAGCACTTTATTTACAGTTGTCTTGCTCAATGCGGCCTGTACTGAGATCGAGAAATCAGTCGACTTTTGTGTTATGTTACAAGTCAAAGCACTTTATTTACAGTGGTCTTGTTTAATGAGGTTCGTACTTGATGTTCGAGAAATCAGACGACTTTTGTGTTAGGTTAGAACTCAAAGCACTTTATTTACAGTTGTCTTGCTCAATGCGGCCTGTACTGAGATCGAGAAATCAGTCGACTTTTGTGTTATGTTACAAGTCAAAGCACTTTATTTACAGTGGTCTTGTTTAATGAGGTTCGTACTTGATGTTCGAGAAATCAGACGACTTTTGTGTTAGGTTAGAACTCAAAGCACTTTATTTACAGTTGTCTTGCTCAGTGCGGCCTGTACTGAAATAAAAAAATTTGCAACATTGTTATGTTGGATTTTTTCCCCCTCAACTGTTTGATGCATTGTCTTTATTAATAGATTTCAATTTTAAATAATTTTATGTTTGATTATCATTCCAAAATTGTTTGTGGAACTCAAACTCAGGATAATACCATTTAGAGTTGTCCCTTGCATTTAGGCTATTCATCATGCTATAAGATAATGCTATAATAATAATAATAATCAAATAATTTTAAAAAATCAAATAATCAAAGTCGGCGACGCAATAGTAGTGCTGTCGCCTCACAGCAAGAAGGTCGCTGGTTCGAGTCCCGGCTGGGTCAGTTGGTGTGTCTTTGTGGAGTTTGCATGTTCTCCCTGTGTTGGCGTGGGTTTCCTCCGGGTGCTCCGGTTACTGTCTAAACACATGCGCTATGGGGGATTGGGTAAACTAAATTATTCGCAGTGTATGAGTGTGTATGGATGTATGGAAGGGCATCTGCTGCGTAAAACATAAGCTGGATAAGTTGGCGGTTCATTCCGCTGTGGCGACCCCGGATTAATAAAGGGACTAAGCCGACAAGAAAACAAATGATCAAAGTCGTTTATGTTCGTTTGTAGCATTATAAATGTGACAAACCTGAAAATAGCCCTACTTGACTATGAAAAATCATTTACTAACAATTAAAATAATGCTATATGAACTTTAAAAAAAATGCTATTAAAAGAGACCTCACATAAGTATTTGATCCACCAAATGCTGACATATGTGCTGCAAGTATTGTAAAAACCTTTGGTAGAAACTTTGATTACATGGTAAGGTTGATAATTTCATGGAATTGCTCACAGATCTCTCATCCAAATGTCTATAGGTAATGTAAAGTTTTCATTTTAGATGTGACATTATAATAATATTTAAATGCTTTAATATTTATTTTAACAGACAATATGGCAATATTTATTAAAAGACAAGACACTGAAAAAAGCACTTTGCCAAACCGCTTTTATTGTTTATTGCTTGTCAAGTTTGGACCCGGAAGTGGTAATGATTGACGTCACATTTAAAAATCATTGTCGGACCTCGCAAGTCCAATGATTTGTCATGTTAGTGTTTTCTTGTTGTTATGTTTAAAGTGATTTTGGTGCTTCTGGTGACACCTAAAGGTGATTTAACAAATCAAAAATTTCCTATGACCCTTACAATGCATAGCCTTCACAAGTACTATGTTTTGTCAAAGTCCTCACAAATATAGGTTAACAAGTATGTGTGTGTGTGTGCGTGTGTGTGTGTGTGTGTGTGTGTGTGTGTGTCTGACAGCAGAGTTTACTAATTAATTTCTGCTCCTCAGTGGTGGCTTCAGTCTGACAGAGAGCAGTGATAGAGGCATCTGTTCACTCTTTAATTAGTGTGTGTGTGTGTGTGTGTTTGAACCATTTCTCTTTTATTTTGTATTGAAGTGTGTTTAAGTCGGTCTGTGAGAGAGAAACGACATGAGTTTATTAAGCCTACAACCAATAAGAAGAGGATGGAAATGAAACGAGGGTGACAATAGAAACAAAGTGACGACAGGCCTGTTTTACAGTCATTTTTACAGACATGCAAATGAGGGTTTCTGCATAATTTACATAAAACCTGAAGGTTTAATATAAATAATATTAGAGGTGAGGATGTTCTAACATTTAAAAAACAATTATTAAAATGACATATAGATATTAAATGGTGGCATAATGGCTCATAGGTTAGCACTGTCGCCTCACAGTAAGAAGATCACTGGTTCGAGCCTCAGCAGGGCTTGTTGTCATTTGTGTGTGGAGTTTGCATGTTCTCCATGTGTTGGTGTGGGTTTCCTCTGGGTGCTTGGGATTAGACACATGGGATTAGATTAACTAAATTGGCCGTAGTCTATGAGTGTGTGTGTGTGTGTGTGTGTATGTGTGTGTGCGTGTGTGTGTGTGTGTGTGTATGAGTGTGTATGGGTGTTTCCCAGTAGTTGGCTGGAAGGGCATCCACTACGTAAAACATATGCCGGAATAGTTGGTGGTTCATTCCACTGTGGCAACCTCTGAAATAGAGAGTAAGTTATAAAGCATATGTTTTACACAGAGGATGCCCTTCCAGCTGCAACACAGTACTGGGACACCCATACACACTCACATTCACACACACACACACACACACCATGGCCAATGTAGTTTATTTAATTCACCTATTGCGCATGTGTTTGGACTGTGAGGGGAAACCGGAGCACCCAGAGGAAACCCACTCCAACACGGGGAGAACATGCAAACTCCACACAGAAATGCCAGTTGAGCCTGGATTGAGTCCTCCTATAGAGCTCGGTCTCTGAGCACGTCCATCCAAACTAAAGCTCCAGTAAATACAGTAATTAACAGTGACTGGTCCCCCTCGCATAGCTCCGCCTCTGGGCCTAACCACCGCAAGACAGAGGCCTAAACCACTGTGATTATAGGGACAACAGTTCATTACAGTGCCAGAGACTCAGAACCAGATTAACACAGAGAAACACAGAGAGTGTCAGAGTCTCTTGAGTGCTACAGAAGATAACTTAATTGGAGGATATTGTACAGTAACTTCTTTGCCAATAGTGTGAACTAAAGCCATGCAAATTACTCTAAATCAAACTAAATATAAATAAAAAATAACAATAATAATATAAATTATTTGTCTTCTCAATAGCGTGGTGGCTTCGCTTTTTTATATAATCATGAGAAATTCAGTTCTCTATTATAGATCGGTGAATACAACCTAGTCAAACTGAGTAGAATGGAACAGAACACAATAAAACAAAAAAGCAACTGAACACAAAGGAACAAAGTAAAATAGAATGGAACAAAATGTAATAGATTACAGTAACAGAACAGAACACAGTAACAGAACAGCATGGAACAGTAACAAAACGGAACAAAATTGAATGGAACACAATAACAGAACAGAGTAACAGAGCAGAACTGTAAAAAAACACAACAGAGCATAGTAACAGAATGGAACACAGTAACAGAACTGAAAAAGTATGGAACAGTGACAGAATGGAACACAGTAACAGAACAGAAAAGAATGGAACACAGTAATAGAATGGAACAGAGTAAAAGAATAGAAGAGAATGGAACACAGTAACAGAATGGAACATAGTAAAAGAACAGAAGAGAATGAAACGCAGTAAAAGTATGGAACAGTAACAGAATGGAACACAGCAACAGAACAGAGTATAACAGAATGGAACACAGTAACAGAATGGAGCACAGTGACAAAACAGAATGGAACACAGCAACAGAACAGAGTATAGGAGAATGGAACACAGTGACAAAACAGAATGGAACATAGCAACAGAACAGAGTATAGGAGAATGGAACACAGTGACAAAACAGAATGGAACATAGCAACAGAACAGAGTATAACAGAATGGAACACAGTAACAGAATGGAGCACAGTGACAAAACAGAATGGAACACAGCAACAGAACAGAGTATAGGAGAATGGAACACAGTGACAAAACAGAATGGAACATAGCAACAGAACAGAGTATAACAGAATGGAACACAGTAACAGAATGGAGCACAGTGACAAAACAGAATGGAACACAGCAACAGAACAGAGTATAGGAGAATGGAACACAGTGACAAAACAGAATGGAACATAGCAACAGAACAGAGTATAACAGAATGGAACACAGTAACAGAATGGAGCACAGTGACAAAACAGAATGGAACACAGCAACAGAACAGAGTATAGAAGAATGGAACACAGTGACAAAACAGAATAGAATACAGTAACAGAACAGAGTATAACAGAATGGAACACAGGAACAGAACGGAACAAAATGGAATGGAACACAGTAACAGAACGAAACACAGTAACAAAAATTGAACACAGTGACAGAACAGAATGGCAACATGTACAGAACAAAACTGAGAATAAATGAATAGACAGTAACAGAATGGAATAAAATGGAATGGAACATGGTAACAGAATGGAATAAACTGGAAAGGAACACAGTAACAGAATAAAGTATAACAGAATGGAACACAGTAACAAAAGGAAACTTAGTAACATAATGGAATAAAAGGGAATGGAACACAGTAACAGAATGGAACAGTAATAGAATGGAACACAGTAACAGAATGGAACATAGTAATAGAATGGAATAAAAAATAATGGAATACAGTAACAGAATGGAACACAGTAACAGAACAGAGCACAGTAAAAGAATGCAACAGAGCAGAACAGAATGGAACTCAGTAAAATAATGGAACACAGTGACAGAACAGAATGGAACAGTAACAGAACATAACAGAGTATAACATAATGGAACACAGTAACAGAATGGAACACAAGAACAGAATGGAATAAAATGGAATGGAACATGGTAACAGAATGGAACAGACAAGAATAGAACAGAACAGAGCAGAACAGAATAAAACACAGTAAAAGAATAGAACACAGTAACAGAACAGGATATAATGACACACAGTAACAGAACAGAACACAGAAAAACACAGAACATAGTAAAAAAATGGAACACAGTAACAGAATGAAACAAATAGAATGGAAC
This sequence comes from Danio rerio, assembly GCF_049306965.1. Lineage (NCBI taxonomy): Eukaryota > Metazoa > Chordata > Actinopteri > Cypriniformes > Danionidae > Danio > Danio rerio. The sequence continues at coordinate 3,415,132 of NC_133196.1, read as the reverse complement.
AGTAAAACAGAAAAGAACAGAATTTAATTGAACACAGCAAAACAGAATAAAAAAGAACAGAATGTAAAACAGTAAAACAGAATGGACTGTGGTTCTACTGGTCATAATGTGTGTGTGCGTGCATGCGTGTGT
>NC_133196.1:3380000-3410000 GCF_049306965.1 Danio rerio | reverse complement strand
AGTTGGCGATTCATTCCACTGTGGCGATCCCGGATTAATAAAGGGACTAAGCCGACAAGAAATGAATGAATGAATGAATGAATGAATGTTTTCTTTTAAAGTCTTTAAATTTAATATTAAGCCTTAAAGGGCAAATACTTAATTTAATTTATGGGGCATATAATTCAATAAATATAATTCGCTAATTTATTAAAAGCATAAAGTTTAATAATTATGACCATAATAATTACATAAAATTAACATCTGCACTGGATAAACTATTTAACCTAGCCTTGTATGTTAAATTTGAACAAGTAAAAATATTCATCCTATACATTAAATAAATGTTATAGAAAGAAAAAATGTAACTTTCTCAAGCATCAACATATTGTTACAACACCAACTTATATATGTAATGTACTTGTAGGGCTCGGGCCCTATCAGGCCTAAGTTTTATTGCTCGATTACAGCTCTAGTGTGTGTGTGTGTGTGTGTGTGTGTGTTACTCACAGTAAAAACTTTCTCCGGTTCTCCTCTTGCTCGCATGTTGGTGTCGTGAATCTGCTTGAGCACCATCCACGCCTCGTCATGTTTGCCCATCTGGACATCACACACGTTCGCGCACACACACGCGCATGCACGCACGCACGCACACACACACAGATTTATTTAAAGAGCTGCTTTCATACAATGATTAAAAGCATCTTTACAGAGAATCCTAATCATCATTGGGGTAAAGTAATCCGGCAAGTCATTATATAACAGTGGTTTGTTCTGTAGACAATCCAAAACAAATATAGCTTAATGGGGGCTGATAATATCGACCTTAAAATGGGTTTAAAAAATAAAAACTGCTTTTATTCTAGCTGAAATAAAACAAATAAGCCTTTCTCCACAAGAACAAATATTAAAGGAAATACTGTGAAAAATTCCTGAATCTGTCAAACATTATTAATTTTGACTTTAACTGTACAGAAACTGAAATGACCCAGTTTATCATTACCTCCAGGTAGAAGCGAGGGCTCTCGGGCATGAATGTGAGCGCCACCACCGCAGAGACACAGGGAAAAGCGCAGACCACCACAAACACACGCCAGCTGTGGAACTGATACGCTGAGCCCATACTGAAGCTCCAGCCTGCACACAAACACAGACAAACCAAGACATGTCAAATATATTCCCATACAGAAGAGTTCAGTCCATCAGTGAGAGCCGTTTCTGCACCAACACTGAAGCATCTGCTGTGAAGACTCAGAGAGTCAGTAGTCTTTTAAGACCAGGATTAATTAGCGATACATGAGGCCTTTTGTGGGCAGACATTTAGGGACATCTGGGTTTAATATCGCATATAGAAAAACAATATCTTAACCAATGTCAATTTTTTTAACAGTAGTGTAAACTACTGCAGGGTGGCAGGGCACATCCTTATAGAAGCTCTGTCACCCGGGGGGGAGCTCAGAGTAGAGCCGCTGCTCCTCCACTTTGAGAGAAGTCAGCTGAGGTGGCTCGGGCATGTTTCGGGTGCCTCTTGGACGCCTACCCAGGGAGGTGTTCCAGGCATGTCTCACCAGGAAGAGGCCTCGGAGAAGACCCAGGACACGCTGGAGGGACTATATCCCTTGGCTGACCTGGGAACGCCTTGGGATCCCACTGGAGGAGCTGGAGGAAGTGTCTGAGGCAAGGGAAGTCTGGAGATCTCTCCTAAGACTGCTGCCCCCAGGACCCGGTCTCAGAAAAGCAGTTGAAAATGAATGAATGAGTGAATGAATGAATGAATGAATGAATGAATGGATGAATGAATGGATGGATGAATAAATTAATGAATGAATGAGTAAATGAATGAATGAATGAATGAATGAATGAATGAATGAATGAATGACTTAATGAATGAATGAATGAATTACTTAATAAATGAATGAATGAATGAATGAATGAATGAATGAATGAATAGTGTAAACTACCAAACAACTTCAAGATACTCATCAAGAGGAAACAACTGGAGAAAGGTAAAGTGAAAAATAAATACATTCAAATCTTTCTTTCTTTCACTTAACTCCATTTAATTTAAATTTTTAATTTAACTCAACATAACATAATTTTATTTTTACTTTATTCAAACTTTAAAAGTTTAACTTAACTCAACAAGCTAATTTTATTTTATTTAACTTAGTTTAACTCAACATAACTTAATTTAACATTTAATTTAATTTAACAACAACTCAACTCAGCTTAACTTATTTTATCTTACCTTATTTAATTTAATTCAACTCAGTTTACTTTAACTTAACTCAACAATTTTATTTTAATTAATTTAACTTAGTTTAGCTTAACTCAAGACAACTTAATTTAGTTCCAGTGTAATGTAATTTAACTCAACTTAACCTAAATTAGTTTATCTGAACTAATTAAATTTAACTCAACTTAGTTTAAATCAACAAAAATTAATTTAACATTTAATTTAACAACTTAACTCAGCTTAAATTATTTTATCTTATTTAATTTAATTCAACTCAGTTTACTTTAACTTAACTCAACAATTTTATTTTTCTTAATTTAACTTAGTTTAACTTAACTTAATGTTTAACGTAGCTCAAGACAACTTTGTTTAATTCACTTTTAATTTTAATTTAACTTAACCTAAATTAGTTTATTTTAACTTATTAAATTTAACTCAACTTAGTTTAACTTAACTCAAGATAACTTAATTTAATTAACTTTTAATTAAATTTAATTGAACTCAGCTCACTTTAGCTAAATTAAATAAAAAATAAATTAAATTTAAATTAATTATTTATTCATTTTATTATCAGCTTATTCCCTTTATTAATCTGGGGTCGCCACAGCGGAATGAACTGCCAACTTATCCAGCATATGTTTTACACATAGGATGGCCTTCCAGCTACAACCCATCACTGGGAAACACCCATACACTTTGATTCACACACATACACTATGGGCAATTTAGCTAACCCAATTCATCTATAGCGCATGTGCGATTGTGCTACCCACTGCTCCACCAAGCACTTCAAATAAAATAAAAAAAAAGAATAAAAAATAAAAATAATAAGATAAGATAAGATACATATATATATATAATAAAAATGAATAAATAAAAAAAAATAAAATAAATGAAATAAATATTTTTGCAGTAATGACATGTTCCAGTGGTTGTAATTGTAGTTTAACACTCATAACGCTGCACAACATGTTGTGTTTTATTAATTTTTTTTAGTGATGCAAGCAAATGCTCTTCAGCACAACACAACATTCATTCATTCATTCTTGGTCCCTTTATTAATCCAGGGTCGCCACAGCGGAATGAACCGCCAACTTATCCAGTACGTTTTACACGCCAGATGCCCTTCCAGCTGCAACCCATTACTGGGAAACCACAACACAACAAACACAAGTGATTTCAACAAATGCCTCTGCGACTGAATTTCACAGTGAATAAGTTTGTTTTGGTGTGTGTGTGTGTGAGTGAATATGTGTGTGTGTGAAAAGGAGTCGATTAAGAATGCCCGCAGGAGTAAAAGTGCTGAAAGAACACACTCTCTCTGCAAAATAATCATTAAAGTTGGTATCATTTTCCACATGACTGCTGCTCTCTGACGCTGCGGAGAATGACTAGAGGCGGAGCGGCACCATATGGAGTGTGGGTTTGTGTATGTGTGTGGTGTGTGTGTTTGCATTGGTCTGGGTGTGTCTCTGTGTGTGTTTGTGTATCTCTGTGAGTGTGTGTTTGTGCATGTGTATGTTTGATTGTGGTTGTGTGGGATTGTGTGAGCCTGTGTGTGTGTGCATCTGTGTAAGATTGTAAATGTGTGTGTGTGTTGGTGCAAGTCTGTGTATTTGTGCATCTCAGTGAGAGTGTGTGTGTTTGTGCGTGTGTCTGTGTGCATTTGTTTAATGTGTGAGCTTGTGTATGTGTATTTGTGTGTGTGTCTGTGTTTGTGCATCTCTGTGAAATTTGTATGTGTGATGGTGCGAGTGTCTACGTGCATTTGTGAGTGTGTGTTTGTGCATATCTGTATGGGTGTGATTGTGTGTGGGTGTCATTATGTAAGTCTGTGTGTGTTTGCATGAGAGTGTGTGTGTGTAGTTGTGAGTATGTGCTTGTGTCCTTGTATCTGTGTGTGTATTTGTGCATCTCTGTGAGGATTGTTAATTTGTGTGTGTGATAGTGCGAGTCTGTGTGTTTGTTTCTGCGTCTATATTTTGAATGTAGTGTGTGTGTGTGTGTGTGTGTGTGTGTGTGTGTTATAACCCCACAGGTGCATGTTTATCAGTCACCATAGAGAATCTCATTATATAGATTATGTGTGTAATGGAGTGGGTTCATGGACTGCTGACTCTACACACACACACACACACACACACACACAGACACACAAAACGAACAGCACAGCACACTGATATCCGCTAATGCACCATCACATAGTCCAGCTGGTTAGAGAAAAATCGAATATATTTATTTATGTTTCTGTGTAGCGGCACAGTGGCTTAGTGGTTAGCACAGTCACCTCAAAGCAGCAAGAAGGTAGCTAGTTCGAGTCCCGGCTGGGTCGGTTGTTCTCCCAGTGTTGGTGTGGGTGTCCTCCAGGTGCTCTGGTTTCCCCCACAGTCCAAACACATGAGCTGTAGGGGAATTGAATACGCTGAATTGGCTGTATTGTATGAGTGTGTGTGTGAATGAGAGAGTGTATGGGTGTTTCCCAGTGTTGAGTTGCAGATGGAAGGGCATCCGCAGTAAAAATCATATGCTAGAATAGTTGGCGGTTCATTCCGCTGTGGTGACCCCTGATGAATAACGGACTAAGCTGAAGGAAAATGAATGAATGAACGGTGCATAGCAGCCAGTTACATGAGGCTCATTCAGTAAATGCACAGTTAAGCCAGTGTGTTTCAAGTCTAAGACACCAAAACTGTCCAACTTAAAACCAAACCCTACACTATAAGCTGCTTTAAACAGTTTCTAACAGTATTATTTACACTGCGAAAGGGAAAAGCAACAAAGAAACCTCCGTCTATTAATGTAACTCATCTGATGAAGCCAATCAGTGTGAAACTTAACAGTAAGCCATGAGGCTAAAGCTAATTTTACACACTAGTGTATAGTTCAGCATGCCAGCTCATGTACACAACAGCCACTTTATACCAAATCAAGAGTCTTGCAGCATTCATTTACACTTCAGAACAAAAGCTGCTCTTCGGGGCTCAAAATTAAAGCAACATACACACTAGGGTTACCACTAGAGAGGGGAAGTTCGGATCATTTTACTGACTTGGATCTTTGGGCCCTATCATACACCCGGCGCAGTGTGGTGCAAGGTGCGGCACAATAGACTTTTGCTAGTTTCAGCTTGGCGCAAGAGTCGTTTTGAGGCGTTGCGCTACGCTTTTTTAATAGCAAGTGCATTAGCGCTCATTTGTGCGCTCATAGGCGTTCTGGTCTAAAAAGGAAGGCGTTCTGAGGCGGACCGCTGGCGCGTTGCTATTTTGAGAAACTAAAATAGATTTTTTATTAGACCAAAACAAACCCGGTCTAAACTCCAGCGCAGAGTTGCGCCTCGCTTACACACTGCTTAATACACACAAGAGAGCAATAGGCAAATATCTTTACATATGAAAAAATGTAAATATTAAGGATATATATAGGATATAATAAGAATAGATATAGAATATAAATATAAAGGATTAAAATATTACAAAACATATTATTTTCTAGCCTACATAAATATGAAAAATCACTGCTTTTATGTCTTCTTCATCTCGGGAGGCTTTTTCAGTTCATTCATAACAATTTGCTTTTGTATAATGTTATTATTATTAGCAGTATTATTTATTATATCCATATTTATATTTGTTTTATTAAAAACAAGCTTAGATTTGTCCACCTGTCAGGTTTTAGACCATATGGGGCACAGCATGTGTTTTAGGATATAACTCAGGTTTTTGAGCACACTTCGTTATTATTGTTCATTTATTAGTTTGCTGGAAATTAGAACTGAATTTAGAAATAGTTTTGAAATGAATATTTGCGCTTAACAAACTAAATTAATTATTTATAGACTAATTCATGTCTGTGCGTAAAGGTTTCCCTATCCAAGAGCGAAAGTGAAAGTAGATCCAATATCCCTCATTCTCACTCGGTTGATGCTCTGACATCTGAAAGCGTTTGCGCCCTGCGTTTTGCGCTCTGCGCATGGACCGTCAAAATAGAGCCCATTGAGTCTCGTTCACTGAGATCAACGAATCTTTTTTCGAGTCATTTCGTTAATTTGGTTCAATTTGCCAAAATATTGTTAGAATGTTACGAATTGCTTCCAAACGCATCTACAACTAGCTCAAAAGGTTGATCACATGACAAATAAGTCATAAATAGAATACTATAAAAAGAAGAAAATAATAATTCAATATTTACCTGCTCTTTTGTCTATGAAGACATTTTCAACACAATCTCACGGCAATTCGAAACTATTTGATTTAGTGGCTAATTCGTATGAATTCATGTAATCTAATTTGTACATATTAGTACGATTTGCTCATCCCCCAATGATGGTTGGTTTAGGGGTTGGGTTAGGTGCCACGCCTCCCTTTTAAAATCGTACATTTTCGTACGACTGAACTGGTACTAATTTGTACGAATTCGCCACTAAACTGGCAAAACGTAAAATACTTGACGTTTTCTCGTGAGATCAGGCTGGTATTGTTGTCTCTTTGCTCAGCTCACCTCTTCATGTCTTCAAATGTCAGTGGTTTGTTCACGTTACACTGACAGTCACATATCTTAACCAAAGTACACAGTCTGAGCCGATAAGGAGCCATGATAATTAGTTCACGTTTCGAGTTGTCTGATTCTTGAGTCGTTCGTTCATCACGTAACAGAATGACTCAAATCCGAGAACTCCCGAGTTGAAGGGATCAATTCCCAACCTTTTTCTTTGGGCCCCCCCCATATATATATATATATATATATTATGCGACGCAGTGGCGCAGTAGGTAGCACGTTCGCCTCACAGCAAGAAGGTCGCTGGGTCGCTGGTTCGATCCTCGGCTCAGTTGGTGTTTCTGTGTGGAGTTTGCATGTTCTCCCTGCGTTCGCGTGGGTTTCCTCCGACAAGAAAATGAATGAATGAATAAACGTATATGATTGGCCCGTGATGAACGAATGACTCATACCCGATAGAGGACTACAGAGATGAACACATCAATTCTTTTTCCGGCTCTAAACGCATATAATTGGCCCGTGAAGAACAAATGACTCAGACCCGATAGAGGACTCGAGATATGAACTCAAAAACTGTCCTTGTAAAGCACCAAAACCAGCACACACACACTCTCTAGAATGCTTTCACGACTGCTGAAGTCCTTCACCTGCCTCTGCAGTGATGAAAGCATTGCGGCAGAACCGTTTCTCCACACGCCGCTGATTCCTGACCACAGAAACGCTGCTAAAACAAGAGACGCTAATCAATTGACCTCAATTACAGCCCAGCAGATATGCTCCTGCTCACACTCGCTCACCCCAAATTACCCATCATCCTCTCAGAGCCACATGATGGAGGACGGAGAGCTTCCAGTTAAACAGAAACAAACACTTCCCAGAGGAGCAGTTTATTACATCGCCACAGACACCGGCCTCATTCATATCAAGCTGCAGTCTAGATGGTGTTAGTGTGTAGATTTCAGAAACGCACAAACAGTTCCAATATTTTTACACTTACTATACAATATCATTTTCTTGTTTATTTTTGATTTATTAATGATAAAAATTACAAAATATAATGGTTAAAAAAATTAGATACAGTTGAAGTCGAAGAAGTTGAAGAATTATTAGCTCTGTGAATTATTCACCCCCGTTGATTTTTCCCCTAATTTCTGGTTAACGGAGAGCAGATTTTTTCAACAGTTTTATAATCATAATAGATTAAAAAACTTATATCTAATAACTGATTTATTTTATCGAGCTCTGCGTCCCTCCGACTTGTGTTTGTGTTTTCGTCTGTCTGCAGCGTGGTGCTTCATCCCCAGCGTCTCAGTCTTGTTGGTTTCGGTTTTGGTCGGCGCTGGGATGAAGCATGCACACTGCGTGTGTGAGCGCATGGTGAGTGTTTTCATTCATTGTGTGCTCGTGTCTTTCGTCTGTTGTCAAAGCACGTGGCTATGTGTTTACATTGTGGTCACGTGCTTTTGTCGTGTGCTTCAGTGTTGTGCTTGTCTTGTCATGAACATGCGGTTAAGGAGTTCTCTCATTGGCTGCATGTTCTTGTCCTGTTTTATGTGAGCGCATGGCTTGTGTTGTTTCTCTGTGTCATGCGCTCTCCCGTCTATTGTCTAGTCCCACACTCCTTGTTAACTCATTATTAGTTTGTCATGTTCACCTGTGTGTCAATTTACTTTTGCTTTATAATCCCCTCATGTTTTCAGTCCTGTGCCAGTTCGTCGTCTAAACTCCCCATGTGTTCCTGCTCTTGTTCTTGTTGTGCCAACCCAGTCAAGTTTGTTGGTGTTATAGTTATGTTTTTCCCCTTCGGGGTGGTTTTTATTGTTCTTTTGTTTTATTTTTATTATCAATAAATCATCCTGTGTTTGCACTTGAGTCCTCGCTCCCCCATCCTTCCTGAACCGTGATATAACTAGGTTAATTAGGTTAACTAAACAGGTTAGGGTAATTAGGCAAGTTATTTTATAATGATGGTTTGTTCTGTAGACTATCGGAAAAAAAATGCTTAAAATGGCTAATGATTTTGACCTTTAAAAAATGGCTTTAAAAAAATTAAAAACTGCTTTTATTCTAGCCGAAATAAAACAAATAAGACTTTCTCCAGAAGAAAAAATATTATCAGGCATACTGTGAAAATTTCCTTGCTCTGTCAAACATCATTTGTGAAATATTTAAAAAAGAAAAAAATAAATCTAAGGGGGGTTAATAATTCTGACCTCAACAGCATATGGGTAATGAAAGTATTTAGACCCCCTTAAATTTTTAACTCTTTGTTATATTGCAGCCATTTGCTAAAACCACGTAAGTTATTTTTTCCCTCATTAATGTACACACAGCAGCCCATAATAACAGAAAATTACAGGACTGTTGACATTTTTGCAGATTTATTAAAGAAAAAAAACTGAAATCTCACATGGTCCTTAGTATTCAGACCCTTTGCTGTGACACTCATTTATTTAACTTAGGTGCTGTTAATTTCTTCTGATCATCCCTGAGCTGGTTCTACACCTTCATTTGAGTCCAGCTATGTTTGATTGTACTGATTGGTAGGGTTGGGTAACGAAACCCCGTGCCTTTGTAACCGCTATGTACCAGACCGAATCAGCATATGAATTTCAGAGCCACTTGACAAGCGTCAAGGAGTGCATTAAAGGCACACATAGGCACGCATTGTGTCACACCGTTGAGGAATACGGACAGGCAATGTCGGGCATTTGTTCTTGTTGCCTAGGGAATGGACGCGTGCAACGCACACAGTACAGCACATTAAGTAAACAAGAGCTCTCTTCAGATCAACACGCATGATTGCGTTCATCAAATTTGCCTAAACTAAGTGTACTAAAGCGTATTTCACAAGCAAGGACTCTGACACAGCAACATGAAGCAGATGCTTTACAAAAGTTGTGTGTAGAGGGGAAACACGTCAAACTTAATGACACATTTGAGGGCGCATGGAATCAACTTAAAGGCAGAGGAGGGTCTTTGAAATCTTGCGACATCAAATGGCACTTTCAATGAGTACGTACATGGCCACCAATGCTCCGATTTTGATATAGTTAAGACAATACTCTGATTAAAAGTCTAGACTACCATGTAAACAGTGATTTTTGATTACCTTAAAGGACCACAGACACCCGTGTTGAACATGAGTTTTTTTCTTTCCATTCAACATGTGGTATTAAATTCCATTAAAAGAGCAGCCCTTAGTTAATGCTCGCATAAAATACCTCAGTTTGTCATGGGGCATGAATGAAATGTTCCTGAATGAAAGTGAAACTGCAGTTAAAGTCGGAAATTAAAAAATGAAAGTCTGAAATTACATGAAACTGGAGGAAACATGGATAGCGTGGTGACGCAGTGACGTTAATCGATCTATGTACTATAACACGTATCACAAAGCAACATTCAAAAAGCAACTCATGTAAACATCTTAATTATATTATTGTCTTATTCAGATTAAGGCAAATCATTAGATTACTGATAGCCATGTAAACATAGTCACAAGGCTCAACCCTAAAAAAGGAGTTCAGTATTTTGATGTCAGCCTTTCAACGTTAGTAGTAAGCTAATATAATTTCATAATGCACATCTTAAATTCATGCTAACCAACAAATGATCAAAAGAAATATATTAATGTAATTTAATATATAAAATATTAATTGATATTTGCTTTAAACTTTAAGTATATTGTTCTATTAAAAATATTTTTGTCAAATAAAAAAAGATTTTGTCAAATAAACGATTTTTCTAGAGTCGTCCACCATAATTTTGTAGCTCAAAAGTATCGGTTCAGGCACCATTTTGGCACCGGTACCATTTTGAAAATATCGGTTTAGCACCAGTATCAAAATAACCCCAAACGATACAGAACCCTACTGATTGGACTTGATTAGTAAAACCACACACCTGTCTATATAAGACCTTACAGCTCACAAAGCATGTCAGGGCAAATGACAATCATGAGGTCAAAGGAACTGCCTGAAGAGCTCAGGAAAAGAATTGTGGCAAAGCACGGATCTGACCAAGCTTAGAAAAGAATTCTGCTGCACTTAAGGTTTCTAAGAGCACAGTGGCCTCATATTCCTTAAATGGAAGATGTTTGAAACGACCAGATCACTTTCTAGAGCTGGCCGTCCAGCCAAACTGACCAATCAGAGGAGAAGAGCCTTGGTTGCTGATAGATAGATAGATAGATAGATAGATAGATAGATAGATAGATAGATAGATAGATAGATAGATAGATAGATAGATAGATAGATAGATAGATAGATAGATAGATAGATAGATAGATAGATAGATAGATTTAAAAAGTTCATAGATAGATAGATAGATAGATAGATAGATAGATAGATAGATAGATAGATAGATAGATAGATAGATAGATAGATAGATAGATAGATAGATAGATAGATAGATAGATAGATAGATAGATTAAAAAGTTCATAGATAGATAGATAGATAGATAGATAGATAGATAGATAGATAGATAGATAGATAGATAGATAGATAGATAGATAGATAGATAGATAGATAGATAGATCGATAGATCGATAGATAGATAGATAGATAGATAGATAGATAGATAGATTAAAAAGTTCATAGATAGATAGATAGATAGATAGATAGATAGATAGATAGATAGATAGATAGATAGATAGATAGATAGATAGATAGATAGATAGATCGATAGATCGATAGATAGATAGATAGATAGATTAAAAAGTTCATAGATAGATAGATAGATAGATAGATAGATAGATAGATAGATAGATAGATAGATAGATAGATAGATAGATAGATAGATAGATAGATAGATAGATAGATAGATAGATAGATAGATAGATAGATAGAGCTCTCTGATTGGTGGACAGGTCTGTCACTCACCGTAGTGTGGTATAATGGCCCAGGCCATGGCTGAGGCGTAGATCCCGCCCACCATCCAGAACATGCAGAGCCAGCTGAGGTGCTCCCCGCGCTTCTCCCGGGCCAGAAACTCTGCGAAATACGAGAACACGATGGGGACTGCACCGCCAATCCTGCACAAAAAAAAAAACATAAAATCACATACTTACATTTAAGATTTAGTATAAATATTTAAAAGAACGTTTTATGTTCACCAAGGCTGCATTTGCTTGACCAAACATACTGTGAAAAAGCTGAATCTCGTTCTTGTTTAAAATATGTTCTAAAATGTAATGTACCGAATTGCTAATGACTACACTTTGTTCTTATTTGTGTATATATGAAGAGTTCACATGCAAAAGCCGCTAAACACCACTTCCACCAAAAATGAGATGATGATATTAAGCGACTGCTTTAGCCACATAGTACACCATCAACAAATACATTTGCTTCTAATCATCTTAATCGCAGCGTCTGCGCATTCAGAAATAACTGTTTGTTGGCAAAAGCTGCTAAACGCCACTTGCCTTTGACAGCGAAAGCCTCTATATTGCGAGAATCAATCAGGAGTGTGAACCGAATCATATGTTTTCAACGAAGCAGCGCGCTGAAACGTTGGTTTATGAGGAGACTACGAGACTTCGAGATTTAGATTTTAAAAGATAAAGTATGATGAACTGCATGAGTCTGTCCGACTGTCAGTGAATAGCAAATGAAAATGTCTCTTACCTCAAAACTCTGTGCATTATAAGAAAAAGAAAACACACTGTACAGTCGGAAGTGTAGCATGCATTCATAACGTTTTTGCGCAGCGATGCTACTTTAAATGAGTCTGGTTTACTATACATTAAACAGCAACTGCGTTTCACGAAAGACAGAGTTAAGATGTCATTCTTTTATCCCACGTGGATGCTATAAAGATAAACAAGAGACCAAGACCTTGAGTATAGTGACAATGAATGGATGACGCCTTTTAAAATGTGCTAATTTAAGCTATTTCTTAAAAGATAATATGCATAAGACTATACTAATATTATTTCATACTAACTATACGTCTGATAAGCTTTTTATATTAATGGATAATGCACAGATATTTATGTTTCACAATATTTATACTCTACATTTTTTAATCTACCAAGCTTTGCTTAAAGTAGCTATGTTTCCATCCACCTATTATTATGCGCATTTTGCATATGCCCATAAAAAAAGATGCGCATAAATTTTTTAAATGTGCATAAAAAATTATGCGTATAATTGAATAGATAAACCTTTTATTCAATAAGAAAAGATGCGCATAAACTGCGATGAAAAACACTTTTACCATACAAATTCGCATGTATGTTTAATGCGCATTAAAACAGGTCATGTGATTTTGTGATAAGAGATCATGTGATGATGAAAATGTGTGTAAATGGACAAACCAGCAGGCTGAGCACACTGTAAACCATCTGAACTGTTGTTTTGGTCATTCTAAAGCGCCTTGCCGTTTCAGTATTAGTGGAAACGCTGCCTTATTTGCACAACTTTTATGCGATAATCCAGTTTTGCGCATAATGTTAATTTGCATTTTTGGATGGAAACATAGCTAATATTTACATCGCTCTACTTACATTAAATCTACAGGGAGGGCCATTTACATGGATGCACCTTAATAAAATGGGAATAGTTGGTGATTTTAACGTCCTCCTGTTTGTGGCACATTAGTATATGTAAGGGGGCAAACTTTTCATGATGGGTGGTGACCATGGTGGCCATTTTGAAGTCGGCCATCTTGGATCCAACTTTAGTTTTTTTCAATAAGAAGAGGGTCATGTGACACATCAAACTTATTGGGAATTTCACAAGAAAACAATGGTGTGCTTGGTTTTAATGTAACTTTATTCTTTCATGAGTTATTTACAAGTTTCTGACCACTTATAAAATGTGTTCAATGTGCTGGCCATTGTGTTGAATTGTCAATGCAACCCTCTTATCCCCCTCTTCCCACACTTATAGCAACACTACAGGAGAAATGCCAGCACAGGCTTCCAGTATCCGTAGTTTCAGGTGTTTCACATCTTGTATCTTCAGTCTTTACACCATATACAACAAAGACAGTGGGGCCATTCTTCATCAATGGAAACCTCGAGGCCACTGGATATTTGAAATTGCTAAAAAAACACTGAAGCTGGCAAGTTCCCTGAGTTTTTCCAGCAAGATGGTACACCATTACATTACGGGTGTCAGGTCCGAGCATTCTTAGATGAACAGTTTCCTGAAGAGTGGATTGGTCGTAGTGGGCCAGCTAAATGGCTCCCAAGGTCTCCCGATCTGCCCCCCTTAGACTTTTATCTTTAGGGTCATCTGAAGGCAATTGTCTATGGTGTGAAGATACAAGATGTGCAGCACCATTTTATGAAGATGCATCCATATAAATGGCCCACCCTTTCAATCCCAAATATTACAAATGACAACAGATTAAGATTTAAATAATGTCAGCTTTAATGTTATTGATTAATGCACTTGACAGATTTCATTCATTCATTTTCCTTCTGCTTTGTCCAGGCCCGGATTGGCTAATCGGGAGCACCGGGAGAATTCCCGGTGGGCCGGTCCGTTTTTTGGCCGTGAGGGCTGGTGTCCCTAGCTGCTTGCACTCTTAGCAGTTGCACTTTTTTCATTTATTTATTTATTTGACCATAGCCACACTATTTTTATTCATTATTTTGCCGCAGACCCAAACTTTTTATTTATTTTCTCGCAGCCCCGTGAGCAAAATGCAGCCCGCAGGTTAATGATGTAACTAAGTTATCATTCCACCCCAAACAGCGGCACCTTAGTGAATATTAATTAATATTAATGAACATTACACCTGCTCAATGAAAATCAGATGATTCACTACATTAATAAATCTGACGTAACTTGATCAGAAATCTAAAAAGGGGAGAAAAAGAGTAGACATCAATAGCAGCAGATGACAGTGCAATACTTATTTTATATACCGAACTCATCACCCTAACTGTGCCGTCTTGGTCTAGTGGTTAGTAAGTTGCGTTAACATGCTGCCGACCCGAGTTTGATCCTCACCATGATAATTATTATTATTTATTTTTTTTCATTTTTAGTGTTAAGACATATAATACTGTTTGGGTTACTTATGTAGGGGTACATTTTGTGTGTGTGTGTGTGTGTGTGTGTGTGTGTGTGTGTGTGTGTGTGTGTGTGTGTGTGTGTGTGTGTGTGTGTGTGTGTGTGTGTGTGTGAGACGACCGTTACAAAGGACTGGATATCTATAAAGAATTAATCTTCTCATATTTATGAATAACATTTGAAGTTCTAAAGCAGCTGTGTCCTTGAAAAAGACGTGTTAGTGTCATTAGAAACTGAATTGAAAATAACGTTATTTTAATATAGTCAGTCGTCGATTGAGGTGGGCCAGTCTAATGCCGAGTTCAGACTGCATGATTTTCAAAGTAGTCGTGTCACGGATGTTTTCACACTGCATGACTATCTGGGCTTGCGTTTCGTCGCTGCTTTGTTTACACTGCAAGATGGATCGGCGACAGGGACTTTCACATTGCATGACTTTACTATAGGAAGAATCGCCGACAACTTCGTCCAAACTACGTCTCACAGCCAAAAACATGTAATATATCTTTTGTTATTAACTACATAATGAGAAAGAAGCCTTTAATGGGGTTGAACATGTACATGTTTGCTCACCTGGGTTTAAAGGGAATTAGCCATTTCTCCTCAACATTGATAATAAACTAATTTCTTTCTGTATGAAACGTCAAACAGACACGGTTGCTCCTGAGTCCTGTCAAACCTTCACTAGTTTTTCCTCCATTTCGTGGGTCCAAATAAACCGAAAATGAGCACTTTTATTTTTTCCCCTAGCCTCCCGCTGGCTTGCAGCAGGTTTACACACACGCACACACAAGTGAATGCTGCTCTCTCATTGGCTGTAGGCGATCGCTGATGTTATTTTCAGTCAAAACTCAATTCACACGGCATGATTTGAATCGCCGACAGCTCCAGATATTCAGCACGCCAAATATCTTGCAGGCATCGGCGACTCATCGGCGATTCTCTCAGATCGCGTCTTTGATCGTTCATACTGTGTGATTGTCACTCACGTGCACGAGCAGCGATTTGCCTGTGATTTCAGGCATTTGTCGGCGATTTCTCAAAACCTGTCGGCGAGCCAAAATCAGGGCTAAAATCACGCAGTCTGAACTAGGCATTAGGCTTGAAACTCCAGAGCAAAAAAGGAGTCCCACTTCGGCCCTGGCTTTGTCCCTGTTTTATCAGGTGTTACCACCGTGGAATGAACCGCCACTTACTTGACAGTGGTTTTTATATTTCAGGTGGTTTGTGTAATGTGTTTTATGTTTGGAAAAATAATCTCTAGTTGCATCTTTAGTGATTTTCAGCTAATTACACTGTCTTGTCTCAATAGTTGGATTTAGAGGTTTTTGCATAAAAAGCAGACGCTGGTTTTGACGCAAAAGAAAATCTACCTTGTTAAAAACCAAAGAATTGTCTAAAGTGACATTTATGAAAAAAAAGGCATTTTATTTACCAGCTAATAACCTTTTTATTACATATAAAATGAAACTTCTGAACCTAATCAGAGGAGCCTGATAGAAAATGCTCATTTACAAGAGGTCTGATGGATTTAGAGGGCTTTGCATCTGAACTCTTCATATGTCTTTCATTGTGTAGCATTAGTATTTGATATTATGTAAAAATATAAATAAAATATGAAATAAATAATAAATAAATAATATATAAAATATATTAATACTACTGGAAGATTTCAGAGTCGACAGAATTCGGTGCGCTATCCCTGTGTGACCTTTGACCCTATTTGTGTTTGTGTGATTGTGTGTGAGTCTATGTAAATGTGTCTACGAGTGTATGAGTCTTTCTGTTTGTGTATATGTGAGTATGTGTGTGTGTGTGTCTGTCTGCTTGTTTCTGTGTGTCTATGTGTCTGTCTGTGTGTCTATGTGTGTGTGTGGGGTTGCAGTGATTGTGCTGCAGCCCTGCTTGTCTCTGGAGTCTCTGCACTGCTGCAAGGACAGGAGACGACGCTGAAATTCAATTAGCAATAAAACCCTGCACTGTTCCCTACACGCGCTCACACACACACACACACACACACACACACACACACACACACACACACACACACACTTTCCTCTTTAAGTGATGGGTTTGTGCCAGCAGGTTAAAACAAATGCGACATTGCAGAAGTGCTTGACACACACACAGAGAGACAACTGGCCCATCTGACTGACTGTGTGTGTCATCATCTCAGTTTTAAAGCACACAAAGCAGTTGTGTATGTGTGTGCGCATGTGATTTGACCTGTGTGTGTGTGTGTGTGTGTATAATAATGAGTTTCTCAGAGAGAGAAAGAGTGTGCATGTGTGTCTGTCTGTTGCGTGTGTGTCTGTCTGTTTGTGTCTCTCTGTGTGTGAGAGAGTGTGTTTGAGTGTGTCTGTATGTGTGTAAGAGTAAGTATGTCTATCTTTGTGTATGAGAGTGTTCTTTGTGTGGGTCTACGTGTGTGTATCTTTCTGTGTCTGTATGTGTGTGTGTGTGTGTGTGTGTGCACGTGAGTATGTGTCTTTATGTTTTTGTGTGTGTGTGTGTGTGTGTGTGTGTGTGTGTCTATGTGTGCAGAAGTGCTTGAAGAGACGCACACAGATACAACCAGGCCATCTGACTGACTGTGTGTCATCATCTCAGTTTAAAGAACTCAAAGTGTGTGTGTGTGTGTGTGTGTGTGTGTGTGTGTGTGTGTGTGTGTGTGTGTGTGTGTGTGTGCAGAAGTGCTTGAAGAGACACTGTGTGTCATCATCTCAGTTTAAAAAACTCAAACTGTGTGTGTGTGTGTGTGTGTGTGTGTGTGTGCGTGTGTGTGTGTGTGTGTGTGTGATTCTGAGACAGACCACACAGAATTATATATTTCATTGAGTCTCTTGAGGGATACCACACACACTTCTGCACACTACCGGCTCTTCTGTAAGTCCCTTTAGATAAAAGCATCTGCTAAAAGCATAAATGAGCGTCTTCAGCATCAGAGCTTCCAGGGCCAGCGTGTCCTAGGATGGCAGAATAGTGAGGGTGGCGTCCGCGAACCCCCCAGTCCTCACTTTCAACCGCCACACCACCCTACTGTGTGACCCTAGTGATAACTACTATGTACAAAATATCATTACAATTTTGCAAAGTAAAAAAAAACACCCAAAAACATTTTATTTTAAGTAGCAATTCTCATTATTAAAGGGCACCTATGGTGAAAAATCTACTTTGGACAGACATATGTGTAAGTATAGTGTATAGACCGTCATATTGGGCTGATATAAACACACCCAATTTTTTTTTTCAATTTAACAACATAAAAACGGTGGACCAATTGGATCGGTTTTCAGACCAACCGCAACTTGACATAGCTGTGCGGTCCCCCCGCCCACCGAATTGATTGACAGCTTCCCGTAGCATGTCCCGGTAAGCAAGCTGAACTGCCGCTCTGCGAGGGAGCTGTCGCGGACGCCGGCCTCTCTATTCTGCCGCCCTAGGTGGCCGCCTAGGTCGCTTCTATGGACACGCTGGCACTGGGTAAAGTTCTTACTGTAGTATTTCTCACAAACGCTACGTGAGATCTTCTTCCTAAGTCTGTCTGTCTGTTGTCTGACGCAGCCAGGGGAGGAGATTAAGGCACGCAGAAAGGTACGTAGAAACGGTGGGCAGGGCGGACTATCCTTAAAGCCTGGTTTATACTTCTGCGTCAAGTGACCGGCGTAACCCACGGCACATGCAACGCGCGCAGCTGTGCATTTATACTTCTGCGCGCTGTCTCTGTTGGTCTGCATTAACACTTCTGAAACGCTAGTTGGGAGTAAGGTGTAAATTTTCCTCTGTGTCGAGTTTCTTCACTGCTGTTTTGCTTTTCCTGAACACTTCCGGGCTGTACAAGTGGCTCAAACTCACTCATTTTGAGGCAGGAACCGGCTGACGTGCAACAACTTTAACTATGAGGTAAACACAAAACAAAACTTTCCATCCGGAGCTCCTTAACGGGACTCCACACTTGTAAACAATCGCTCCACCGGGCTCGCACAATTCGCCCGGCTCTCGGTCCCGCCCAGACTCGTCAGCGCTACCAAGCCGACCAATCACAGAGGTTGCGCTATGCGTCGTTGCAACGTGTAGTTACATTTTTTTGAGAGGTGCACATCAACGACGCCGACGGCCACGGCGTAGGGCTATGCGTCAACGCCGCAGCATACACATGCGCTTGACGCAGAAGTATAAATCAGCTTTAAGGCCCAGTACGACTAAACAGCCCCCTGGTGGAAAACTGTTTAAAAAGGATCTTGTAAAAGGTATAATGAAAAATCCGATGGGTGTTTTGAGCTGAAACTTTACAGACACATTCTGGAGACGCAAAACACTTATATTAAATCTGAAAAAAGGGGTAACCTAGGTGCCCTTTAACTAGTGATTTTTACCTGCCTACTATTAAGATATCTGCTGTGTTTATTAGTATTCATAAAGTACATATTCTGCATGATCTTATTTTAGATATCTAATACCTCAACCCAACTACTACCTTGATAACTATTAATAAGCAGCAAATTAAGCTTTTTTTGAGGCAAAAGTCACAGCTAATGGTTTCTTAATAGTGATAATTGTACCTTAAATTGAAGCCTAACCAAAATACTTTATAATTAGACTGTAGAAAATCCAGTCTAAACAACCCCCCACCCCCCCACCCCCTGTTTCTTCCAGCCCCCCCTGCCATCTCACGAGACATTGACTATGTCAAAATCCACCACAGAGTGAAGTGAAAGTGTAGCGGGAAGAAAAAGTTTTACATTTCAAAAAAATTTCAATATGGCTTCCAAACCATCATCAGCAAAGTAAAGATGATGATGGACTGCGTTATCTGAACTCACCCGAATCCCGAGAGCATCCTGCAGAAGAGGAAGGTGCTGTATCCCTGAACGAAGGACGACAGGAAGGCGAAGAATCCATTGACTGACATACAGACCAGCAGACACTGACGGCGGCCCACTTTATCTGACAGACCACCCCAGAAAAACGCCCCCACCATCATCCCCAGATACACCACACTGCCTGCAGACACACAAAAGAGAAATGGGACTTTAACATCAGTGAAATTCCATACAAACGTCAAACAAGAGAAAAAAAAAGTTTCCACCAAAATAGCAAAACTCTTTGTTCATTGTTTGTTTAGGCTTGTACTGTACTGCAAAAACACTCATAAATGTCTCAGTCAATGTCTTCAAACTATTATATCTGATTTAAGTCACACAAGTGCCAATTTCACATCTGTCACATCCATAACAGAGGGATGTCACATCCATAACCAAGCCTTTCCCTTATAAATGCAAAAATATTAATGTAATGTGTATTTATATAGCGCATTTATTGTGTATGGCCATACACTCAAAGTGCTTGACAATCATGAGGGGGGTCTCTCCACACCACCACCAGTGTGCAGCATCCACTTGGATGATGCGACGACAGCCACAGGACAACAGCGCCAGTGCGCTCACCACACACCAGCTATTGGTGGAATGGAGAGACAGTGATAGAGCCAATTCGGTGGAGAGGGGATGATTGGGAGGCCATGATCGTAAGGGCCGATAGAGGGACTTTGGCCAGGACACCAGGGTTACACCCCTGCTCTTTCACGAGAAGTGCCATGGCACTTTTAATGACCACAGAGAGTCAGGACCTCGGTTTAACGTCTCATCCGAAAGACGTTAAACAATCAAATGAAATCAAGGATTTATTATACTATAGAGAGCTGACTCTTCTCCTTTTGATGGGCATTATTTCTTTTGGGTTGTGCAGTTTAATCAATGCTGGCTTGTAGGCAGGGCTGGAGCAAGCTGAACTGCCGCTCTAGGCAGAGGACGATCACGCCGCCCTCAACCCCAATGCGAAAACAAAAGTGACCGGTTATGAAAAGGAAGTGAGGTGTCGCGGACCTCTATTCTGCCGCCCTATGCGCAGATATAACTGAGGGTGCTGAGGGTGGGAGGGAGGTGTCGCGGACGCTGCCCTCTCTATTCTGTCCCCTTATGCACGGATATAACTGAGGACGTGCGGGTGCTGATGGAGTTGTCGCTGACACCGCCCTCTCTATTCTGTCGCCTATGCGCGAATATATCTGAGGTGAGTGAGGGAGGTGTCGCGGACATAACTGAGGACCCGCCTAGGTTGCCTCTGTGGACACGCCGGCCCTGCTTGTAGGGTTGAGGGGCCCTAGGCTCTGGTGGGTGGGGGAGGGGGGTATGGGGTGCTGGGTCACGTAATAGACAGACGTAACCGAGGGCGTGGGTGTTGAGGCAGGTGTCGCGGACGGCGTTCTTTCTATTCTGCCGCACTAGGCGCGGATATAACTTAGGCCGGGGTGGGGGGGGGGTGCTGGGGGGGCTTGGTGGGGGATCTATTCTCTCTGCTGTGGTGGTCATGGAGGAGTGCATGAGACCCCAGTGACAGAAGGGCCAGCCTGTACACCAGCCGGTGACCTCTTTCACTGGGAGCTCCTACGTGATGGACATCCAGCGTTCTCCAGCGCCTTGACTGCAGCTCTGCACAAGACCTTTGGCCATAGGAGAAATGGTCATGCTCAGGGTTTTTCAAAGTCTAAGACAGTGGGCCTCCCTTTTGACACAACTTATCCATTGGCGCCCCCACACACACACACGCGCACACACACACACGCGCACACACACACACACACACACACACACATATATATATACATACACAGTATATATAAAGACACAGACAGATGTCAGACTGTTAACTCACTTTTATCATCATTTGCATGAAAGTGCAATTATTTACAGAGTAATAAGTATTTTAATATAACGTTTTTAAAACTAGGATGATGGTTCAATATGAATAGAACAGATCCAAGAACTGTCCATCCCAGTCAAAACAGTTGAAGTTTAGCGAGTCTCATGCTGTCATTAGCCAAAATATCTTGACAAACCACACATAAAGGTGGTGGTTCATCAGCTGGTCCTGTCCACGTAAATCCTAAACTCAAATACTGATCATCATATCGTCGTCTTTTGGGTTTAAGCCCTGAACTTGAAGGCTTTTGTGGCGAGGGGGCGTGGCCGAGCGCCGTGGGAACGGAGTAAGGCCACCACGTAAGTAGATACACCTGCGGTGCGCACTTACCTCGCATCCCACGGAAGGAGCTCTGGATCATAAAAGGAGGAATGAGGGCAGAGGAAGCCGAGAAAGGACCGGGCCCGGACATATTTTACTTTTGCTTTCAGTTTGACGGCAGTCTCCGTGAGGAGCTGCCGTCCGTTTATTTTGGTTTAGACGGCAGCCTCCGTGAGGAGCTGCCGTCACTGTTATTAATAAATCATTTTAAAACTGCGACGGTTCTCCGCCTCCTTCTTTCCGGCGACCAAAGGGCCGTGAACTTCATTAGAGCTTTGAATCGGGGGGGTCTCAGAAACCGACCCATTGTATTAGCAGGCATATACCTGTATTGGCGGGCTTGACAAACAGAAGCGAATTCACAGCTATGGCCTTCTGGGTAAAAAAAGGTTTTCTTATATTTGAAGTATTATTTTTTTTGCTTTGTTTAATTAAAACGTTTAAATATAATAAAAAATACATATAATAATTAAACTTAATAATTATATTTTATTATATTATATTTTTTCCCGCACCTCCCCTGACATGCTCTGGCGCCCCCCAGGGGAGGCGCGCCTCACACTTTGAAAACCCCTGGTCTAGCTCAACTGAGCCTGATTTCTCTCAAGTTTCTTTTCCTTCACTATTTTTATTATCTGGCTAAGGCATAAAACAAAAAAATGTTCATCCAGTTAAATAGAGTTGGACCGACATCTCTCATAATTCAGATGAGTAGCCCAATCTGTCTGTCAGCAAATACAGATTTGCGCGCGCGATCGGTAAAAACTTGCTAAATCAAAACTTTTTAAAAACCTGAATCAATATTGGAGTTACCTTTGCACGCTGGAGAAAGGATGACAATAGCTGAGGGATTTCTCTTAGACGGGTAATGTTCTGTTTTAAAACCGTTTTAGCTTCACGCAAAGCTGATGTAACGTTAGATGTAGTTGTTACAAACGGGTTATATCTTCACAGAAGTGTTGTTCAGCCACTAAAATCTTCCGATGAAAGATTGATAAGACTATTCTCAGTTTCATCAAATTTTACAGCATCTATAATGTAGATTTTAATTACCGTAGTTTAACAACAAAACACAAGTAAATATTCCGCCTAGTCTCTCCCTATCTTGTTTACCATGCAACTCTAAATATTCACTCTGAAATAGCATGTCAGTTTGGCTTTCTCGCCGCCGGACAAGCACTAGTCGCTTTAAACACATGAGAGAGGGTTCTTTTGCTGTGCTCGTATTTAAGGAGGCGTGGCTCTAGACGGCAGGGGAGGGACTGTGATTCAGAGATTTATGCTAAGCTGTTAGCATGGTGGAAAATCACCTACTGCACCTTTAAATAACTCGTTAACAGTGTAACTAACGCAATAAATAAGAACTAAGGGCAGGATTATTGATGTGCAAAGAAAATCTAATCTGGTGTAAATCCCTCTTGCTCTTTGGCTGTTGCGGTCAGTGTGAGTGAAAAAAAGGACAGATCATCACTCATTCTGTCCATACACACACACACACACGTGCAATAAATCCACACACTCAGGATCTGCTCATAAAAATGCTAATTTATGTTGTAGTGTATAAGTGAAGCCAGTTAGGTGTGCACGATCTCCACCAATGGACACACAGAAATGCATCTCCTTCTATCTTTCAGCGCTACATTCTTCTCTATATGAGCAGTGTGCGTGTGTGTGTTATCTTCTCCTGCAGACGTGACGGGCCGCCGTGGTCATCCATTACCGTCTGACAGCTCTGAACACTGCAGCTCGCTAACGCTTTGTAGTGCTTTATACCACAGTCAGCAAAAGAGCCGCGCTCACAAACTGAATGAATATTATTAGAAATAAATGCACAGCTTGTGCACCACAAATACCGTCTGAATTATTAATGACGCCATTCATTTGTAAGACTTTATAGGGGCACTGATTGAAAAACTCCCTGGAGTATATGAAATAAAAACCCCGGAGCATTACTGGGGGGTTATTGCAAGAATTAGTTATTACAAGAACTAGTAAACTGAAATGAGTATCAGTAAGCTTACTGTATGATTTAAAGGTTAAATATATGAAAAATTATAAAAACAATTATAAATATAGCTGCAAGCAGCAATTAAGGGGCCAAACACTTTTGGCCAAAAGGTGGCGCTGCTCCAGAAGTTTTTGAGTACTTTCAGGGCATGGGGTTGAAGATGCATACCATGTTTTCTAATGATAAGTGAATATGTTGGTAAAATATAGCAGTTTAGGCCAAAAATCGAAATTCATGACGGTAAATGACGTCATAGGGTGCGTTTGAATCGGACTGAGCCAGGGAATCAGAGAAAAAAGTAATTTTGATTGTGGTCCATTTAAAAGTTATGATGATAAACATACATGAACGTTTGGACAAGTGGTGTCGCTAGACAGTTTGATTTTGAGACTTCATGTTTGGACTGATTAATGTTAAGACTGTCCTCTATCATTGTGCCAGATGCATACCATGTTTTGTAATGATATGTGAATATGTTGGGGAAAATATAGCATTTTTGGGCAAAGATCGAAATGGGTGACGCCCAAAATGGCTGACCTGTAAAAATCAGACATCATTCGACTCGATATGCTCTGCCGAATGTAATGAGACCCGTTTTATGAGTTTCGGACGAAAGGTTGAGACGTTATAAGCCAAAAATCAAGTTTTTTGTATCTCCGGACCACTAGGGGGAAGTGCGCCAAAACTCCGGATATAACCTCAGACCCTAGTTGTTATAACACACACCAAGTTTGGTGTGAATCGGGGAATGCGTTACGGAGATATCGCCTCAAGTCCATTTTCGCAAGTTCTTTGTTAAATTTGATCGCAAGTTAAACAAAAACGGTTGGTCTAATCAACTTGAATTCCATAACTTTTGGTTGGCATGGTTTGTAGATCATGTGATTCAATTTTGGTGAAAATCAGAGAAAGGGCCTTGGACGAGTTCGATCAAATAGGTTTTTTCGAAAAATTTAAAATAGCGTGAAAAAATTCATGACGGAAAATGACGCCCATTCGGTTCATAAGTTATCATGATAAACGTACGTAAAAGTTTGGACAAGTGGTGGCGCTAGAGAGTTTGATTTTGAGACTTCATTTTTGGTCTGATTAATGTTAATACTGTCCTCTATCATTGTGCCAAATTATACAACTTTCCCGCATACACCTATATGGGCTGCCATTCAAATCTGGCGGAAGAAACGGAAGAAGAAGAAGAAGAAGGAAGAATAATAATAATAATAGGAACGCTAACGGATCCAATAGGTGCCTACGCACCTACGGTGCTTGGCCCCTAAAAATAAGAGAAATGTGTTGAATATCATATTTAATCATGTTAAATATTAAATATGGGACATTCTACCAGAGACGTACAGAAATAAAAACATAAATACAGTGAATAAAAAGTATTTCATCCCAAAAATATCTAAAATGGACTGATGGTTGATTTCTGTGAGCTGTTGGGTCTCAGATGTTTGTTTTTTAATTAAAAGCACTTTACTAATGTACAAACCCCTGTCATTGTCCTTGTCCTCAGCTCAAATGAACCTACCCTGTTATGCTAAAAACTGTTATTTAAAAAAACAAATATTTAAAAATAGCAAGTTTAAGCTGTCATCGATCACATCAATGATTAAAAACATGAAATTATAAATTATTTCTACAAATAAATTCTACAATTATGTAATATAAATAAATGTACAATTGTCCCCATGCTTCTGGAGACATAGATTGATGGAGAAGCTGGCAGTCATGCAGTCAATCATTGAGTTGTATGATTTTATGTTTGTTTTGTATGATTTTTTGAGGACGGCAAGCCTAAAGGTCAGACCCTGTCACATTTTATAAGTGAAAATGTATGTTTCGAGTAGAATGTAAATAAGTAAATAAATAAATATATATAAAATAAGTATATTTAAAATAAGTATATTATATTTAAATATGTTATATTTAAATAAGTATATTATATATATTTAAATAAGTATATTATATATATATATATATATATATATATATATATATATATATATATATATATATATATATATATATATATATATAAAAAGTAAAAATAAGTATATTATATTTAAATATGTTATGTTTAAATAAGTATATTATAAATATTTATTTATTCTTTTATATTCACATATATTTATTTACTTATTTTTTTGTCAATCAAACATCACCAGAAACGGCTATATATATATATATATATATATATGATTGGCTGATGTCCGTGATATATTTAAGTAATATCAGCACCTGTACAGCCTCTTTACCCTTTATGTATTACTCCGCCCACATACAGCCAGCAAAAAAGCAGACACTCCATATCTAAAGTTTAAAAGATTCTTGCTGTTTAACTGTCAGCTTATCATTTGAATCCAACGTGGAAGAAAGTAGTTCCTCATACAAAAGGGTTTTTGAGACTCTCCATGTTTGATTTTGTTTTTATATACACAATTATGCTGTCAAACTGTTGTATAAACGCAATATCACACTCGTAGCAGTGCGATATGGCTGTACATCGACACTGGTGGGGGCACTAAGGCCTGATATACAGCTGCTACTCGTGTGATATTGCTCATATATATATATATATATATATATATATATATATATATATATATATATATATATATATATATATATATATATATATATATATATATATATATATACATACATATATATATATATATACATACATATATATATATATATACATACATATATATATACATATATATATATATATATATATATATATATATATATATATATATATATATATATATACACACACATATATATACATGTCTTTCTAAACATTGAATAAAAAAAAAATATTTACAAATAAATATATATATAAATAAGATACATATTATGTAAATATATGTAAATATGTAAACATTTTATTATTTTCCTATTTCAGCACATGTGTGCTTTTATACATAAATACACACAGTACACACACACACACACACACACACACATATATATATATATAAATATATATATATATATATATATATATATATATACATATATATATATATATATATATATATATATATATATATATATATATATATATATATATATATATATATATATATATATATATATATATGCAATTGTATTGCACAAATATTTTTTTTTTATCTTGGATATGATAAACAACACTGCTTTCAACACAAAACCTGATATGTTTCTTCTTAATATTCTTCTTAATATCTTAAAATAAGTTGTTAAAAAAATATTTGAGAATTTTCTTAAGAAATGAACAAATCCAGCCCCCTGATTTGCTTCACCAATCAGAGAGCAGATCAGGAAAATAGTGGGCGGGGCAGATATCCTTTATGTTCAAATGACAGAAGTCTAATTTAACATGATTACACAGCACTGAAACATTACACTAAAACACACACACAGAGGGAGAGAGAGATCTGTCATTTTCAGCGTTGACATGTGATCTGCTTGTTCAGTCGTCAGTATATCTGCTGCTGGTGTGTCGTGAGTGTCAACATGAAGCATGAGACTTGTAAAACACACAGCAGAAAAACCGGATATGTCGTCTGTGCTGATACACATCATGACATTATCACTGCAGGAGACTGAAGACTACAGGAGAGCAGGGTGGAAAAGTTCACTATATAAGAAAAGAATGAACAAACACCTGTGTACAACACACACATAAATTATTCACATCATTGAAGACAAAAATAGTACCAAAATAAGCTCAAAATCAACTTAATTATACTATATTACATGACTAAGCAAACAATATATATATATTTTTTTAAAAGAATACCATATTTTGTCCATCCAATCTGGCAACATTGTCAGTTTTACAGTAGCAGGGCTAATTCCTTTTACAGTACAAAAGCATTACCGCAACTTCTTTCTTTTTATGGTAAAATGCACTCTACTGCATTTTAATTTCACAGTATTTACAATACAATTCTTGAAAAGTGCTTACCCTGGCAGAACAAAACCTTTATTTTTACTGATAACTAATTAATTTAATAAATTTCAAACAATTGACAAGATTTGCACAACAATATTTGTATTATTCATTGTTGTTATATCAGTTTTAAACGATTTACGATAGTAAATTTCCTTCATCGATCTGTTTTATACACATTTTGTGATACAAGTTGTTAAAGGGTCATGACATCCCCCACTTTCAGTTCAGGTCTACCTCAGAATTTTCTCGTGCAGATGGTCGTCATGGTGTTTAGCCTCCTTGTTAGAGTAACCGACTCCCATGCGGAAGATCGCCGGTTCAATCCCAGCAAGAAGCGGGTTGGGTGGTGTAGAACCGGCAGGGTTGCATTGGTGCCGTGACCCGGATGGGAGTAAAGGCTGATTTATACTTCTGCGTCAAACACCGGCGTATGCTACGGCGCTGACGCATAGCCCTTCGCCATGGCCATCGCCGTCACTGATGTGCACCTCTCAAAAAATGTAACTACACGTCGCAACGACGCGTAGCGTAAGCTCTGTGATTGGTCGGCTTGGTAGCGCTGACGAGTCTGGGCGGGACCGAGAGCCGTGCGAATGGCGCGACGCCGCACGAGCGATTGTTTACAAGTGTGGAGACCCGTGAAGGAGCTCCGGATGGAAAGTTTTGTTCTGTGTTTACCTCATAGTTAAAGTTGTTGCACGTCCGCCGGTTCCTGCCTCAAAATGAGCGAGTTTAAGCCACTTGTACATCCCGGAAGTGTTCAGGAAATGCAAAAAAGTAGCGAAGAAACTCGACACAGAGGAACATTTACACCTCACTGCCAACTAGCGTTTCGGAAGTGTTAATGGAGACCGACAGAGACAGAGCGCAGAAGTATAAATGCACAGCCACGCGCATTGCCTGCGCCGTGGGTTACGCCGGTCACCTGACGCAGAAGTATAAATCAGACTTAAGGTATAGGGGGGTGAGTTTAACGGAGGCCAGCTAGTAGGTGCCGTGCAGCTAAACCTCACTCTTCTGACCTCTAAAGGTGCTCTAGCGACAGACACTAGAGGTCATTGTCTTTAGCCTCCTTATTAGAGCAGCCGACTCTTATGCGGAAGGTCGCCGGTTCGATCCCAGCTCGGAGCAGGCTGGGTGGTGTAGGACCGGCAGGGTTACACATACACAGTGCTACAGTTTAGCATCTTTACATTGGCTTTAGTCTTGACTAGTGCAGTTGAATGACACTTGTCCTGGGAGCACTGTACAAAAATGGCAGCAATCTTGAAGCATGCTCAGGGTCTGTATGCGATATCTAGTGTATATATATCTATGATCTTCAACTACAGTAGCAGTACTTGATTACTTTAATTACAGTAAAATAATGCAAATTCCTAATATGCAGTAAGGTACTATAAAAGAAAATCAAAATTACCCACAATGCAGTGCACATTACAGTAGTGAACTACAGAATGTATAGACCATTTCAATGTGGCGATATGATTGGCCCGTGAACATTTCCTGCTTGTTATCAAACCATTTCATAACTGTAACAAGAGGCAATTTAATCATAACTTAATAATAAAACAGATATCATAACATTATTTATCAATATGTAGCTCTTTTTGGATTTTCGGAAGCTGTAGAAATAAATAAATGTAAAACAGGAAATACCTTAGAACTATTGTTTTTGTTTACATCCCTCAAAATGGTCTATATGGTACTATATTGGGCATTTTTGCAGTAAATAACTGTAAAATTTCGGCAGGGTCTAACAGTGTATCTGTAATATGTGCACACACATGCACACGCACACGCACACACACGCATATGGTCATGCACATTTCAGCTGGAGCTATACAACATCTGATGCTGCTGATACTGCAGTGCGAAGGGCTGGAGAGAGACGGAGGGCAGTAAAGCGTGAAATCAGAAAGTGTCGGGCACATTACAGGACGCCTCTGAGGGGTCTTTCGGGAGCCTCAGAGTTCATTCTGCTCATCTCTCCATCACTTCATATATCTAACACAGCCCATGTGATCAGCAGCTAATGACCCCGCTGAATTACACACGTCACTTTCACTGTGCCCTTCTTCCCTTCTTACACTTATAAACACTGTCCTGTTTTTAAGCTTCCTAATTTTGGAGTCTCCTAAAATAGGTCTGCATCCATCCAAGGTTAAAAAATACACTAATTTTCTCTTAATATCTACTGCTGCATCAGCTCTTTTCTCTCAGCGT
>NC_133196.1:3357500-3375000 GCF_049306965.1 Danio rerio | reverse complement strand
TGATGCTGATTGTTATACTGATTCTGGATTTAGGATTCTATTTCTCATGCTATGTTCACATTAGATGCGGATGAAGCGTTAAGTGCGAATGATTACCATGTTAGTCCAGGGTTCAACGTTAAGGATCTTTTCTACTGGTCTGATCGGGCCAGTGGTTCAGATTTTTACTTGCCCTGCCAAAAAAAAGGGAAGTTAATTGCTGTTTTTTGGCCATATATTTTAAATAATGTGTCAAAAATAAAGTCTGTGAATCTAGTCTGTGTTATGCAACCAAAAAGAGTAGTATAGAAAATGTGGAGTTTTTTTAAATTGCGGTTCAAAATTATTTAACAAAAGGTGAGCTAACTTGTCAAACTGTGCAAAACATCACTTCATTTTTTTGTTGTGTTGTTAACATGTAAATGTCTGCTTCCAAGACATTAGAAACAGACATTTTCTTTTAGCCTTATAATTAGGGTTGGGTATCGTTTGAATTTTTTTTTGATACAGGTGCTAAATCGATACTTTAAAAACGGTACCGTTGCCAAAACAGTGCCTGAAGCGATACCTTTTAGACACAAAATAAATTTTTTTTTAAAAAGTGCTGTCACCTCACAGCAAGAAGATCGCTGGTTCGAGCCTCGGCTCAGTTGGCGTTTCTGTGTGGAGTTTGCATGTTCTCCCTGCGTTTGCGTGGGTTTCCTCCGGGTGCTCTGGTGTCCCCCACAGTCCAAAGACATGCGGTACAGGTGAATTGGGTAGGCTAAATTGTCCGTAGTGTATGAGTGTGTATGTGTATGTGTGTGTGGATGTTTACCAGAGATGGGTTGCGGCTGGAAGGGCATCCGCTGCGTAAAAATGTGCTGGATAAGTTGGCGGTTCATTCCTCTGTGGAGACCCCAGATTAATAAAGGGACTAAGCCGACGAGAAAATGAATGAATGAATGATGTTTATATATATATATATATATCACTATCATTATGATTGAGCAATATAAATATATATTTATAATAGGTTTAAAGTAAACATCCATTCATATTTTGTTTATTTGAATTGCATTATTATATTTATTTTGATCATTTGTTTGTTAGCATAAATGCAAGATTTGCATTATGCCATTAACATTACATTAGCTTACTACTTACCTATGGAAAGGCTGTCATCAAAATCAGGAAACACCTTTTTTTCTGGGTTTGGGGCTTGTGACTACTTTTACATGGATATCAGAGATCGATTGATTTGCCCTAATCAGAATAAGACAATACGATGATTTAGGTGTTTACATGAGCTGCTTTTTGAATGTTAGGGTGCTTTCACACCTGTGAATCGATTCAGTTATTCCGAAACAGAGATAACAAATGTTACATTGTTGCTCTTTGCTCTTGGAGCGGTTCGCTTTCACACTGCAAAGTTTCTAATCGGACCAAAAGAGCTAAAACAAGTCACGTGCGAGTAAACTCTCCTCACATTGGTCAGAGTGTCAGGGTTTATTTTGCAGCGTCCCGCTAAGCTGTCAGGAGAGGTGGTGGTTTGGTGGTGATTGACAGGGTGAGCGCGCGCGACGTGTCTGAGGAGAGACGGATGAGAAGGGGTGGAGGGAGAAGGGAGGGAGGGGTGAGAAGGGTGCGCAACGATGCCTATTTGAGGACCGGAGGGAGACGCGAGATTACCGGGAGATCATCACTCATTTGCGGGCATCCGGAGACTCGCGAAACTTCCCGCCCTACTCATAATTCTCTCTTCATATAGCCGTAAGCCTATTACATATCCATAAAACACTGTGATATAACCGCGCTCGGATCGGATCGCTTTCTCACTGCAATCGATCCGCTCCAGGGTTCGTTTCAATCGAGCCGAGACCACCTCATTCAAGCGATCTCGGAGCGATTACTTTGGCGCGGAACAGACCGCAATTGCCCTGTTCACATATGCCAATCGAACCGCGCTAACTGGGCAAACGAGTCACGTTCCGAAACAAAAGTGTAGGTGTGAAAGCACCCTTACATTCATGATTCCCAGTTACATGCAATAACATAGATCCATCAACACCGTTGCGTCACCAGCCTATATGTCACAAGCTGTCAGAGATGGGCCATTCCTCACCTTAAAGGTGATTCCATGAGCCCTCACATGTTATAAGTTTGACGTGTTTCTCCCTTACACGCAACATTTGTAATGAACTTTTCTGCATGTTGGTGTGTCAGAGTCCTTGCTTGTAAAATATAGCTATACTGTAGAATCCTTAGTTTAAGCAAATTAGATGAACGCGATTATGCGTGTTGATGAAGTTAGTTGCTCACAACATGCGCTGTACTGTGCGATTTGCCTTCTATAAGCTACAATAACAAACGCCTGACATCGCTGACATCCGTATCCCTCAAAGCTGTTTGGAATTAAACATTTAGAGATGGTGTGACACAACGCTTACTCACGTGTGTCTTTAATGCACCCTTTATGCTTCTTAAGCGCGACACACAGCAGATGCGCGGCTCAGAGCCGCGGCACAGCGCACACATGACAGATGATAGTATAACACACCAGACATGCACATTCGCATGTTATTTAAAATGAAACTATTCAGATGGCGCAGAAATATGAACAATCATGACGGCGGACAGCCGCTGACTTGCGAATTCTTTAATGCATGGCGCTGCGCGTCACCGAGCGGCGCTTCCGGTGCGCGACCTGCTTTACGTTCTTGTTACAGCACCGAAATTAGACACTGAAATTCATATGCTGATTTGATCCAGTGCATACCAAGTGTGCCGCAAGCCTGCATTTGAGTGAAGGTCTCGGCCGTTAGATCGCCCCCTGGGGGCTGGCTGCAGTACAAGTCATAAAGCCCGCCTCCTCCGTGTTAATGAAGGAGACTTGAACCCAAATAAAAAAAATTATTACACTTGCAATAAAATGTCCCGAAAGATGGTTCTGGTCGATTAAGGCACTGGTTATTGTGCTGAAATAGGTGCAGATCTTCATTTTTGTAAACAGTTTGTTTTTAGCAGTAATTTAATGCTGGGCGTGTCATCGTGATTGACAGCTGTGATTGACAGTTTCTCAAAGGAGACCGTCTGAGCTTCGGCAGAAGAATGAAGTGTTATTATTCGATTTCTGTGTTATTTTACCATGACAAAATGAGTTCAGCAGTAAACTACAGTTTCTGACATACATGATCCTGGTGGAACACTGTTTATTCGCTAAGGTTAGGGCTTTTTTCGGGCTTATTAGTTTGCTGATACACGCCTAACCACCCAGATGGCAAAATACACTTGGACCAGTTCGGCTAGATTCTCGCCTGCCGGAGACTTACCCCTCAGAGCTCAGACTGACCTCAGACTGACTACCTCAGCTGGACCTTCTCTGGATGCCTGGACTCACTGCCCAATTCTAGCCTGAGTCAATTGAGCCAGATGCGGCGGCCGAGCGAGCCGGCGCTGCTGCATGCGAGCCGAAATCAGCCCGCGACGCCGCGAGTAGGTTATGTGCTTCAGCCCGGAGCTGGCTTGATTGAATATAAAAAACCCTCATATTTGTTAACGTTATTACATCCATTTGTGTTGATATGACAGCAAACGCATGCTGAGAAGTTCGGGGGGCGTGGTTGATTTTACATAAAGCGTTTGGTTGGAAGCTCGACTTCGCGGCTCCTCCTCTGGCTCCATCAGACAGTCCTTCTGCGCATGTCAAGGCTCCAATTTCAGCAGTCTTTTGCGACAGTTTGTGCCCGTCAAGCAGGCGTTTTGCCCTCAAGGTGTTCAATGGGAAAAGGGGCTGTCGTGTCGTCCATATTTTTTACAGTCATTGGTGCATACCGGTTCCAAAGAGTTTCGGTACCCAACCCTACTTATAATTTGAT
Source organism: Danio rerio (assembly GCF_049306965.1). Taxonomy (NCBI): domain Eukaryota; kingdom Metazoa; phylum Chordata; class Actinopteri; order Cypriniformes; family Danionidae; genus Danio; species Danio rerio. Next base: position 3,371,164 of record NC_133196.1, on the reverse strand, counting down.
GTTGCCGCCATGTTGCTGTTTCTTCTCTGTACTGATTGTTACCAGGTTATGGAAAAAAATAGCATGCTCAAAACATCAAGTCAGATAAGAGGAACTGGAAAGCAATATGGTGTTTACGACATCACAGAGAAGGTCATGTTTGAAGACTTAAAATCACTTAAAATGCATCTAATTGACAAATAGTCGCAGACAATTAAATGTTAGTGACAAGGCAGCACTGTCCCAATCAGGCCAGTAATGATCCTGTCTACTGTCTCAAGAGTCTCTCACGCTGGCCCAGGGCCACCCGGCTGTCCTTATTGTTGAGCCCTGTAGTCACATGCAGTGTGTAACACAGCGCTAAGTGAATAATCACATCCAGCGAAGGTTTAAATCTAAGTGCAGCATGTTTAAAACTATTGATTCTTTAGCGAAATAGTTGACTCTGAGTCGAATAAGCGAATCGAGTTGGATTCGGATCTTTTGTTTGATCGCATCAATGTCGATTCAGTACATCACCAAATATGTAGTTCCAGTAAAATGTGAAAGCGCTTTCCCTTCAGACACTAGCAGAGGCACGGGGGAATCACAGAACTGATCATGACTGAAGATGACGATCACTGACAGATTGAGAATTGGCTGAGGGGAATAAAGGGTTAAAGTTCATTTTCACAACATCACCACAGTATAGCCAACCGTGTGCTGTGTTTGCTCCTGTAATTTTTCTGATTTTTTAAACAATAACCTAGGCTGCAATGCGGGATTCGTCAGCAGTTTGCTATTGAGGCAGCAGAGACTATGGGACTTTGACAGGGACTTTGTCAGTAACTTTAACAGTTCAAATGGACCAGTTTCTTCTTCCTCCAGATCAGAACATGTGTCATTAAAATTATTGCTGGCGTAGTTTGTTATTGTTGTAGTTTGCAAAATATGTGTTTAATCGTGTGTTAGAAGTTGTAATCACCCCGCACGGCTTGTGATCACGTATCTATTACAGATCAGTGTTTGTACTGTATCTCTTAGGTTAAATCTGTATGGGGCTGTTCACATATCGCATCCAAAACTACGCGTGCTTCTTCCTTTACTGATTTAAATGCGTTTCTGAATTGGTGATCCTCTGCTGTTTGTCTTTGCTATGGCCACCATCAGCAATTTTCAAAATAGTTCAACTTTTGCCACTGTGTGGATTAATATTGAGTGTGTGTCATTGTTTTATACCTGTAAGGGTTAAGAGAAAATATTTATTATGTTTATATGCTGGTGTTTAACCTCATTGATTTATTGCGTTCCTGCATTGGGCTCTCACATACTCTGTGCTACTTTACAGCCATGGTGGGCTTTTCTTGTGCTGAACGCAGCGACCAATCACTACAGCCTTGGTCTTCAGTCCAATCAGTGCAGATTAACTTGTTGTTGGAGACACCTAAATCCAAAATATCATCTTGTTTAATAGAAAAAACAGGGGCTCTTTAAGTCAATGCAAAGATGCGAATAGACATGCTGTGGCGCGATTCACAAGAATGAAGTGGCACGAGTTTCGAGCGAATCTCTCGAACTTCTGAACTTCAGTGAACATTCGCACTGCGTTACGTAATCAGGACCTTGCTCTTGCATGATTATGACATAGCACCTGTTGTTGGTTTCCCGAGGGGAAATCTTTTTGCCGACACCAGACAACAGCTCATCAAAATAATAATAATAATAATAATAATAATACATTTTATTTAAAGGCGCCGTAAAATCAACATTCTGCAATCAAAAATCAACAATAAAAATTCTGATGAGGGATTCTGATTCTGATTCTTTTATTTATTTTGATACAGATTCTGATACAGGTTCTAATAATGATTCTGATACCCATAATGATTATGATAATGGTTCTGGTTTTGATTCTGATCCTTATACGGACTTAGATACTGATTCTAATGGATTCTGATACTGAATTTGATAATGATTCTGATACAAATTCTGACACTAATATTGATTCTGATTCATGTACTGATTCTGATGGACTCTGATTCTGATACTTATTCAGATTCGAATTTTGATTCTAAAACTGCCCAGTGTCATGAAAGTGAGCATTTTCAAACAGTCATTTGTTAATGTGATTATCTGATTTTGATACTGAGACCCTGATTTTCATACTGATTCTGATACCTATTCTGATACTGATTCTGAACCAAATTCTGACATGGACTCTGATACTTTTTCTTGTTCTGATACAGATTCTGATACTGATTCAGATATTGATTCTCATATCCATACTGATCCTGATAATGATTCTGGTTTTGATTCTGATTCTTATCCGGATTCAGATACATACCAATTCTGATCAATTCTGATTCTGAAACTGAATCAGATACCAATTCTAATACCAATTCTGATTCTGGTCTTAAACTGATTCTGATACAAATTCTTACGTGCATTCTGATACAGATTCATTGTCTTATTCTGATATGGATTCTGATACAGATTCATTGTCTTATTCTGATATGGATTCTGATACAGATTCATTGTCTTATTCTGATATGGATTGTAATACAGATTCATTGTCTTGTTCTGAAATGGATTCTGATACAGATTCATTGTCTTGTTCTGAAATGGATTCTGATACAGATTCATTGTCTTGTTCTGACATGGATTCCAATACTGATTCTTTGTCTTATTCTGATATGGATTTTGATACAGATTCTGGTTTGATTCTAATTCGTGTACTGATTCTGATTGACTCTGATTCTGATACTTATTCAAATTCAAATATTGATTCTAAGACTGTCCAGTGTCATGAAAGTGAGCATTTTCAAGCAGTTCATTTGTTGGTGTGATTATCTGATTTGATACTAAGACCCTGATTTTTATACTGATTCTGATACCTATTCTGATTCTGATTCTGAAAAAAAATTCTGACATGGACTCTGATACTATTTCTTGTTGTGATACAGATTCTGATACTGATTCCGATAAATTTTGATACTGAATCAGATACTAATTCTGTTACCAATTCTGATTCAGATTCTGTCACTGATCCTGATTCTTAAACTAATTCTGATACAGATTCATTGTCTTGTTTTGAAATGAATTCTAATACAGATTCATTGTCTTATTTTGATATGGATTCTGATATAGATTCATTGTTTTATTCTGATATGGATTGTGATACAGATTCATTGTCTTATTCTGATATGGATTGTGATACAGATTCATTGTCTTATTCTGAAATGGATTCTGATACAGATTCATTGTCTTATTCTGATATGGATTGTGATACAGATTCATTGTCTTATTCTGAAATGGATTCTGATACAGATTCATTGTCTTATTCTGATATGGATTCTGATACAGATTCATTGTCTTATTCTTATACTGATTCTGATATAAATTGCACTACACTACAGTTCATTTGTTGGTGTGATTATCTAAGGATGATCTCAGTGATTCTAATACTAATATTTATTCTGATTCAAATTCTGATGCTTATTCTGATTCTAATTCTTATTTTAATTCTAATTCAGATTTGAATTCAGATTTTGATTCTGATGGTTATTCTGATTCTAATTCACATTCTGAAACTTATTCTGATTCTCATGCTTATTCTGACTCTAATTTAGATTCTAATTCAGATTCTAATTCTGATACTTATTCTGATTCAAATTCTTATTTCAATTCTTATTCTGATTCCAATTTTGATTCTGATTCTGATTCTTTTTCTAATTGTGGTGCTTATTCTGATTCTAAATCAGATTCTAATTCAGATTCTGATTCTAATTCTATTTCTAAAACTGTCCAGCATCATGAACGGCAGCATTTTTGTACGGTTTCATTTTATTAGCATGATTATCTGTGTACTCACCCAGCCACCCGGCTCCAGAATTGGGCACACACATGTCGGTCTCAGCGCTGGGCAGAACGAAGCCCACCACAAACACCTCCACACCGTCAGACATGAGCGCCAGTCCCAGAACGAAGAAGAGCTGCCACTGAAAGCGTCCATGTCCGCACTCCTGAATAATCAGCTCATATTGCTGCGCCAGCTCCTCCTCATCCGCTTCACGCTCCTTTTCCAGTTCATGTTTATCCTTCAGATTCTGGTCAATCGCAGCCTGGCCCCGCCCATTCACAGCCCCACCCCCTGCTGGCACACCCTGATATTCGCCCTCATAGATTTCATCCTCATCATCATGTCCTTCAGTTGCGTCACTAGATCCTTCGTCATCCTCTCTATGATTTTGACCGTCCTGATAATAACCATCATCTCCGCCGTCTTCTTCGTCATTTTCAAAACGACTGTAAGAGCGTCCGGCGTATTCGTCTGATGCTCGGTCTACGGCTTTGTTGACTTTTTTGACCGCATGCCGTTTGGCTTCTTTGGCGATGTCACGAGCACCTTTTGTCAGAGACGTCCGGTCTCTGTAGGGGTCCTCCATCTTGGTGAGGTCAGATTTTGATGGTTTGAAAAGTGTATGAGTTTACCAAATGTGAGTTTTCAGAGGTGGATGTTGTTGCAGGTCACGGGAGTGGTTTAGAGGTGGACAGCGGTGACGGCTTCATTCACTTCATTCGGAAAAGAAGCGACCTTTAAAAAGAATAAATAAATAATTTTAATTATATTCTTGCACTCTACAATAGCCAGACTTAATAAACAAAATCAATCAATCAATCAATCAATCAATCAATCAAGCAAAGAAACAAATCAATCAGCTAATCAATCAAATTATTCACTTGTGAAAAAAATATTTATTTACTTAAATAAATAATAAATAAGAGATTAAATAAATCAATTTATTTAAAACAACTTATTTATACTAGTAAAAAATATTTATTTATTGACAAACAATGAATAAGTAATTAAATAAATAATTAAACAAACAAACAAACAAACAAACAAATAAATAAATAAATAAATAAATAAATGGATTTTAATATTTAGTTTTGTCTTGGTTGTATCTTATTGTATTACATGTTATTTTAATTATTACATTACATTTTTATATTTAATATATTTTAAAGATTTTTCTTATTTTAAAACAATAGATTTATACTTAATCAAATAACTGAATTACATTTAAATAATTATCCATAATTATTGTATTTTATAATGTAAAGTAAATAAATATACTTACAACATATAAAATATATTGGTTGTTTATTATATTTTATGTTGTAATATTTGTTACATTACATTTTTATATATAATATATTCTATGCACTTTAAGGATTTTTAATTGTATGTATTCATACTTAATTAAATTACTAAATAATCATCTTTAAATAATTGTCCATAATTAGCATAATTAATTGTTTATGCTTTTAAAAATACTTATATTAACTTTTACTTACATAAAATATATTTATACTTAATTTCATTTTATTATGTTTGTGTATATGCAGAACAATGTAAAGTAATAACTACATTATTAAATTAAAAATAAAATATTGTAATAATTATTTAAATAAATAAATAAATGTATAGGGATTTGTAAAATTTGGCATTGCTTGTATCTTATTGTATTACATGTTATATTGTTTATTACTTTACATTTCTATATTTAATTTATTTTGTGCACTTTAAAATCATTTAAATTTTATTTCAAAACAATTTATTCATACTTATTAAAAAAAATAAATTATCATATTTAAATACTTAATTATCCATAATTATTATAATCTATTGTTTATGTTTTTAAATATACTTCTATTAACAAATACTTATATAAAATTTACTTTTACTTAATTATAATTTTTATTATTAAATTTTATTATAAGAATATATGCCCAAAATGTGAAGTAATAATTCAATAATTAAATTAAAAATAAGAGATTGTAATAAATAAATAAATAAATGTTTAGGAATTTTATTATTTAACTTTGTTTTGGTTGTACCTTATTGTATGTTATATTATTTATTATTACATCACATTTTATTATTTAATATATTTTATGCATTTTTTAAAGAATGTTAGTTATTTCAAAACAATATATTCATAATTAAATAGCTAAATAATGATTTAAATACTTGAATAATTATCCATAATTATTATATTTTATTATTATTTATGATTTTAAATAATGTGAAGTAATAACTAAATTGTTAAAAATATAAAATAAAATATTGTAATAAATAAATAAATAACGTAATGGGGTTTAATATTTAACTTTGTCTAGGTTGTATCTTATTTACATTTTATTTTATATTATTTATTACATTAAATTTTTATATTTAATATTTTATATGCACTTTTCAAAGAATGTAAATTTTGTTTTAAAACAATTTATTCATACTTCAATAACTAAATAATCATATTTAAATACTTAAATAATTGTTCATAATTACTGTAATTTAATATGTAGGTTTTTAAATATATTAAGATATACCTATATAAAATATACTTATACATCTAATAATAAAACATAATAATGTAAATTAATAATTAAGTATATGCCCAAAAATGTGAAGCAATAACTTTGTTATTAAATTAAAAATAAAAGATTGTAATAAATAAATGTACAGGGATTTTAATGTTTAGCTTTGTCTTTGTTGTATCATATTAAGGGTTATATTATTTATTACATTACATTTTTATATTTAATATATTTTATGCACTTTAAAATAATTTTAATTGTATTTCAAAACAATACTTTCATGCTTAATTAACTGTCCATAATTATTATATTTTATTATTGTTTATGTTTTTAAATATACCTATATTAACACACACACACACACACACACACACACACACACACACACACACACACACACACACACACACATATATACATATATATATACATATATATATACATATATATATACATATATATATATACATATATATATACATATATTATTAGTTTTTAGAATTAGTTTTATTTCACAACAATATATATCCATACTTATTTATTTTTAGTTAATATACATGATTATTTTATTTTATTATTTATGTTTTTGAATATACTTATATAAACTTAGACTTGGATTAAATATATTTATAAAATTAAGTATTAATTTATATTATTATATTTTATAATTAGGGATGTATATGACAAAAATTTTAAGTAATAAATAAATAATTAAATAAAAAATAAAACATTGAAGAATAACCAAAAAATAATAATAGTGTATTATATACAACAACAAAAATAATAATAATATTAAATAATATTAAAATAAATAATACAAAAAATAAAAACATATTACATAACATATACACACACACACACACACACACTTTTTTATTAATAATACTATTTAAAAATACAATCTGTGTTGTAATATATATTTTTCATTATAATAACTTATTAATAATAATATTAATAATAAATATAAAAAAATTTAAATATGGTAATAATGTTAATAATATTAATAATAATAATAATAATAATAATAATAATAATAATAATAATATTAGTAAATATAATAGTAAATGTAGTAATAATGTTAATAATAATAATAATAATAATAATAATAATAATAATAATGATGAATATAATAAGAGTAAATTTAGTAATAATGTTAATAATAAAAATTAATAATAAAAATAATAATAATAAATATAATAATAGTAAATATGGTAATAATGTTAATAATAATTAACATAATAAAAATAATAGTAATGATAATAATAATAATAATAATAATAATAATAATAATAATAATAATAAGCGTGTATATTATGAGTGTAACCAAAAAATAACACAAATACACACCTCACTATATATGAATACAGGTAGAGAGTGTGTGTGTCTTAAGGTATAACCAAAAGAAGAAATAAAAAACATCCGGTTGGATTTTGTTCCAGTTCAGATCTGAATTATCAAGACATTTTTTGGCTTTTACCGCTTAACTGCTGTAATTGAAAAAAGTAAAGCGGCTGCAGATCTCTACTGCCCTGCAGAAAGCCATAAATCAGGTTGGCACAGCGGGCAGAGGACAGTGTGACCAGTTTAACTCATCTCCACTGCTTCACACTATTAACCTCCAGCGGACGTCATGTGGACATTACCAGGACAGAACCAAGAAAAATGAAGAGACAAAACACACACACAGACATTACAGGAGTGTGAGTCTGAAAAACACACTTCACACATGAGTACAGTGGAGGACGATCATCTGAATCTCTGACTACTGAAACATTCATTCTTAAACTCACACATAAGCCCTGCAGCATTGCAGTACAGTTTCCCATTCCAAACTGTGCCAGAACATTTTAAATCACACAGGAATCTTTTGAATCCTTCGACTGTGTCGCAGTGTTGAGGAAGGCACAACAACGCCTCTTCTTCCTCAGGCGTCTGAAGAGGTTTGGAATGAGCCCCCACATCCTCCGCTCGTTCACTGTGGAGAGCATCCTGTCTGGCTGTATCACCACCTAGTATGGAAACAGCACCAGCAGCAAATCGCAAAGGCCCACATAGGATTGTGTGAACTGCTGGATGCGTAGTAGGAGGTGAGCTTCCCTTCCTCCAAGACATCTACACCAGGCGGTGCATGAGGAACCCTCAGGCAGATGGTTCCGCAGCATCCGGTTAGGCACCAGCCGACTGAAGAAAAGTTTCTTCTCTCAGACTATCAGGCTGATGAACACTTAACACACTCCACACAGACTATTCCATAGCCCTCACTGCACACCATCAAGATGTAGCATGCACTGCACTTTAACCAATCCATACTTAAAACAATACTGCCTACAACTATGTGTACACCTATTCATTGTACATATCGCTGTAAACACTGCCAATTGTTCATTGTCCTGTTTTTTTTTTTTTTTTTTTTTGTGGAAGTATGCTGTTGTATGTTGTAGTACCCATATTAAACACACCTGAACCAATTAATAAGGACCTGAACACCAGGTGATAATTACAGACAGGTGTGTTTGATATGGGTTGCAGCTGAAATCTGCAGGGAGGCGGCTCCCCAGGAACAGGGTTGTCCACTCCTGCTGTAGTATTTTGCACTGTCTGGAGCCAGCACCTAGGCTTTTCACTGATCATAGCACACGTGCTGCTGATGATGTGACAATTAAAGTGATTTTAATTTGATTATGAATATTCTGTTTTATTATATCCTACACTCTCAGAAATAAAGGTATAAGAGCTGTCTCTGGGGAAGGTACATATTTGTACCCTCAGACAGTGGTCCCCAACTTTATCACCGCAGACCGGTCAACGGTTGTCAATTTTACAACGGACCGGTGTGGGGGATTGGGGGGGGGGGGGTTGCTTCACGTGAACACAGCTGCTGTTTTATAACTTTAAACTATCAACAACCACCATTGAGCTATATTCTAGCAATCGTTCTTCCTGCTCTGTGGTATATTTTGGCATAGTCCATTTTACGTGAGATGGCGGGGTTGAGTGGAAGAAACCAAGTCGCGGGGGGGGGGATATTTTCTACAGAAATAAATTATGGCTGTTTCTCAATTCCAAGAACGCAGAGAACTGCCCTAAGAGTCCATAATAGTACCTCAAAGGTAATTTTTAGGTACATTTGAGTACTAATATGCAAATATGTACCTTTTGAAAAGGTACTGCCCAGAAGAATCTTTTGAACCTTAAGAAAAGATTTTATTCTATACTCACCGGCCACTTTATTAGGTACACCTTACTAGTTGGACTCACTTTTGCCTTCAGAACTGCCTCAATCCTTTATGGCATATATTTAACAAGGTACTGGAAATATTCCTCAGAGATTTTGCTCCATATCGACATGATAGCATCACACAGTTGCTGCAGATTTGTCGGCTGCACATCCATGATGCCAATCTCCCGTTCCACCACATCCCAAATCTGCTCTACTGGATTGAGCTCTGGTGACTGTGGAGGCCATTTGAGTACAGTGAACTCAAGTTCAGGAAAGCAGTCTGAGATGATTCATGCTTTATGACATGGTGCGTTATCCTGCTGGAAGTAGCCATCAGAAGATGTGTACTCTGTGGTCATAAAGGGATGGACATGGTCGGCAACAATACTCAGGTAGGCTGTGGCGTTGACACCATGCTCAATTGGTACTAATGAGCCTAAAGTGTGCCAAGAAAATCTCCCCCACACCATTACACCACTACCAGCAGCCTGAACTGTTAATACAGGGCAGGATGGCTCCATGCATTCATGTTGTTAGCACCAAATTCTGACCCGACCATCCGAATGTGGCAGCAGAAATGGAGACTCATCAGAGCAGGCAACGTTTCTCCAATCTTCTATTGTCCAGTTTTGGTGAGTCTGTGTGAATTGTAGCCTCAGTTTCCTGTTCTTAGCTGACAGGAGCGGCACCCGGTGTGGTGTTCTGCTGCTGTAGCCCATCCGCCTCAAGGTTGGACGTGTTGTGTGTTCAGAGATGCTCTTCTGCAGAGCTCGGTTGTAACGAGTGCGTATTTGAGTTACTGTTGCCTTTCTATCAGCTGGAACCAGTCTGGCCATTCTCCTTTGACCTCTGGCATCAAGGCATTTGCACCCACAGAACTGCGGCTCACTGAATATTTCCTCTTTCATAGACCATTCTCTGTAAGATGGTGGTGCATGAAAATCCCAGTAGATCAGCAGTTTCTGAAATACTCAGACCAGCCTGTCTGGCACCAACAACCATGCCACATTTAAAGTCACTTAAATCCCCTCTCTTCCCCATTCTGATGCTCGCTTTGCAGCAGATCATCTTGACCATGTCTGCATATCTAAATGCATTAAGTTGCTGCCATGTGATTGGCTGGTTAGAAATTTGCATCAACAAGCGGTTGGACAGGTGTACCTAATAATGTGGCCGGTAAGTGTATGCTATCAGAATGTTCTACATCACAGAACATTCTGAATCTTAAAATATTCTATTCTATTTCATTCTATTTTACATATTAATGATTACAGTGAACGTTCCAAACAGAGGCAGAACATTCTGACAGAAGAAGCTTCTGTTCCACTGCTTCCTCTAATTCTGCTATTATAGAGTTGCTGAATATAAAACTCTGCTCTACAGGAACTCTTTCAAACATCATTCATCATAAAGCAGCTCCAGAACAACATGCAGGCGAAATTGGCTCTTGTTAATAAAAAGCTGGACCCACGAGCCACGGAAGAGACTTTCTGTTTTCTGCATCTGGACTCAGGCTGACATTTGATAAGTGTGTTTGAATATCAGTCTGGCCAAGATGCTGATCAACATTAGAATGCCATTCATATTCATGAACTCTGGCATTTGTAAGCCAAATCTAAGTGCCTTGAGCCACAAAACCCACCGACAACCACTGTAGACACACAATTCACACTGTATCTGATTATACATTAATAATACGACCGCTTCAGTCTTTCTGCTTCAAAAATACATGTTTGATTTCAATGTTACTAACTGTGTCTGTGTATTCATCTGTAAAATGTGTACATTTTTATGCCAAATTAGAGCCGGTGGAATGGTAGGCGGGGAGAACCAGCATTAAAGGCACAGGCAACAAAAACAGCTACAGTGCGTTTAAAGCAGAAAATTACACTTCTGAAAGGTCTAATAAATAATCTGATGTGTGTTTTGAGCTGAAACCTTACAGACACATTCTGGGGACACAAAAGACGTATCTTAAATCTTGAAAAGGGGGTAAAATAAGTGCCCTTTTAATTATGGTACATTTATTTCAGAAGCTGAATGACCAAATCGGAAAAATGCATCCAAATTAAACTAAATGGTAACACTTTATAATAACTACACAACATGAACCCTTTATTAAGCATTAGCATGTGGTGAATTCATTATCTGTTTAGCATTAACTCTACATTAATAAACGTTAGCAAGCAGTTTATAACTGCAGCTATAAATGCTCTTTTCTTGAATTAGAAACACATTTTAACTGTGCTTAATAATTGTATTTTCATACTTTGTTAATCATTTATTTTTCATTACTAAATTTAGTGTTTCATTATTTACAAACCAGCTGTATTTCGGATTAGTTGGTGGTTTTTAGGATCATTCAGAATGAGTTAGTAAATGATGAATAAACTTTTAAAATCAATGTTTATACATCTTATCGTTCAGGCATATATTAATGATTATATATGTGAATAAATGCTTTATTAACTCAACTTCATGCTGTTTTGTGACCTAATCTAAAGTGAGGACTATTTATGCTTGATAAATCCCTTATAAATGATGATTTAATGCTCTTATGCTCTTAATAATCTTTTTTTTTTTTTTTTTTTTTTTAGAATATGCAAAAATCATACAAATACAAGAAAAAGATCAACAAATACAAAGCAACGAAACAAAAACAAAACAAAAACAACAACAATATAGTCATGTACTGGTATGTGCTTGAGTGTGTGCGTGTGAGTGTGTGTATGCATGTAAAGGTAACTTGGTGGACAGGTCAGAGTACATACATAAGGAACAATAACAGTCAATAAATGAAGCAAGTGTCACAGATATAGATAAAACATATAGAAAGAAACCAGTCAGAGGTAGGGAGTAACAACAATGCTTATTAATGTATGATAGTAAAAATGAGAGTAAAAAAAGAAAGAAAGGACAACAGTAATAAATGACAACAATAATAATAAATCACAAGTGATACAACAACTTCTACTACAGAAAGTTACTTATATTACAACTACTACTGCTTCTACTACAGCCACAACCACGACTATTACTACTACAATGTCTACTAATACTGATACTACTACCACTACTGATACTACTATAGCGTTTGCTACAACTAATACAACAACGTCTACTGCTACTGCTACTACTACTACTACTACTACTACCACCACCACAATCACTTCTACTACATCTACATCAACAACATCTACTACTGATATTACTACACCAACAACGACTACTACTACTACTGTAACAACCACACCATTACTACTTCTGCTACTACTATACCAATGACATCTACTACTACATGAACTACAACTTCAATAATCTCCATAACAATTACTCAATAACAATCGATACTATTACAATGTCTACTACTTCAACTACTACTACTTCTACAACTACCACAACTACTACCGTTACAACTACAACAACTGCAACCTTACAAATGATAATGGTATAAATACTTGTAATAATGATAACCGGACAAGTCAGAACAGTAATAATAATAATGATTACAAAAAAATAAAAGTAATACCATTTATGACAAAGGTGTCGAGGAGAGGGGAGGATGGGAAATCAGGGAGAGGACAAGTAATAATAATAATAAATAATAATAATAATAATAAATAAAAATAATAGTAGTAAGTAGTAAGTAGAAGGGGAAAGAGAGGAAAAGAGAAAATAAACTAATAATAATAAACAAAAATTAATAAAATAATAATAAAAACAAATAAATAAAATAAAAATTTGCTCTTAATAATCTTTGCAATCTTATCTAAAAAGTAAAATTACTGTAAAGTTTAAACATTGAATGACAGGAGTGTCAAAATACGACTAAAATTGTATAAAACAAAAACAATACAATAATTTAATAATATAATAGGATGCAATGTTTAAACTCTACAGTAATTTTATTTTAGATCAGGTTGCAAAGATTTTTTTTTTCAATTGAAGTAGTTTCATTTGTGTATCTTCAAAGGAATAGAAATAAATAAAGTCGTTTATTTATTTTTTTCCTGTTTAGAATAGAACTGAGCCTTTATTTGTCATTTATAAGGGATTTATAAAGCATAAATAGTCCTCACTTTAGATTAGGTCACAGAACTGCATG
>NC_133196.1:3347500-3352500 GCF_049306965.1 Danio rerio | reverse complement strand
CAGCTTTTTAATTCAAGCATTTAACTGGCAGATATTTACTCCTGTTTTAAGCATTTCTCAAGATCAAAAACTACTATCTGCCGCTGTTTTACTTCAGAAATAAATGTATATGGATCAGAACATTTAGATGTTTGTGCAGGAAAACAAGAGCACTGAAGGTCGTGTGTGTTTTCTGCTGTCCCCGAAATACACACACTTCACCTTGCAGAAAAAACAGACAGGTTAATCTGAGGCAGTCCTTTAGTAAAAGCAGATGAACAACTGAACACAACTGCAGACCACACACACACACACACACACACACACACACACACACACACACACACACACACACTCACACACACACACAAATTACTGCAGTAATGTAATGATGGATCACTGTAGGCTTCACTGGTCACTGGGACTCACCAGCAGCTGTGGGGGTTTCAGAACTGTGTGTGTGTGTGTGTGTGTGTGTGTGTGTGTGTGTGTGTGTGTGTGTGTGTGCGTGCGTGCGTGTGTGTGTGTGTGTGTGTGTGTGTGTGAATAATTTTCCCTACACTGAAAAATATTCCCTACACTGTAAGGACCAAATGTCCCCACAAGTACAGTAAAGCCAGTAAGTTTTAACCTTGTGGGGACATTTTTTTGGTCCTCATGAGGAAAACGGCTCCTAAAATCGCACAGAATAATGTAAAAATGCAGAATATTTTCAGGGAGAGCTTGTTTAGGGGTCGCTCAGTGGTTAGCACTGTCACCTCACAACAAGAAGGTCGCTGGTTCGAGCCTTAGCTGGGCCAGTTTTCTATGTGGAGTTTGCATGTTCTCCCTGTGCTCTGGTTTCCCCCACAATCCAAACACATGCGCCATAGGGAATTGGATAAACTAATTTGGTTGTGTAGTGTATGAGTGTTTCCCATTACTGGGTTGCACCTGGAAGGGCATTCACAGTGTAAAACATTTGCCGGATTAGTTGGTGGTTCATTCCACTGTGGCTAGCCTTGATAAATAAGGGACTAAGCCAAAGAAAACGAATTAACCCCCGTATATGAAGTGTATACGTGTAAAGCAGGCATGTCCAAACTCGGTCCTGGAGGGCCGGTGTCCTGCAAAGTTTAATTCCAACCCCAATCAGACACAACTGGGTTAGCTAATCAAGCTCTTACTAGGCTTTCTGGAAACATCTTTGCAGGTGTGTTGAGGCAAGTTGGAGTTAAAATCTGCAGGACGCCGGCCCTCCAGGACCGAGTTTGGACACCACTGGTGTAAAGCATTTACATTGAGTGTGTGTGCTGGAAAGGTCAAAGGTCAGGCGTTCTGTGCACTGGGATCAATCATTCTGATCCACTTCACTGATCACTGACACATTCATATAGCAGAGAAACCAACCTTAACCTTAATGTCCTTAAATCAATCTAAAGACCAATTCAGTAAATGCTGACTAAGCAACTGGCTCGAGTGTGTGTTTTACAGAGCAGGGTTAAAGGTGCAGTAGGCCATTGTGTTCAGCTGTGCTGGTTGAAAGTCTCTTTACATTCCAATAGTACTGATTAAAGTAAATGATCTATGTGTATTTATGGGTATTTTTATATTCTGGATGAGGCGTAAAATTCTGAAAAGTTCATCCAATTAAAGATTAATAAATAACTCAATTACAAAAGGCATCTCAAACTGTCAACAGAACTCATAAACTACACCTAAAATGATTACTCATAACAAAAACGAACATATGCAGGTATATGAACCTGAATAAAGCTGAAAGCCTCCGTTATTAGTCTCCTCATGAAAATGGTAAATGTCATAAGAGCAGTGCACTGACACACACACACACACACACACACACACACACACACACACACACACACACACACACACACACACACACACACACACACACACACACACAGTCTGATGCAAAAGTACAGGTTAAGCCTGTCAACACTGGAATATTGCATTTAAAACCCTGCAAAGGCAAGAGATGGAAATACTGTGTTTGCATTGTGTCTTGCTGTATTTACACTGGAGTTGGTTCTATATTCACATTGGGTCATTTCTGATCTATGACAGTCTGTGATGCGCTCCCTATATTGTTCACCGCTACTCCAAATATTCGCTCTGAAATAGCATGTAAGTATGGCTTAGTAATAACCTGCCAACACTTCTGTTTTTCCCAGGAGTGTCCCGTATTTCAGACCCATCTCCCGTATTGTTCTGTCTCCTGGAAAACTCGCGGAATTCCACCACCCTCTCAGCTTTTTGGTACAGTCAGGGCTGGCGCGTCCATGAAGGTGACCTAGGCTGCCGCTTAGGGTGGCAGAATAGAGATGGCAGCTTTCCCGACACTACCCTTTCCTCTCGCGCCCTCAGTTATATCCGCATCTAGGGCAGCAGAATAGAGAGGTCGGCGTCCGCGACACTACCCTTACCACCCGCGCCCTCAGTTATATCCGCGTCTAGGGCAGCAGAATAGAGAGGGCGGTGTCCGCGACACTACCCTTACCACCCGCGCCCTCAGTTATATCCGCATCTAGGGCAGCAGAATAGAGAGGGCGGTGTCCGCGACACTACCCTTACCACCCGCGCCCTCAGTTATATCCGCGTCTAGGGCAGCAGAATAGAGAGGGTGGAGTCCGCGACACTACCCTCAGCACCCGCGCCCTTAGTTATATCCGCATCTAGGGCAGCAGAATAGAGAGGGCGGTGTCCGCGACACTACCCTTACCACCCGCGCCCTTAGTTATATCCGCGTCTAGGGCAGCAGAATAGAGAGGGTGGCGTCCGCAACACTTCCCTTACCACCCGCGCCCTCAGTTATATCCGCGTCTAGGGCAGCAGAATAGAGAGGGCGGCATCCGCAACACTTCCCTTACCACCCGCGCCCTCAGTTATATCCGCGTCTAGGCTGGCAGAATAGAGAAGGCGGCGTCCGCGACACTACCCTCACCATCCACGCCCTCAGTTATATCCGCGTCAAGGATGGCAGAAAAGAGAGGGCGGCGTCCCCGACACTACCCTCACCACCCGCGCCCTCAGTTATATCCGCGTCTAGGATGGCAGAAAAGAGAGGGCGGAGTTCGCGACACTACCCTCACCACCCGCGCCCTCAGTTATATCCGCGTCTAGGATGGCAGAAAAGAGAGGGCGGAGTCCGCGACACTACCCTCACCACCCGCGCCCTCAGTTATATCAGTGTCTAGGCCGGCAGAATAGAGAGGGCGACTTTCACTTTAGGGTTGAGGGCGGCGTAACTGTCCTTTGCCAGGAGCAGCAGTTCAGCTTGCTCCGGGCCTGGGTACAGTCCCCATGTGCGCTAAACCCAACACGTAACCACCTTCCCCCCGCTCTCCGCTCTTCACTTTGCACACAACCCTGGATAAAATCTCCCTGATGTAATGATTCTAATGTTGGCAGGTATGGTATTAAGTGTAATTCCTGCATGCCGCCGTCCAACCACTAACCATACAATAGTTGCTTTAGGACAAAGCGCAAGAGAGAATGAGACCAGCGATCCTTGCATGCATGAAATATTGCACACTATGACAAGTTTTATAGTGATATAATGTGATATAATACAGGTTTTCTCTCAGAATTGTAGTATTATAAAGTACTGTAATAACTGGCGAATGACGTGATCTTCTAGGTTGTCTATGGTCAACTTTAAGGTGCGCGTTCATGATATCAGGAGGTGTGGCTTTAGACGGCAAGAGAGGGACTGTAGTTCAAAGATATTATGCTAAACGGTTAGCATTTAGGCAGATCACCTACTGCACCTTTGTTAGGTGAAACATTAATAAACTTTAGATGATATTGACAAGTTTATTGTACCTGATATTCATTCATTCATTTTCTTGTTGGCTTAGTCCCTTTATTAATCTGGGGTCGCCACAGTGGAATGAACCACCAACTTATCCAGCATATGTTTTTACGCAGCAGATGCCCTTCCAGCTGCAACCCATCTCTGGGAAACATCCACACACACACACATACACAAGAGGCCCCACAAGAGCAAGCTTCTGATTGGTTAGCGCGGCGCGAATGTCCGCTTAAGTTCAGATTTCCGAACTCGAGAGATTTGCGCGAAACTCTCGTCAAGCGCGTCAAACGCGAAAAACGCTCAATTCGCCCCGCGCCATTCGCGCAATTCGCGTCATTCGTGCGTATCGTGCCGCAGGATGTCTTTTCGCGTGTTTGCATTGACTTAACATGTAAATCACTCGCGATTGACGCGCATTTCGCGTCTGTTGTGAACGCAGCATTACACCAGTGTAGGTCCACAGCTCTAATTTTTACAAACCCAATATCTGCAGTCTAGAAATTAAGGACACAAAAAAAAGTTTGAAAATACGTCTATAAAAAAAGTTAGTCTTGTCTTAAATTTCAGATGTTTAATATTCCAGTTATGAAATTCAAATTGAAAACTAATTTAACAGTATATAAAAATTCTGACTTATTAAATGACAATTGTTAATAATTCAAATTAACACAACTCAAATTCTAATTGTTTTGGCATATTATTAGCTCCACACCAAGTAGTGCAAATTAATTTGCTATTTAAACAACATGGTGCAAATCGTGAAAATTAATGTTGCGCTGGTCTGAAAATAGCAACAAATTGCACCAAACACATCTTGCGCCGGGTGTATGATAGAGCCCCTAATCTGAGAATTTAACTGAAAACAAACAGGAAGTGCATTTCAGATTATAAGGACATGCAATATTTGTTTTCTTAATGACATGCGCAGGTGATTGTTCAGCACAAAACTAGCAATGTGAGCTGACAAAATCAATATAGCTTGTTTTGATTTCATGTGTATTTTAAAGACCTTTAATAAATCCAATGACTGATTTTTGCTCAGTGTATTTCTAGAACGTTGAATGTTGAGCTGGAGCTGTACTTTATTGGTCAGAGCAGCCCTTTACTGTAGTCCAGAGCCACTTTGAGTTAGTTGTGTATTCAGCGCATCTCTCTTTTCTCGCAGGCAGGTTGTTTCACGCACCGCAGCTTCACCCTTTCCTTACTC
>NC_133196.1:3327500-3340000 GCF_049306965.1 Danio rerio | reverse complement strand
TCCTACATGCAGACTTTTACAGAAGTGCTACTCCTTCTAGAGTTTTTCTCAACCATGTCTAAAAAGCTTTAAACAGCTTTTACAGTACATGTAATGGTTTACAACAACTTGTAATTATTAGATGTGTTGAATGTTTCATGATTCTTTACTGCAGCCTTTGTTAAAAAAAAGAAAAAAAAAAAAAGCAATTTTTTCGAGAATCTGAAATTTGAATTCTGGAAATGCTGGCACCGGTGGTGGCGAAGGGCTTCCTGACGACATCACACCTAATTCTTCACTTCTCTTAGTTAGGAATATTCAGATGTATGAGTCAAAATTATTGAGTGTGGCGATATTATAGGACAAATTTGGATTCAATAAAAATAAATATTTGAATTTCACTTTGTATAATAGCTGATACCAACTTAGTTGTAACCTCGTATTTCATTTATTGCAGGTTTTCTGGAAGCTCCATTTGAGGGCATCAAGGACATACTGATGGCCTAAACCAGTGTCAGCCTAGACAGACAGACAGACATCTATTGCAGTTCTGCTACACAAGACCAAACTCTCTGCTTTTGTATGGATGTCTGACTAGTATGGTGTTTTCTAAAGGTGTAACTGGAGCAAAACAACAGCACCCGTTACAGTGAAATTTGTGTTCATAAAAGATAGTGATATATCAGGTATAGTAACAGGTCCAGTACATTTGTCATAAAGGTTAAATCACAGTAAGTACTGTAAAAATAACTTGTTTGCCTTTGCCACAACAGGTCATGGTGTGTGCATACTACTCGTAGTAAACACACACGCTGATCTGATGGGGGAGAGATATACGCAAACACATTTGTATTTACTGTTTTGTTTTGCCTCACTAAAGTGTTGTTGGAGCTTGGTATGTTCACAGTTGAAATCACTGAAGTCACATGGAACGTTTTGACAATGTGTTTTGTGCCTTATCTTGACAATGACCATCTTGGGACCATTGCTGTCTGTAGAGGATGAGGAGCATTTAATCTAAAATATTTTAGTTTGTGTTCTGAAGATTAACAAGTCTCTGGGATGACACAAGTAATTAATAACAGAACCTATATGAACACTTAATGTGACATGTAATAGTGAAATAGTGGTCCTACATTCACAAATGTGAGCCATTATTATAAGACCCATGTGAACATGCAATTTTTATGATACTAATAATAATAATGGAATAACAAATTGCTTTTACTGTTGTGTTTGTGAGAGAGAATCAAACCATGTATTCTACACATTTTCTTGATGATTTACTGAAATATTTGTCTACATGTTCCACTGTCACAGGTGCTCAGTTTTGCTGCAGTAATGCTAAACACAATAGATTTACTTTATACAAAAAAAATAAATAAATAAATATTTAGCATGCAGACCTGCAAAGTGAAGCAGTAATGTCAGGTTTAGATTATAGCATGAGTTTTCACTATTGTGAAAGTGAAGCCATTCATTTACAATGAATTGGAATAGCAAACCTCATTATTGATTTTGTAGGAAACTCACCTGGTGTTTGAGAAATAAATATGTATTTAAGTGCTAGACTGATATAGATGTTTTAGTGTTTTACACTTGATTTTTTTGTCCCCAGTGCCATCTTTTACCTCAAGTGTTTCTCTCAACCTATAAAACCTCAAACAGATGTAATGTATTTCACTTGTGATTCTTAGTTGTGAGTGATGTTTTTTATTTTATTTTTTTACTGCAGCCACTTTAAAAATGGGTATTTTGTAAACTTTGTAAACAGAATTGTATTTTGGAGACTGTGATGGTTGAAGCGTAGTTTAGTTACTTAGTTTAATTTAGTTAGTATCTGTCTTTCTGAAGACGGTAACACTTCACAATAAGGTTGTATTAGTAAGTGTTAATGTATTTACTAACATGAACAAAGAGCAATGAAGCATCTTTCATATAAAGAAAGTACAGTTCATGTCAGCTCAGTGCATTAATGTTAACAAGCATACATTTTGATTTTAATAGCATCGGGACATATTTCAATTAATTAAATGATTAATAAATGCTGTACAAGTATTTGTTCTTTGTTCATGTTAGTAAACATTAACTTTAATTCATGAAACCTAATTAAAAAGTGACTATTTAATTGTATGCCTTTTTTCTGTATTTGAGTGTACAGCATGTATAGTAACCTGCATGGTTTTAATGAACTATGTATGCTGTAAATGTTGCTGTATATTTAGAATAAATGAAATGAGGTGTGTATTAAATAAATTGATACACAGACTAAGTTGTGTATTTGTGTCGTGTATTTTTTGTTAGTAAAAATTTGTTTGCTATATTTATGGACTTTGCGTTGTATGTAATTTCTATTTAACTTACGTTGAAATGTATGACGGTGAAACAACGTCACGGTATCAACGTTGATCCAATTTGCAAAATCGAAAGGTAATTCAACCTTCATTCAACGTCTACAAAACGACCACAATTCACCCATGAAGAAGGTAAGAGTGAAACAACGTTGTGATTTCAACGGTGAATCACCGGTGGTGGTCCGACGGTGAAACAACGTCACTATATAAACGTTGATCCAATTTGCAAAATCGAAAGGTAATTCAACGTTGATCCAACCATAGACCTGACGTTGATTCAACGTTGAATCACCGTTGAAATGCCGGCTGGGCTCATATAAGCGACTATTCGGTAGTTTATTGAGCTAATTGCCTTATTCATTAATCTCTTAAATTGTACAATAAATAGTGTTACTGAAATATAACACCAGTTCGACTTCAAACAGGGTGTGTTTTTCTATTTTAAATGTTAATAATATTCATAAACACGCGTTCGCATCATGTCGCGTCAAGTTAAAACACCTAACTTTTTTGTAAAACGCATCTCCAAATCGTTTCAACTCAACCTCGCGTACGTGTGAACGATCATTGCAAGCAGCTTAAGTTCATTTTACGCTTTAGAGTCGTGCGTAAAGCTGGAAAAACAATAATAAACTCACTTACCGACTGTAGCGGCGATCTCTCACGGGCGCGCGGCCATCTGATCTCGGGAACGCGGATGTTCCTTTCTTTGCGCTTTTTTTTCTTTCTGTGCTCACAATGCAGCAACAGCAGCCGCGTCTCTCTGCAGCACTTGAAGAAAAGCTGAGAAGTGATGCTGAGAGAGAGAGAGAGAGAGAGAGAGAGAGAGAGAGAGAGAGAGAGAGAGAGAGAGAGAGATGAAATCAATAGTTGTACCGTGGGCAGCCCCACTGAACGTGACGCGTGACGCGACGCAGGGCGGGGGAGCGCGTTCGGATCATAGTGAGTGTATTACTATTAAGACTGTATGCGTGGATTTGACGCCCCCACCCACCCGTGACGCATTGCTCTTTCTCCGCGAGTCACGATTTCTCCTGAGCCTCTAGCTTTTCTCCTGCTTTGTTGGAGTGACTCGTGTTTTAGTGCTTTTTTTTTTACTTTCTGTGCTTTCTTTCTGGTAGCGGAACAATCACGAGAGGGGAAAAAAACTGCGGCATCGTGATTGAACTCCCGCCAGGCAGAAGATGAAATCGCGGGAAAGACGGGACGAACGCGGGAAAGTCGGAATGGAGCTCTCCGTGGTGCTGAAGAAAAAGCACACACTAGAAATGCAAGCAGAGGAAACCCCACTGATCACACACACACACACACGCACACACACGCACACACACACACATACATACATATATATATAAATATAAAACGCTGGCTTTAAGTGATGGTTCATTCACAAATTGTATTTTTGTCGTCTTTTACTCACCCTCCCCTTGCTCCAAATGTGCTTTCTTATGTTGGAATTAAATGAAGACACATTGAAAAATGTTGGCAACCTGTAACCATTAACTTCCATAAGAAGGATAAATAATATGGAAGTCAATGGTTACAGGTTTACAACATTCATTTATTTTCCTTCGTCTAGTCCATTTAAAGGGTTGCCACAGCGGAATGAAACATTAACTATTCCATATGTTTTACAAAGCGAGTGCCCTTTCAGCTGCAACCCAGTACTGGGAACCACCCATAATAATTTACTTAAAATTCAGGGGCAAAATTTGATGCAGCTCCATACTCCACACAGCAGATTAAATCCAAAGTGTTTTTACAATAATAAGAAGAATTTAAAACACATTGGATTTATTGATACTACTGCATAAATCCAGTACCTGGTAGGTACCTGGATGGGAGACCACTAGGGAACACTAGGTTGCTGTTGGAAGTGTTGTCAGTGAGGCCAGCAGGGGGCGCTCAACCTGTGGTCTGTGTGAGTCCTAATGCCCCAGTGAAAGTGAAGGGGACACTACACTGTCAGTGGGCGCAGTCTTTCGGATGAGACGTTAAACCGAGGTCCTGACTCTCTGTGGTCATTAAAAATCCCATGGCACTTCTCGTGAAAGAGCAGGGGTGTAACCCCGGTGTCCTGGCCAAAGTCCCTCTATCGGCCCTTACGATCATGGCCTCCCAATCATCCCCTTCCACTGAATTGGCTCTATCACTGTCACTCCACTCAACCAATAGCTGGTGTGTGGTGAGCGCACTGGCGCCGTCATCCCGGTGATGCTGCACACTGATGGTGGTGTGGAGAGACCCCCCTCCTGATTGTGAAGCGCTTTGGGTGTATGGCCATACACAATAAATGCGCTATATAAATACACATTACATTTCATTTATGTTTAACTAACAAATATCAGTGACAAAGTTTATTATTAGATCAATTATGAATAAATGTAAATATGGAGGGCGACACGGTGCTCTGATTCCCCCCACAGTCCAAATACATACACTACAGGTGAATTGATGAACTACATTGGCTGTCATGTAGGTCAGTGAATGAGTGTGTACGGGTGTTTCCCATTGCTGGGTTGTGGCTGGAAGCTGTGTAAAACATCTGCTGGATAAGTTGGTGGTTCACTCAGCTGTGGTGACCACTGATAAATAAAGGCACTAAGCTGTCAGAAAATGAATGAATGAATTGTAAATATGGACCCAATGTTAAAATAGGATATTTTGAAGAATGTTGAAAACCTGTAACCATTGACTTCCATAGTAAGAAAAACACATACTTTGGAAGTTAATAGTTACTGGTTTCCAGCATTTTTCCCCAAACTATTCTGCTCTGTGTTTATTTTAAGGTAACGCAATTACTGTTCATTAACTACTGAGTCATATGAATTAATTACATGTATTTACTGCATGGTTGGGGTTAGAATGCGGGTTAGGTTACATGTAATTATGCATAACTCACAATTACTATAGTAATTGCTTGGAATACACTACATTACAAAAGTCTTGTGGTGGATCTCAGTTGTAAGAGCAACAAATAATAACCTGACTTCTAGTTGATTGGTTGGAAAAGTGGTAGAAGGTGGATTTTTCTAATGAGTCATCTGTTGATCTGCATCCCAATCATCACCAATACTGCAGTAGACCTACTGGAACCAGCATGGAGCCAAGATTCCCACAGAAATCAGTCAAGTTTGGTGAAGGAAACATCATGGTTTGGGGTTACATTCAGTATGGGGGCATGCGAGAGATCTGCAGACTGGATGATCAACATCAACAGCCTGAGGTGTCAAGACATTTGTGCTGCCCATTACATTACAAACCACAGGAGAGGGACAATTCTCCAGCAGAATAGCGCTCCTTCTCATACTTCAGCCTCCACATCAAAGCTCCTGAAAGCAAAGAAGGTGCTCCAGGATTGGCCAGCCCAGTCACCAGACATGAACATTATTGAGCATGTCTAGGGTAGGATGGAGGAGTCATTGAAGATGAATCCAAATAATCTTGATGAACGCTGGGAGTCCTGCAAGAAAGCTTTCTTTGCCATTCCAGATGACTTTATTAATCAGGTACCAAGATTTTTGTCAGGTAGTGTATACGTAACTATTTTTAACTGAACATCTCTTAAATTGTAAGTCACTTAAAGAATAACAGAGTTTCTTCTGCTGAAGAATGTAGGATATTTTAGAACATGCTGGAAACCTGTAACCAATAGCCCCTTTCACACATAAACACCTCAAAATTACCGGCAATTTTCTGGAAAGGTGTGTTTGTGTGAACAGGCCCTTTTTTGAAAATACCGGTAAATTTGTTCTGGCTATTTTCCAGAAAGAGAAGTTAACATTAGCGGTAATTTGCCGGAATGCTGCGCTGTGTGAACGCAGAAGGATGATTGCCGGAAGGAGTGCGCGCAAGTCTAGAACGTGCTGACGTGAGACGTCTGCTTTAACCAATCAGAACAGTCAGACGCATTCACGTGCGCGCGGTTTATGAGAATAAAAACCTTAGAATATTTTTCAAGACATAATTAGCTGCTAGAAATTTGTCAGATAACGTTTATATGTTCATCTTAATGCCAACCGTGTATTTAATTATCGATAAGATGCTTATGATAAGCCGTTGTTTGTTTACCTTCAAGCTTTGCGTGTGCCCACACACACACATATCATGTACATCTCGACATGCGAAAGTGTTCCTCTATATCAGTGGTTCTCAAACTGTGGTACGTGTACCACTAGTGATACGCGGGCTTCCTTCGAGTGGTACGCGGAGGAATCAAATTTGTAATATGTACATGCTACATATATTTCAAAATGTATCCAAATTTATTTATATATAAATATGACTTTTAATAATCTACATTATATGACATATAGCCTATATTTCTGAGGTCCAGGCAACATTTTGAGGTGTTGATAAATTGGCTACTCTATGTTAATACTTTTCATTTAAGTAAAGCTCTTTTCTTTTTACCTTTTACACATTTTAATTTAAATGTTGACTTTTTTTAGTTTGATTGTTTTTTTTTTTTTACATATAAGCACAGTACAGTGTTAACGTTCAGACTATTTATGTTTAAAGTGGCTGACAATAATAAATATTCTTAAGAATAGGAATTAATCTGCCACGTGAACTGTACGTTTGAACTGTGCAGAACTGTAGCTGCTTTACTGGGCTTACTATGCTACTGTATTTCAATACTGCTCATTATGGTGGTACTTGGAGAGACAATTTTTTTCTGAGGTGGTACTTGATGAAAAAAGTTTGAGGACCACTGCTCTATATGTTTTCATCGAAGTTGTTCACAACACTGATCCATCCACAGAGTTTGTGATGTAGTCAAATGTTTACAAATACAAGTGCAGCCGTTTAGAGCTCATTTCTGGTGAATGATGACAGAATTTACCGGTATTTTGGAATGGATGTGTGAATGCTCTTTTCCGGAAAAGTTCCGTAACGTCCTCGCCTGTGTGAACAGCGCTTTTTAAAATTTACCTGTAAAGTTGTTCCAGAAATTTTCCAGATATTTACCGGTATCCCTGTGTGCTAATGACTTCCATGGTATATGTTTTTCTTACTATGGAAATCAATGGTTACAGGTTTTCAACATTCTTCAAACTATCTTATTTTAATGTTATGTTAAAAGTAGGCAATTCATACATTCATTTTCTTTTCAGCTTAGTCCCTTTATTAACCTGGGGTTGCCACAGTGGAATGAACCACCAACCTATCCAGCATATGTTTTACGCAGTGGATGCCCTTCCAGCTGCCACCCATCACCAGGAAACATCTATACACACTCATGCACTACGGACAATTTTAGCTTACCCAATTCACCACATGATTTTTGGACTTGTGGGGGAAACCGGAGCACCCGGAGGAAACCCACGCCAACACGGAGAGAACATTCAAACTCCACTCAGAAATGCCAACTGACCAAACTGGGGCTCGAACCAGCAACTTTCTTGCTGTGAGGCGATTGTGCTACCCACTGCGCCACCGTGCTGCCCAGTGCATAATCAAAATGGATTACGCAAAATCAGAATACATCAATATTTTAATTCATTTTCTTTTCGGCTTAGTCCCTTTATTAATCTGGGGTTGCCACAGTGGAATGAACCGCCAACTTATCCAGCACATTTTTACGCAGAGGATGCCCTTCCAGCCGCAACTTATTACTGGGAAAACATCAATATTTGTTAGGCCTAAATATTTTTTGAGTGTATACGATGACCACGGTTTGACCTCTGGCCTGTGATGTCATCAGCTATCAGGCGTTCAGATGTTCACCACACACACTTCTAAACCGCAGAGTTTTGATGGCTTTTCACGTCAATGGCCATTACCATCACAAAAGCATCAGATGAAGACGAGGGCCATGTGTGAAATGAGTCTCCGCTCTCAGTTTTGTTTAGAGCTAAAAACGGTTCCCTGGAGGGCTGTTGGGAGAGAAATCCATCTCACACCCTATCCGGAGCGTGGAGGAAACCACCGCGAGCTTTCTGAATGATTCTGGAGAATCAGAAAAAAAGGGGATGGAGACGCAGGAAGGAAGAGCGCAGGGTTCCCTGTTCATTCTAATGGCCGCTATAAAAATGCAAATGAGCTCACATTCACATCCAGCACCAGCTGTTAGAGCCTCTGCAGCTGAAACGGGCCACTAATAAACTTTCCTTCCCTCTTGTAAGAGTCCAAAAACTTTAGTGGCACGCTAAAACACTCCCGGAGGTTTAGATTATATGCAGTTGAAGTCAAAATTATTCGCCCTCCCGTGAATTTTCTCTTCAAATATTTCCCAAATGATGCTTGACAGATTCAGGAATTTCTCACAGTATTTGCTATTTTCTTACTTATATATATGTGTGTGTGTGTGTATGTATATATATATATATATATATATATATATATATATATATATATATATATATATATATATATATATATGTATGTATGTATGTATGTATGTATATATATATATATATATATATATATATATATATATATATATTTTTTTTTTTTTTTTTTTTTTTTTTCTTAATAGGTAAGAGACGTTTTCATTTGCCATTTACTGACAGTCAGACAGACCAACGCAATCTCACGGCAAGTCGTAACGTTTTGATTTAGTGGCTAATTCGTATGAATTCGTACGATCTAATTCGTACAATTTATGCCGAGTTCAGACTGCATGATTTTCAAAGTAGTCGTGTCACGGATGTTTTCACACTGCATGACTATCTGGGCTGGCGTTTCGTCGCTGCTTTGTTTACACTGCAAGATGGATCGGGGACAGGGGCTTTCACATTGCATGACTTTACTATAGGAAGAATCGCCGACAACTTCATCCAAACTACGTTCTCATAACTACATAATGAGAAAGAAGCCTTTAATGGGGTAGAACATGTAGCCTACATGTTTGCTCACCTGGGTTTAAAGGGAATTAGCCATTTCTCCTCAACGTTGATAATAAACTAATTTCTTTCTGTATGAAACGTCAAACAGACACGGTTGCTCCTGAGTCCTGTCAAACCTCCACTAGTTTTTCCTCCATTTCGTGAGTCCAAATGAACCGAAAAAGAGCGCTTTAACTTCTCCCCCAGCCTCCCGCTGGCCTGCAGCAGCTATACACACACACACACACACACACACACAAGTGAAAGCTGCTCTCTCATTGGCTGTAGGCGATCGCTGATGTTATTTTCAGTCAAAACTCAATTCACACGGCATGATTTGAATCGCCGACAGCTCCAGAAATTTAGCATGCTAAATATCTCGCAGGCATCGGCGACTCATCGGCGATTCTCAGATTGCGTCTTTGATCGTTCATACTGTGTGATTGTCACTCACGTGCACGAGCAGCGATTTGCCTGTGATTTCAGGCATTTGTCGGCGATTTCTCAAAACCTGTCGGCGAGCCAAAATCGGGGCTAAAATCACGCAGTCTGAACTGGGCATTAGTATGATTTGCTCATCACCCAATGACGGTTGGGGTTAGGGGTGGGGTTGGGTGCCACGCCTCCTTTTTAAAATTGTACATTTTCATACGACTGAACGACTGAATTAGCAACTAAACTGTCAAAACGTAAAATACGTACGTTTCCTCGTGAGATCAGGCTGGACAGAGTCATCCAGTTCATCAAACTCCGGCTTTTAAAATTGAAATCGAAAGAGGAATAAAACAGCCTCATAAAAGCCGGCACATCAGCGCGCTGCTACATCGAAAACACATGATTCGATTCGCACTTCTGATTGGTTCTCGGAATATAGCGGCTTTTGCTGTCAAAGGCAAGTGGCGTTTAGCAGCTTTTGCCAACAAACTGTTATTTTTTGAATGCGCTGACGCTGCGATTTAGATGATTAGAAGCAAATGTATTTGTTGATGATGTATATCGTACAGGGCCGGCCCGTGGCATAGGCAGTATAGGCAAATGCTAAGGGCGCTGTACATCCAGGGGGCGCCAGAAATGAGTGGCGTTAAGTTGGTTTTGTTTTCAATATTCCTGACGCACATTCAGTGATAGATGGCAATAACTCAAAAACCTCTTACCCTAAAAAGATCTGAAGTGTGTTTCCTACAAAAAGACAAAGCTGGTTATGTTTCACAGCTGTCTTTTTCTTTTTTTTTCGCTCGATATTACGAGCACTGCTCCGTTTAGCCGGGAGAGCTGAGTTCGCGCGGAGTGGAGCTCTCCGTAAGGGACCGTCGGAAAAGTGCTTCTTTTTTTTCGTTTTTTTTTTTTTTTTTTTTGCTCTATCCTGCTTGTTATATTTTAAACACAACTAATTTTCTCTTAAATGAGCACAACAGTTACTAAAGTAGTCGAATGCTTCATTCATTCATTCATTATAGATCTGTGCATTCTTACATGAACACCTCTGTTATCAAACAAAACACAATGAGTGATTCATTTGCTGCTCTTCACTAAATAGCAAATACAATTAAAAGTGTAATTGATTTTATAGCTTTATTTAATTTCTGTATAGGCCATTGATTTTAATAGGTTAAACCTTTTATTTTATTGTCAATATTTTCTATTGTTTTCTATGTATTCTATCATTTGAAGCTATTTGTTGTCCCATATTTTCACATCCCAACGTTGATAGATATGACATAACATTGCTGATCATTAAATAGCTATAGTTCTATCTGTTAGTTTTAATGTCAGCTAATGTTATGGAAGGGCATAGATGTTTTGGAAAATAGCAATAGTAATGTAACAACCCGATCATTCCTTCCTCAAGCAAATGTGTAAATATTAGATCTATTCAGCAATAATGTTAATTGCATTGCCATATTTATCTGACATTTTCCAAGCTTGTAGTAGTCGATCAAAAAGCTGTTTAGTTTCTTTTGACTTTACACTAGCAGTGGAATTTACTGCGATGTGACGGGGCGCCACCTGAAATCTTGCCTAGGGCGCCAAATTGGTTAGGGCCGGGCCTGATTACATAACTGAATTATTCACTCAATGTCATTAGCTCATTTTTGGTGGAAGTGGCGTTTAGCGGCTTTTGCATCTGAACTCTTCATATATTATTCCAATAAATAAATAAATAAAAAAGTGTAAACTTAGTTGTGAACAGCAGCACAATGTTCTCTAATCTCGCCCCATCATTATCTGGACATGTGATATTGGTTTTAATTGATATGCAATTACGTGCATCAGTGGGCGTCTAATTTCATGCAAATAACCTGGAAAACAGGGAGCTGTTAGTTAAGTCTGTGTATGTGTGTGTGAGAAACTGCGCTGGTACACACACTCACTCACTCAAACACTCACAGTCTCTCTCTTTTACACACACACCTGCAGCAGGGGTGAAGAGACCCCTGTGGGCGAGCGGGAGGCTGTAATTGGTGCCTGTTTAAATTCTCCTGTCTGCCAAAACATTCCCTTTCTGCATGCAAACTTTCAGAGATCGTGCTGCTCATTACGCCTGCAGCTCTCTCTCTCTCTCTCTCACACACACTTTGAACTTTAGAATGCATTTCTTCCCTGCTTTCATAACGCCTCACTTAAAGAGGGTCTATTACAGTTGAAGTCAGAATTATTAGCCCTCCTAAATTGAATTACTAGCCCTCCTGTATATCCGTTCATTTTCCTTAAGATTAGTCTCTATTTCACTGGTCACCGCCGTAGAATGAACCACCAAGTGGTTAGCACTGTCGCCTCACAGCAAGAAGGTCACTGGTTCCAGTCCCGGCTGGGCCAGTTGGCATTTCTGTGTGGAGTTTGCATGTTCTCCCTGTGTTGGTATGGATTTCCTCTCGGTGCTCTGATTTCCCCTCACAGTCCAAACACATGCGCTATAGGTGAATTGATTAACTAAATTGTCCATAGTGTGTGTGTGTGTGTGTGTGTGTGTGTGTTTATGGGTGTTTCCCAGTTATGGATTGCATCTGGAAGGGCATTCGCTGTGTAAAACATATGCTGGAATAGTTGGCATTTCATTCCACTGTGGCGACCCCTGAAATAGAGACTAAGCTGAAGAAAAATGAAGGATTATTAATCAATATACCATGTACTTTAATGACTAAAGTTTCCACATACTAGCTTACACACACACTTTTATACAGCTATCTTTATGGGGACTTCTCATAACTGTAATGATGTTTCTACTGTACAGACTGTATATTCTCTATACACACAGAAACAAACACAGAAACAGTTTTTCTGTCCATCTCCTGAATCTCTCTCACACAGTTTTTGTGTCCATTACCTTAATCTCTCT
>NC_133196.1:3320000-3322500 GCF_049306965.1 Danio rerio | reverse complement strand
AGATGAACATATAAACGTGATCTGACTAACTTCTAGCAGCTAAATGTGTCTGGAAAAATATTCAAAGGCTTTTATTCTCATAAACTGTGCGGACGTGAATGCGTCTGACTGTTCTGATTGGTTAAAGCAGACGTCTCACTTCAGCACGTTCTAGACGTGCACGCGCTCTTTTCGGCAATCTTCCTTCTGCGTTCACACAGCGCAGCATTCCAGCAAATTACCGCTAATGTTAACTTCTCTTTCCGTAAAATAGCCAGAACAAATTTACCGGTATTTTCAAAAAGGGCCTGTTCACACATACAACCTTTCCAGGAAATTGCCGGTAATTTTCCAGAAAGGTGTGTATGTGTGAAAGGGGCTATTGTGATATGAGCTTGGAGGACTGCATCCATACATCTCTGCAATGACTCAAATCACTGATTAATAAAGTCATCTGGAATGGCAAAGAAAGCGTTCCTGCAGGACTCCCAGAGCTCATCAAGATTCTTTGGATTCATCTTCAATGACTCCACCTTCATCTTACCCCAGACATGCTCAATAATGTTCATGTCTGGTGACTGGGCTGGCCAATCCTGGAGCAGCTTGACCTTCTTTGCTTTCAGGAGGTTTGATGTGGAGGCTGAAGTATGAGAAGGAGCGCTATCCTGCTGGAGAATTGTCCCTCTCCTGTGGTTTGTAATGTAATGGGCAGCACAAATGTCTTGACACCTCAGGCTGTTGATGTTGATCATCCACTCTGCAGATCTCTCGCACACCCCCATACTGAATGTAACCCCAAACTTGACTGGTTTCCGTGAGAATTTTGGCTCCATATAGGTTCCAGTAGGTCTACTGCAGTATTGGTGATGATTGGGATGCAGATCAACAGATGATTCAGCAGAAAATTCACCTTCTGACACTTTCTCACATGATCAACTAGAAGCCAGGTTATTATTTGTTGCTCTTAAAACTGAGATCCACCACAAGACTTTTGTCAGGTAGTGTATATTTATACTGAAAGATTGATGTTCATTATCGGTTTTATATTTGTTTTTTCTAGTTTTGTTTAGTATTTTGCCCTGTTTCTTTTTCAATAAGACTATTGTTTTATGTGACACTGTAAAAAAAAAAGTATTGAAAATATATATATATTAAAATGCAGTTATTGTGCAATGACTAATAGTTTAGTTAACCTGCTGAAGGGTATAGTGTGTTATAGGGACTCGCATGTCAAACACCTGGAACAGGTGCACTTCACTCACAGACGAGTGTGTGTGTGTGTGTGTGGACATCAGGAGAGCCTCTGTTAAATAAAACCACCGATCTGAACAATGAGCTGGAAAGCCAGCAAGCGTCGACTGCATGATCACACACAAACCCAGAGAAAGAGCCTCTTCCTCTGGCTGTCATCTCAGTTTACCTCCTCTGATAATAAATGACTGCTGACGTTGATGTTAATTGGCTTTTTTTTTTCTCCAGCGAGAGCGCAAGAAAGCAGGTCTATAGCGCTCTCTCTTCCTACGCAGAGCTGGTGAATCCTTCAAACTGTGTGTGAAACTTCTGCCTTTTTCCGCTGGGTGATCAAACACACTAAAATAAGTGAAAGAGTAGCGCGGATGCACAAGGCCAGAGCTGAAACACATGCCGACTCTGGGAGATCAGCAGAAAAAAATGACTATGGATGGTAAGAATCCGCCTAGCAACCACTTAGAACACCCTAGCAACACATTCAGAACACCTTATAAATAAACATTTAGTTGCCAAGGCGATGACTTATTTTTATCATCATTTAATAGAAACTAGATTTAGAGAAATTTGATGAGTGTGATGTTTATTTAAAAATAACATCTCGATTTTCAGGCGACGCAGTGGCGCAGTAGGTAGTGCTGTCGCCTCACAGATAGAAGGCCGCTGGTTGGAGCCTCGGCTGGGTCAGTGGGTTTTTCTGTGTGGAGTTTGCATGTTCTCCCTGCATTCACATGGGTTTCCAAAGACAAGCGGTACAGGTGAATTGGGTAGACTAAAGCGTCCGTATAGTGAATGTGCGCGTGTATGAGTGTGTATGTGTTTCCCAGTGATGAGTTGCAGGTGGAAGGGTATCTGCTGCATAAAACAAATGCTGGATAAATTGGCGGTTCATTCCGCTGTGGCGACCCCAGATTAATAAATGGACTAAGCCGAAAAGAAAATGAATGAATGAATCTCGATATTCATTTCACACCTGTCAACCCTCCCGGGATTCTCCTGTATTTTACAGTTCTATCCCCCTGTCATGCCGTAAAGGTATTTTCCTGTATTTCTCCAGTATTTTCAGTCTTTCAAACATTAAAGAGCCGAGCCTCCCTATTCGCAACTCA
This sequence comes from Danio rerio, assembly GCF_049306965.1. NCBI lineage: Eukaryota > Metazoa > Chordata > Actinopteri > Cypriniformes > Danionidae > Danio > Danio rerio. The sequence goes on along the minus strand of NC_133196.1, from coordinate 3,320,164 downwards.
TACCGCCGAACTACCAGGGGGAGCCCCTTGCTCTTAAATGTGAGTCTGTTCTGTGCTTTTAGTTTGTTTAGGCACGAAACTGCACAAAACTTTACAGACACATTCTGGAGACACCAAAGGCTTATCTTACATCTTGTAAAAAGGGTCAAATAGATGACCTTTAG
>NC_133196.1:3307500-3315000 GCF_049306965.1 Danio rerio | reverse complement strand
ACACACATCCCAGCCCACACACACACTCACATTAAAGGTGTTTTTGCAGAGTGCTGTGCTTTTAATCTGTCACAACATACTCACCAAATCTCACTAAACACTGAAACAAACACAACACAGGCGGAAAACTGAAACCTCAGAGGAACCACAGGAGGAATATGAAGAACATACTGTCTTAAAATACATGTCAGAACCAGAGCGCAATAAACCAGCAACTATTCCGGCATATGTTTCATGCAGCTGGTGCCCTTCCAGCCACAACAGTTTATATTTTATTTGTTTATTTGTTGCATGATTAACTAAGATTAATAATATTATAAAGTATTATTCTGTGTCACTGATCGAGTGGTTTAATGATATAGATAAACTCCATGTACATGTCACGTCAGCTCACCTGCTTACGTAAGGGCTCACAGGTGATGGGTGATCAGCTGGCAGGAGTAGCAGGGAAACAGTTTTTTGACCGTGTTTGTTTGTCGCATTTGTAAGAAAAATAAAGTTAATCTTGAGATATAAATGCTTGGACGCGTCATGAACATCACTGCTCCTGTCAAAACGGCTCCGTAATGACTAGAGGATGCTGGAGACCGTTATATACACTCTCATTCACACATACTATGGTCAATTTAGTTCTTCTAATTCCCCTATAGTGCATGTGTTTAGGCTGTGGGGGAAACCTGAGCACTGTGGTCATCAAGGGATGGACATGGTCAGCAACAATACTCAGGGTAGGCTCAATTGGTACTAGAGCCAAAAGTGTGCCAAGAAAATCTCCCCCACACCATTACAACACCACCACCACCACCAGAACCACTTATACAAGGCAGGATGGATTCATGCTTTCATGTTGTTGAGGTCAAATTCTGACCCGACCATCCGAATGTGTCAGCAGAAATAGAGACTCATCAGGCAACGTCTCCAATAGACCTTTTACGCACTTCCGCATTTTCCGAACGGAAATACGTCAATGTAGTGCATTAGAACTTCCTGTTATCATAGCGGCAGATACGTAAAATGGCAGATTCGAAGAATCGCAGTTTCTGTTGTGTTCCAGGCTGTTCGTCTTCAAACCAAAAACAGCCCTACCTTTCATTTCATTCTTTTCCTGTGGATCCAAACCTGAAACCTAAATGGATACAGGTGATCTGAAGAGAGGAAGGGCATAGTTTTAATGTAAAACAGGTAGCACCTATGTCTGCAGCCAGCACTTTGCTCCGGATGATTACAGTGGCTGCGTCGTTCGCCGCCTGAAGAGTGGTGTTGTCCCGAGCCTATTCCCTTGGAACAACTTTACAGCTCCTTTGAGAAGGGAGTCAGTATATGACAGAACCTACAAACGTCAGTCTAAACAGCTATGCTGTGAAGATAGCGACACGGTGGCTAAGGCAGCAAGGATGGATCACGACTACATGACACACCCACCTGCATTGAGGTAAAGTTAGTATTATATTCACACATATTCGTTTATTTAGAAGTCTCTATATTATTTACCATGTTACTTTGAATATACGATCGAAATTACCATGCAAACTTGAAAACAACGTTAACGCTGGTTATTTGACTGTGAACAATGCTGTACTTTGATAGTCATTGGCTGCTAATATGATTTCGCTATTTAGAGTTTGCAAATAATACTTTAAATAAATTATATTGTTAAAGGGAGAGTCTGAATGTGCAAATAAGAACCAACTTTACCACGATCCCACCTGCAGTTAAGATTGTTCATAGTGTATTTAGCTAACGCTAGTCACCTGTGTGTACCGTTATGCATTTCTACCTGAACAAATTAATGTTAATAATATAAGCTGTTCACGAAACTCAACTAATAAAATAAAATATATTTTTTTTAATAATGAAACAATTTATTACTGTGACATCTAGTAAATACACAAAGTGTTATCATACTAGCATGTGTGGAAGTATTTAAAACAAGTGTGTTACAACTGGCCCTGTGTTAGGTTCTGCCCCGCTCTCCCCTATTTTGATTGCATGTATTTAATTGCTTATTTAATTAACTTCGAAAGACAACTCAGGCTCGCCGAAAACACTCTAGCTGCCTGTTCTCCGCCAAAAAACTCATACCGGAACTGGGTTTACACGTTGTTGACGTACTTCCGTTTTTTGCGTAAAAGGTCTATCTTCTATTGTCCAGTTTTAGTGAGCCTGTGTGAATTGTAGCCTCAGTTTCCTGTTCTTAGCTGACAGCATTGGATCCTCAATCTTGTCCAATATTTCCCCAGTAGCTCAAACCATTTTGAAGATATCGTATTTTATCATTTTCATAATAGCAAACTAATTATGCACGCGACTACAAAATTGGTATTAATAGATTCATCCAAGTAAAACTGTGTAGACCTCAAAAACATTCAGAAATATTACTAAATGTAGTCTGAAAATATAAATACGAAAGATTTGTTTATATTATTTGAATACACTTTTATACATGATACTATTTAAGAGGACATTTTTCGTTAAAAAAAAAAGCGCAAAAAAGTCTGTATCTTTTGAACACATAGTGGTGTTGTCCTCAAACTTTTCAGGAATGCTTGGAATATAATGTTCAAGAGGTCTACCAAATTTGGTTCCAATATTCCAAAGCGTTTAAAAGATATCACAATATATATCTTTTAAAAAATGGCAAATACACATAACTAACACTTATATTTTCATAGACAACCAAAAAACCTCAAGATTTGGTAAATGTCTACTGTTTTCGTCAATTTCACATTAAGCACAGGCCGAGTTAAGTGTTTAATATGGGCATGGCTCTTGTTTTTATAATCTAAATAGCATGCATTTTGTCAGGCCCCAAATTGGGCCAACCACATTAAAAAAGTTATAAATTAAGGCCCTGTAAACAACTGCGGTGGACTGAGGGTCTGGTTGGCATGTTTTCCGGCTGTCTGCTGTCAAACAGAAGTCTAATTACAGAGCTGGAACACAAACGCTGACTGACTGGACCAGACCGGAGTGGGTGGCACTGTATGCAATTGTTTGTGCATTTACATCGGCTGAGTCTGCAGACGTTTTTAGACACTACTGGAGACCAGAAAACTCTAATAACAATGCCATACGCTGCCAAAAAGTTTGTGTTAGGCTTCAACTTGGCACGAGTGCAATGAGTGCATGCACTGAAAAAAATACTTCACAGAGAGAAACTCAAACTAAAGTGTCACCTAATGTTCTTTCAATATAAGTAACAACTCACAGCATTTACTACTGACTTTTACCTGCCTATAAATAAGAACTGTTAATTAGCACTTTTAAAGTAAGCTCTAAGTACTAACTAGCTGCTTATTAATAGATAGTAAGATAATAGTTGGGTTCAGATATTGGGATGTAAAATAAGATCTTAAAGTCATAGTCAAGGGTTCGTTAATGGCGTATATTGTACATTAAAAGGACACCTATTTTACCCCCTTTTTTCAAGATTTAAGTATTTTGTATCTCCAGACTGTGTCTGTAAAGTTTTAGCACAAAACAACCATCAGATTATTCATTATACCTTTTTGGTAAATATGGGAAACTTGACCTTTTTGATAAATATGGGAAACTTGAGCCATTGGACATTGAAGCTGTTTTTGTTGCCTGTGCCTTTAATGCAAATGAGCTGGTTCTCCCAACCCTCCATTTCCAATTGCCTGTCAGAGTCACAGAACATTTGGAAGAAGGACATTCTTCATTTTTTAAAAAGTGCAAAAAAAGTCCATCTTCTGAACACTAGGTGGTGCTCTAAAACGTTTCAAGGATGCTTGGGATACATTGTCAATGTTTGCTACCAATTTTGGTTACAAATATTTCAAAGCTATAGATATTTACATTACATATAGATGTCGCCTGCACTATTGTTGTCTGGAAGGAATGCGTCAATAGAAACGCCATTTTGGTACAGGGTAGCACTCCTTTGAAATGAATGTGGGACCAAGGTGCAGTGGAGGTCTGAGCTATACTGAGCCAGAGATATATACACATATATACATCTATTAGGCCCCGTTTACACTAGTGCGTTTTAGTTTTAAAATGGCCTTTTAGAATGAAAACGATCCGTGTCCACACTAGGGTTTTACCCACCATTTCTAAACCTCTTTCCGAGAACTCCGGCGTAGTGTGAACTGATGGCATAATCGTAGCAAAACTTATGCGTTTTCAAACTAAAATGCATTAGTGTAAACGGGGCCTTAGTCTTGACTAAATACAGTTTAATGACTTTAGTCCTGGGAGCACTGTACAAATGGGAGCGCTATCGATGCATTCTCAGGGTCATAATATCTGTATATATCTAATAGTGTATTTATCTGTCACCGACTCGGTCCCAGTCATTCCCCTCGCTGGCCAGCAGAGGCCGCCATCCCCGGACTTCTAAGCATTGCATCATCCACCTAGACTGATTGTGCACACACCTGATCTGAATTCCGTTAACGACCCACGCTCCCTATTTAAGCCACACTCAAACACCAGTTCATTGCGAAGTCTTGTTCAGCCACGGCCAACATTTCTGAGCGTTATTCCCTGCCTGATCTTCTGTGCATTACCCCGGACTGTTTCTGACTCTGAGTTTGCCTTCTGCCTGCCCTCGACCCAGGCTTGTTATACGGACTCTGAACCACGCTGCCTGCCCTCGACCCACGCTTGCTATACGGATTCTGAACCACGCTGCCTGCCTCTGATCCATGCCTGGTAAATCACTCTGTGTCAGTCAGCCGCCAGCCCACCGATCTATATTGAACACTGTTGATGTGAGTTTGCACTTTAGTGCGTATTGGATGTTTGTGTTTGAACTGTGTCTAATAAATACTGCAAAATGGATCCCTCCGTGTCAGTCTCCTCGTTACAATATCTTTGTTTCAAAGCATTTAAAACATATGATCATTTATATACCATTAAAATGGCAAACACATGATTAATTCGATCCCAGAACCAGTACTGATAATTCAGACAACAACAACAAATGACCATAACAAATAGTAAATCTATACAATTTCAGCTCATTTCACAAACACCAGGGCCCGGTTTTTCAAAAGGTTTAATCCGGATAAAATTGATCCGGATTTAGTAATCCTGTTTTTGCGATCCGTGGTCACGGAATCCAGCTTACTTTTTGAGCCAGTTTTTCAAAGCAACATCGGATTGGATCAATCTGATCTGGATAGGAACTTTTCAGGATCACTAAATCTGGATAACCAGTGCTCAAACAGGATAGGACATCACAATGTAGAACTTTAGATATGTAAAGAGTAGAATAGCCAGCGTGGGGTCAATAAAACTTTATTTCTATTTGAAATGAAAACTAAGAAAATTTTATAATTATTAAAATAATAATAATAAATAATAAAAACAAGAAAAACAACACCCCATCCTCTTTAAGCAGTCCGCTCATTTGAGACCTACAACACTGTACATTGAGGATATTTATAATACGTTTCAAATATAAATGTAAATAAAAAAAAAGACTTAATGTCAAAAACTCCACAATAAGTTCAGACCTCCTCATCTAATGTGGAGAGAGCAGCTTGTCTGAGCAAAGCCTTTAGGAGGCTGATCTCAAGTCATTGGCCTTGGTTTGCTGCAGTTTGGTTAGAGTCAGTTGTTCCTCTGCCAGATGAAGCTGTGATTCTGCCCTTTCAGTCTCTTTTTGCAATTGTTGAAAGTGATTTAAAAATCATTGCCATTTTTGCAATTTTTTATTATTATTCTGTAATCATTGCATGCATCACTAATAAATATTCTAAAAACAAAAATATTTCCATTGTGGTGAATATATATATCAATTAGTGACAGAATAAAATTGATTGTTTTTGGTCAGTTTTGACAGCTGTGTGTGGGATTATTTTATGAGGCCAAACTCTTTCTACTTTGCTGTAGGCCTATACTGAAAGGCTGAATACGTTAAAGCCTATTCTCACTATAGCCTGACGGATGAACAAATAAAATTAACCTTAATTTAAAATTAAAAATAAATAAATTAAAAAAACCTTATGAATAAATAGTATATCTCGTAAGATACTGCATGATCCAAAAATAATATTATTTAATACATTTTTTAAGGTTTCATTACATTTTGGGCATGAAATCCACGCTAAATCCACCCTTCTGATAGGATCAGTTTAATCCAGGTTTTTTGGATCAAAGTGATCCAGATCCTACAAAAAAGGTCTGAAAAACCCAAACTAAAGGTTTGATCCGGATCAAAACCAAGATTGGATTACGTGATCTAATCCGATTAGGTAATCCGTTTTTTCTTTTGAAAAACCCATTTTCAAGATTTGATCCAATCCCTTATCCAAAATCCTAGTGGATTACTTTTGAAAAACCGGGCCCTGGTTAAGTGTTTAATGTGGACATGGTTCTTGTGTTTATAATCAAAATAGAATCTATTTTGCCAGGCCCCAAATTGGTCAAACCTCAATAAAAAGTTATAAATAAGGTCCAGTAAAAAAACTAAGGTGGGCTAAGGGTCTGATTGGCATGTTTTCTGTCAGTATTGAAGCGTGTAGCCTTCACGTAGATAAACAGCAGTGACAGACAGATCTTTCTTACTGCAGTAAGAACTTACTCAACTGTTATTTGATGCATTTGTTGTGGAGTTAATTCAAGCCTTTCTGCAACGATGAGTCACACACAACGGCGTTATAAAGTTTCACTCGAGCACATACACATGCTTTAGTATAACAGAGGCCAGGTAGTAGGTGCTGTGCAGGTAAACCTCACTCCTCTGACCTCTAAAGGTTCTCTAACGACATACACTAGAGGCCATGGTCTTTAGCCTCCTTGTTAGAGCAACCGACTCCCATGCGGAGAGTCGAAGGCTTGATACCAGCTCAGTGCAGATTGGGTGGCGTAGGACCAACGGGGGTTACATTAGCTTTGCACAGTTTTTGCATGGGAAATGTGACAGGATACACATTAATACACCACTGTATGGATATGCAAAACAGAGAAGTGAAGAGTCACTTTTATAATTACTGACATTCCAGCTGTGGTGAAGAATTGCATTGATTTTTCTGTCTTAATTACAAACATGCACTGTTTTAAACTTGAAAAGTCATTCTTGTGATGCAGCTGATCACAGAGCGCTGAACAGATCTTAATCCTAGCTGCTTTGTGCACAATTTGTCTTGTGGATATGATTATAGGGGTTACTACTCCGCTGTTGCCACTGCCTCGCATGGTTCAGGATTGGTAGAGCTACGCATCGATGAATTTGCTCTTCAGTGTTTGAACTCTCAGTAATGATTAAATCACACTGAACTGAGCTAAACTGAACTGAACTGAACTTAAACACTAAAACCTGAACCACACTGTTCCAGTTACTGAACCACACTGTTCCAGTTACTATGACCATTTATGTGAAGCTGCTTTTGAATAAAGCTGAATTGAATTGAATTGAATTGAAATACTAAGGACATATGCTAATATGTGGCTTTCAATACATTCAGTGGGCAGGGAAACTGCACTCCTACGTCACATTGCAGTGGGCCTAAAGAGACTTGTTGTCTTTAA
>NC_133196.1:2860000-2990000 GCF_049306965.1 Danio rerio | reverse complement strand
TATAGGAGCGGCAGCATCATGTTGTGGGGCTGTTTTGCTGCAGGAGGGACTGGTCCACTTCACAGCATAGATGGCATCATGAAGAAAGAACATTATGGAGAAATACTGAAGCAACATCTCAAGACATCAGCCAGGAAATTAAAAATTGGCCACAAATGTCTCTTCCAAACAGACCATGACCCGAAGCATACTGCCAAATTCGTTAAACTGTGCTTTAAGGACAACAGAGTGAATCTTTTGGAGCGGCCATCACAAAGCCCTGATCTTAATCCTGTAGAAAATTTGTGGGCAGAGTTGAAAAAGCTTGCATATCTGACTGAGTTACAGCAATTCCTGTCAGGAGGAATGGGCCAAAATTCCTGCAAATTATTGTGAAAAGCTTGTGGAAGGAGACCCAAAACATTTGGAAATGTGTGTAAACGTTTGACTGTCTAAAAATTAATAAAAAATTCTCTAAAAAATATCTCGTTATTCTGGCATTTAGCAAATGTAAATCATTTAGGTAATCCTAACGGACTTAGAATAGTCAATGTTTACTATGATTTACCATCAGACATTTAAAAAAAATGGTTATGTTCCTTTTTTTGGAGTGTATGTAAACTTCTGGTTTCAACTATGTATATATATATATATATATATATATATATATATATATATATATATATATATATATATATATATATATACATAATTTTATTTAAGTGGTTATATTTATATTTATATAGACATAAATATATATAATTAAACAAACATATATTATGTAAAATACAAATTTTAATAATGTGTCTTTTAATTATTTTATGTGTTTGGATTGGTGGGAGAAACTGGAGCACCTGGAGGAAACCCATGCCAACACGGGGAAAACATGAAAACTCCACAAAGAAATGGCAACTTACCTAGCCAGAACTCGAACCAGCGACTTTCTTGCCATGGGGCGTCTTGTGCTAACTACTAAGCCATCGTGTCGGCCAATCTTTTTTTAAATGCATTTTTAAAAAAAATAATAATAATAAAGTATATATATATATATATATATATATATATATATATATATATATATATATATATATATATATATATATATAATCCTAAATCTATAAATAAACTAAATATATAAACAAAACAAAAAATACACACACAGACACACACACTCACAGATGAATCTCTAGCATGTGTTTTGTAGTTAGCGTCAATGGTCTATTTCAAAGATAGGAGGCGGTAATGCACTTATTAGTCTGCGATATGCTGAAACCAGTGGGAGAAGAAGAGGCCATGGTTTGTTTTACGTGTAGTGAATGATTCGTAAGAGTCGGTTCATTTGTAAAGAATCAGAACGATCAAGCGCAACGGTTACTGACTCTGTTATTAAAATCTGGTCGTACTAGCCTGACTTGGTATTAAGGAAAGATGGAGATTGAGGAAAAGCCCTGCAGAATAAAAGATGAAGAAACAGAGCTACAAATAGGTTTGTGTTCACATTAATTCTCTGTAATGACTGATGAGGTAAATGACTCGATTTAAAGGGTATCTAAACGGCTGAATTGAACTCAAAGTGTATTTGTGCTAACATTAATGTATATTTGTTGTATTTCCACATGTTATTTAGCTGAAATGTGGTGATTTACTGTTGATTTTAGACCCAGTGGAAGTGAATGAAGACAAACAGCATCACATTCACAACATACGTCCACACCTGATGTATAAACAGAGTTTCACACTGAATCAAGCTCAACAAGCTGGAGTTTATTTTGGGGGAAATGTGACCGAGCACGTGAGAATAAACAGCAGGATTAAGAAGTTCACTTGTGTTCAGTGTGGGAAGAGTTACGAGCATAAGGGAAACTTTAAAGTCCACATGAGGATTCACACTGGAGAAAGACCATTCACATGTACTGATTGTGGAAAAAGCTTCGTTAGCAAAGGAAACCATGATAAGCACGTCAGAATCCATACAGGAGAACGACCATTCATATGTGAACACTGTGGAAAGAGCTTTTACGACAAAGGAAAGTTTAATGAACACATGAAGATTCACATTAGAAATGAAGTCTTCACCTGCACCCAGTGTGGAAAGAGCTTCTTTCAGAAAGCAGGACTGAAGAGTCATCTGAAGTTTCACTCTGAGGAAAGACCATTCGTGTGTTCCCAATGTGGAAAGAGTTTCAAAACTGAAAGCAACCTCAAAACTCATCAGCTCATTCACACTGGAGTGAGGTCGTTCAGCTGCGATCAGTGCGAGAAAACTTTTCTTCGTGCGTCAAACTTGAAGGAGCACCTTAAAGTTCATGCTGGACTGAAGCCTCATGTGTGCTCCTTATGTGGAAAGAGTTTTACGCGACGGACGACTTTAGAAGTTCACACGAGGATTCACACTGGAGTGAGACCTTATATGTGTTCAGACTGTGGGAAGAGCTTCACTATAAAATGCGACTTAAAGAAACACCAGAGGAGACACGCTGGAGAGAAACCGCACACGTCTTCACACTGTGTGAAGAGTTTACCTTCTACAGGAAACCTGAAAAATCTTGAGAGAGTTCACACTGGAGAAAACCTGTATGCGTGCTCCTTATGTGGGAAGAGCTTCAGTCAGTTAGATAGTCTAAAGGTTCATGTAAAACATAAAAGTTGTTGCCTTATTGTGCCAAAATAAGGAATGTTTCAGAATCAGATCCCTGCACTTAATAGTACATTATGGGATGTTTAACAACAGTAAATTCTGAATTATTTTTATAAGAGGTTCAGTTCATGTAAGAAGAAATTAAGCTTTTCTGAAATGATCTGAAAAGTCTTTGTGTTTGTGTTGATGAATTACTCCAGAAATATAATATGTAATAAGAAAAAAGCTAATTGACATAGGATGTCAGCTTAAAGAATGTTTAGTTACAATTATGCATTTTAATAAATATCTTCCCTCTTAAATGTTATGTTTAGTGTACTGACGACACATAGTGAAACTATGAGAAATAAAAAGAAGCTAAATTAATTTAATTCAACTCCCTTTATTTCTGTTGCGCTTTTGCAATGTAAATTGTGTCAAAAGCAGCTTGACATATAGACCTTTTTCTTGGAACGCAAAATAACCCATGATGCTTTGCGTGTATGTGCAAGGAGAATGCGTAGAACTTCCGGTCGGCAGCTGATGCGTGTAAACAGTCACATTTGGACACAGGGTTCAACGCTAAGGATTTTTTCTACTGCTCCGATCGGGCAAATGGTTCAGATTTTTACTTGCCCTGCCAAAATTTTCACTGGCCCCACCAAAAAAAAAAAAAAAAGGGAAGTTAAATGTTTTAGCCGCATATTTTAAATATTGTGTCAAAAATAAAGTCTGCGAATCTAGAATTTCAATACTTAAAAAATTGTTAATAAAAGTGTTATGCAAACAAAAAGAGCAGCATAGAAAATGTTGAGGTATTGCGGTTCGAAATTATTTATTTTAACAAAAGGTGGGTGCCTTGTCAAACTGACGGCGAACTTTGCAAAGCATCACTTGATTTTTTTTTGTTGCGATGTTCACACGTAAATGTCTGCTTCCAAGACATTATAGAAACAGACATTTTCTTTTAGCCTTATAATTTGTTGTTGCCGCCATGTTGCTGTTTCTTCGCTGTACTGGTTGTTACCAGGTTACTGAAAAAATAGCATGCTCAAAACATCAAATCAGAGAAGAGGAACCAGAAAGCAATATGGTGTTTACAACATCACAGAGAAGATAACATTTAAAGACTTAAAAGCACAAACTTAAAATGCACACAATTGACAAATAGTTGCAGACAGATTAAATGTTAGTGACAAGGCAGCACTGTCCCAATCGGGCCAGTAATGATCCAGTCTACTGTCCCAAGCGTCTCTCACGCTGGCCCTGGGCCACCGGGCAGTCCTTATTGTTGAGCCCTGGGACAGCTTTGAAATTATAGTTTTAATCTATTTTACCTGCTTTTATCCTCTTTGAACTAATACTGTTGTCCATCAAAACCATCTCCTGGACTGATCATTTAAAGATCGTTCCCCTCGTTGTCAGACGGCATCTTCTGCAGTTTAAATGAAGCCTCGTCATCGACAGAGCTTAAACCCGCTCCTCTTTCAATGAAGTCGCCGGTGTGGAAGCATTTTGGATTTCCAGTGAGTAATGTTGACAATGTTCGTGTTGTCGACAAAAAAACACAGTTTTGCAAGCTCTGCTATGTACGTATTACGTACGGTTCGTCCGATAGACAACACCGGCATCGCGATCCTCTGCCCGCCCCCGTTGTGAAACTTTTCTCCGCTCGCGAAAAGTACACACTCAGGCCCTGTTTACACTGTCTTTGTTTTTAAATGGCATTTTAGAACGACAACGATTTGACATCCACAGTGGCGTGTAGCATTTCTGAGCAGCCCTCCTTCCTCTCTACCTCTGAAAATGCACATCACGTGACCACACAGACACAGACGCACACACAGCCATGCGCTCGAGACAGCAGGTCCAGGCAGTCAGAGGACTGCTTCAATCTTTCACTCACTTGTACTTAGTCATTTTAGCGAACACCTCAGATACTGTTGGCTGGTTCCTGTTGGTTGTGCGTCTTTTTTACCGACGCCATTATAATGACACAGATCACTGCCTATTCACGAGTCCCGCAGAAAAAGTGATTGACAGGTGGTAATTATGTGTGTATCTTGCCTTTATTCATTTACTGTATGATTTGTTTATGGGTAAAACAAACACCATGCAGGTCAGGTAGTTTAAACAATAGGCTACAAATAATTAATTGGTCATTAATTAATTAATTATTCATAATCGAAAATCGAATCGAATCGTGACTTTAGAATCGAAAATGTAATCGAATTGAGGATTTGGAGGATCGTGACACCCTTACTTTCTATGTACATGAGTTGATTATAACTGCAGATTTATAATAATAGCCTACAGTAACGTCTGCAATTATATGACATAAATAAAATAAATGCAGCATATATGAACGCATACAGACCCTTACAGTCTCTCTTTTGCCTTCAGAACTGCCTTAATCCTTCATGGCGTAGATTCAACAAGCTACTGGAAATATTCCTCAGAGATTTTGCTCCATATTGACATGATCGCATCACACAATTGCTGCAGATTTGTCGGATGCACATCCTTGACACTAGGTCACACTGGACTTCTCTCCCCATTGACTTCCATTCATACGAACGCAGAGTGCAGTTTGCTGTGTTGCAAAGTTCAAGCTTGGTGAACTCTGACCTAGCATGAGACCAATCGAGGATCAAAACGTGACCTCTCTGGTCAGAAATTTTAAATATGGACCAATGGCTTGCTTTTTTTATTGTCTAATCTTCATGTTTAATCCCGCCCCTTTACGCTGCGCTGTACGACAGATTTATGCACACACAAACTGTGATGACCGCAGCATAATGCAAATCTATCTTCTACCACATCCTAAAAGTGCTCTATTGGATTGAGATCTGGTGACTGTGGAGGCCAAGTAAACTCAATTGGTACAAATGAGGCCAAATTGTGCCAAGAAAATCTCCCCCGCACTATTACACCACACCCAGCAGTCTGAACCATTGATACAAGGCGGGATGGATCCATGCTTTCATGTTGTTGATGCCAAATTCTGACCAGACCATCTGAATGTGGCAGCAGAAATGGAGACTCATCAGAGCAGACAACGTTTCTCCAATCTTCTATTGTCCAGTTTTGGTGAGTCTGTGTGAATTGTAGCCTCAGTTTCCTGTTCTTAGCTGACAGGAGCGGCACCCGGTGTGCTCTTCTGCTGCTGTAGCCCATCTGCCTCAAGGTTGGACGTGTTGTGTGTTCAGAGATGCTCTTCTGCAGAGCTCGGTTGTAACGAGTGCTTATTTGAGTTACTGTTGCCTTTCTATCAGCTGGAACCAGTCTGGCCATTCTCCTCTGGCATCAAGGCATTTGCGCCCGCAGAACTGCCGCTCACTGAATATTTCCTCTTTTTCAGACCATTCTCTGTAAACCCAAGAGATAATTGTGCGTTAAAACCCCAGTAGATCAGCAGTTTCTGAAATACTCAGACCAGCCTGTGTAATGGAGGCCAGCTAGTAAGTGCTGTGCAGGTAAACCTCTAGCTAGGGATGGCTGACGTGAAACTGACGTTTCGACACAGTGTCGAGATCCCGAAGCGCAAGTGTTTCGAAACACTGTACCGAAGCATGATCCGAAACACCCAGGTCACGTGACTAAAGTGTTTCGAAACACTTGGTCACGTGACAAAAGCGATTCAAAGCATCGATCATTTCAGAGGCGTTTCAAGACCCGGAGAATCTGCATTTGACTTGCATGATCTTTATGAAGTCTTCGACTTATATGGCCTAGTGGACCGTGCGTGTGCATTATGGAACTGTGTGTCGAATTTATTTTGGGTTCGAATCTCGACTATTACAAATACTCCAAAATCATGATTTTATGTATTTTAATCATGTTACTGTTTTATGGTGTAGCCTAGATAGGATACAGCTGTGGATACACCATCAATTTAGCATCATTTTTGTAACACTGTAAAACAATAATTCATATTTTTACAGTACTGTGATGGGTTTAGGTTTTGGATAGACGTTAATAAAATACAATGGGAAATTTAATTAATAATATAAATAATTATTGTTAACTTCTGGCCACAACTGTATCTGATCTAGTAACAACCCTGTTATATGAACAAAATACAAATTTATTTACAAATGTTTATTCGTATGTCAGAGCAATGTTGAAACAAAACGATACTATAACAAAGCATTATCAACTGGTATTAAAGCATTTAGCACACTTGTGGCAGTCTGGATTCGAACCCATTTTTCCCGCATGGTAGTCACGTACTCTAACCGCTCGACTAAACCACCTGAAGAATCTAGTATACAAAGTCGGGTTTGATACCTCAATTTGCCCAACTGTTCTTTGCTGAAGCTGTTTCAGTGAAATACAGATTAAAATGACCACTAGGTGTCACCGTAGAGTGGTGTTTCGAAACGTTTTGAAGCTTCGACACATTTGCTTCGATAGTTTCAGTGTTTCACGAAGCCTCGCTTTGCCCACCACTACCTCTAGCAACAGACGCTAGAGACCATGATCATTAGCCTCCTTGGTAGAGCAACCAACTCTCATGCGGAAGGTTGCTGGTTCAATATAGCGTAGGACCGGCGGGGTTACACCTGTCTGGCACCAACAACCATGCCACGTTCAAAGTCACTTAAATCCCCTTCCTTCCCCATTCTGATGCTCGCTTTGAACAGCAGCATATCGTCTTGACCATATCTACATGCTTAAATGCATTGAGTTGCTGCTGTGTGATTGGCTGATTAGAAATTTGCGTCAACAAGGAGGACAGGTGTACCTAATAAAGTGGCCACCTTGTGGATTCCAATATGTAAAGATAAAAATAAATGTAATGAGACCATGTCTGGGCACTACAAGTCCCAGCAGGCTTAGCGCCATGCAAGGAAGTGTTGTTGTTTATGTGCGGACACTTTATTTCCTGATTGTGGCGTAAATTAACAACAGGTTGTAGATTGCTCAGCGCTATATAAGTGAGTCAAAGTTTGTTTGCCATTTTGCTGTCGTTGTTGCATTCTGGTCGCGGCACGTAAAGGCCGGTAGGTAGTAAGTTTATTTGTGTGATGTGCGGTCTCTCTCTCTTTCTCGCGGAGTTTCCTTTTTTTAACTCATGCATAAACTGACATTTATAGAGTCCACACTTCACGTGAGGGGTAGCTGATGAGCAAACAACATTTAATGCTGCCAGATCTTCATAGCGAACTTATTTAAAGAGGTAGTTGTTTTATAATTTTAATAAACCGTTTTTAGTGTTGTGTTTTAATGATATTATCCTTTTTATTTCTAGTGCAATTACGGGATCATTGTTTGCTGATTGTTGCCTGAGTGTCAGCATGGGAAATTAAGGATCTTAGAGGTATTGTTTAAAACAAAGAAGGGTTTTTATCTTTTAATGCATGTTTTATTTATAGGATGTTTTATTGTGTTTGATTTCTTTATATTCTGAGTTTCTGTGTTGTAATAAACTGTGTTTCCCCTTTTTTAGGGATGCACGGTTGCCGTTTACTTTAGACTTACAATAATATTTTTGTTATTGAGTCTTTGTTGTTGACTTTTGTTGTATGCTAATTTGGGTTGTTTATTATGTTGCTAGGTTGAAAACAATTTGTATTTTCCTTTGTTAAACTTTTCTTTCTTTTGTAGGTTCTGTTTTGGATTTGCTTTACCATCAGTGGCCACTGGGTTCCCTGCACTGTGTGGATGGCGGTGGAGAAAAGGTGGTTGGGATTGTGTGGTGATTTGGTCACTGTTGATTTTTGTGTTTTTTAGGTTGCAGTGTGATTGCTGTGAGCTGAGTGTGGTGAAAACACTGCTGCTTGGGTACCTCATCTGTCCTCACTTTCTGGGTAACCGGTGGCCATTAGTGGTTTGTTTTTTCTTTTCTTTTATTTAGTTTATTTACTTTTTTTTCCTCCTTATTTGCAATAAAGATGGAGACAATTTGTATATTACAACTTGTGGAATAAAATATAATTGTCCTCCTAATTGTAAGTCACTTCATTTACCCTCTGCTAAATCATTAACACTGACAAAAGTCATCTGGTCACAATTGGCGTAGTCGGCAGGACATTTAAAATTGATTTAATTTAGCAGAGGCTGTTGTGAAGTGTCTTACTCTATCGATTGTGCAACTTTAAATGTTTTTGCATAAGTTCAGTGTAAGTAAACGGTGACCGTGCATAAAGGATTTCGCAGACTCTGCTTTGTGGACCCTGGATGTCATTGTGCTGATTGAACTGTCTTCCAGAATTCACCAACAGATATGGAGCAAGAACTAATGGACTTGAGGGAGCGGGTTCAAAGCTTACAAGCACAGAATGAGGAGTTGATGAGACTGCGTCCCCCATCTAGCAGTGATGCCCCTAGCCAACCTCACCCTTCTGTTTCTAATGACCCATCCTCAGTGTCTTTTAACAGAATGCTTTATGTGCCCCGAGAGAGGAAGTGCCCACGTTTTTATGGGAACATGGACTCTAACTTGAGTATTGAGGACTGGATTGACGAGGCTAAGGTGTGTATTGAGGGTAGAGGTTGGGCTGATAAAGAAAAGGTGGTCTTTCTGTTGGATCATCTTGGGGGAGAAGCTAGAATGGAGGTAAAACTTCATCCACCTGTTACTAGACAAACTCCAGAGTCTGTTTTTGAAGTTTTAAAAGATTTGTATGGGGGAAAACAGACATTTGTACAATTACAGCAGAGGTTTTATGAGCGAAAACAGAAAGAAGGTGAATCATTGACTGAATTTTCTCATGCTTTAATGTCATTGATGGACTTGATTCTTAATAGTAATCCAGGTAGTGTTCCCAATTCCGATAGAGTGCTTCGCGATCAGTTTGTTGAATATGTCCAAGATGTAACGCTAAAACGTGAGTTGAAACGACTTGTGAGGGAGAAGCCTTCTCTTACGTTGCTCGAGGTTCGACGTGAGGCTCTTAGATGGGTAGAAGAGGGGAGCAGGGAAGCAACTCTTTCATATTCCCAGCCATGGTGTAATGCCACTCAAACCAGGGTAGTTGACCAGGAACCTAAGGTTAGATTCCAGGAATCAACAGAGTTAAAAGAAATGAAAGAAATGTTGAGACAGCAACAAGCACAATTAAATGATCTTACCCAGCGTCTTGATAGACTTATGCCTACAAAGAATGATCCCCCTGCTGTTGCTTTACCAAGGCAAAATACATTGCGGCGATGCCTACGTTGTAACAAAATGGGGCACATTGCCAGATTTTGTCGTTCACCTTGGCCTACAGAGTCAAACTCCGGATCACCTCAGGCAAATGTAAATGAGATTTCAGTTGGGGAATCCGATACTGTAGCCCCTACTGCGATTTT
This sequence comes from Danio rerio, assembly GCF_049306965.1. Taxonomy (NCBI): domain Eukaryota; kingdom Metazoa; phylum Chordata; class Actinopteri; order Cypriniformes; family Danionidae; genus Danio; species Danio rerio. The sequence continues at coordinate 2,980,105 of NC_133196.1, read as the reverse complement.
AAGCCAGATTGTTGAAGAGACAAGGGAAGCTTCAAAGTCACCCGTTTGCCCTACTATTTTACAGCGACTCGTGGGCAAATGCCCTGTTGTAAATGCACAGATTGGGATGGGAGTAGATATTTCTTGTTTGTTGGATACAGGATCCATGGTAACCACGATAACAGAGTCATTTTTTGAGAAACATTTCCATCAATTAGGGGTGAATGGTCTTAAGAAATGTAACTGGCTTCAATTAAAAGCAGCTAATGGCCTTGAGATCCCCTATGTGGGTTATTTTGAAACCGACGTGAAAGTGTTGGGACAAACCCTTCGAGGACAGGGCATTTTGGTTGTGAAAGATCCAGTTGATGTTTTTTTTCATCAAAAGAAAGAATTTACTCCTGGCCTCTTGGGCATGAACATTATAGGACAATGTTATAATGATTTATTTGAAAAACATGGCCCAGCACTATTTTCAGTTCCACAGGTTAGGCAGGCAGAACAAGGTTGGAGAGACGCCCTATCCCAGTGTCACAGGGTGGAGGATGCCCCTGTTCCTGGCTTTGTTGGGTATGCCAGAGTGCAGTCCTGCCAACCTGTTCAGATTCCAGCTGGAACTATGAGGTTAGTGCCTGCTTTGTGCCCAAAGAATATACACAGTGGGACAGTAGTGGTTTTAGAACCCCAAAACCCAGAGAACGGGGGGTTACCTGCTGGAGTGCTAATCTCATCTGCTATGCTGCAGTGTGTACAAGGTATAGTTCATGTACCTATAGTTAATGTCGGCACAGAACCTTTATATTTGCCCCCCAAAATTAGATTGGGTAGTTTGCTTAATGTTGAAATCATAAGTTCATCTCAGGGCATTTTCTTTCAGGGTGATGGGTCACAGGACCCTAATGTAGTGGTTGTTCAGTGTCATGCTGTTACATCGGAGTCAAGCATTGATATGCAAGGCGTAGAACTGTCTGGGCTTTCACAGATTGAGGAGGAGGAAGTTAAGAGATTGTTAATGAAATATTCAGACGTCTTTTCAAAACATGATGGCGATTTGGGATGTACAAATTTAATAGACCATCAAATCCCCTTAGTAGATGATACACCAGTACGCCAACGCTATCGTAGAATTCCCCCCAGTCAGTTTGAAGATGTGAAGGCTCACATTAGACAGTTGCTGGACAGCCACATTATTAGGGAGAGCAGTAGCCCATATGCCTCCCCAATTGTATTGGTGAAAAAGAAAGATGGTTCTTTGAGGATGTGTATTGACTACCGCCAGCTGAATGCCAGAACCCGTAAGGATGCCTACCCTTTGCCAAGGATAGAAGAGTCGCTGGATGCATTGACTGGAGCAAAGTGGTTTTCAACTTTGGATCTGGCAAGTGGATATAATCAGGTACCGGTAGCGGAATCTGATCGATTCAAGACTGCTTTTTGTACCCCATTTGGGCTGTTTGAATTTAACAGGATGCCATTTGGACTGTGCAATGCCCCAAGCACTTTTCAAAGATTAATGGAGAGAATTTTTGGGGATCAGAGTTTTCAGTCGCTGCTGCTCTACTTGGATGATGTGATTGTTTTCTCAACAACTATTAAGCAACATATTCAACGACTGGGGCTGGTGCTGGATAGGCTGAGACAACAAAACCTTAAGATAAAACTCAGTAAATGTTGCTTTTTCCGGTCAGAAGTACGTTATTTGGGGCATGTGGTCTCTTCCACTGGGGTTAGCACAGATCCAGAGAAGATATCGGCCGTAGCTAAGTGGAATCAGCCACAAAGTCTTCAAGAACTCAGATCTTTCCTTGGCTTTGCTAGCTACTATCGACGGTTTGTAAAGGACTTTTCAAAAATGGCTGGACCCTTGAATGCATTGGTAGCGGAGCTGATTAGGGGGCAAAAGAGTAAACGACCTAAGATTAACCTGGGGTCCAATTGGACTGATTCTTGTGAACATGCTTTCCAAGCCCTTAAAATGGCTCTGACTAACGCTCCTGTTCTGGCTTATGCTGATTTTAGTAAGCCCTTTATTCTAGACATTGATGCAAGTCACCAAGGTCTGGGCGCTGTGTTGTCTCAAGAACATGGAGGTAAAAATCGACCAGTGGCTTTTGCAAGCCGTGGATTGCGACCACCTGAACGTAACATGCAAAATTACAGCTCTATGAAATTGGAGTTTTTGGCCCTGAAATGGGCTGTTACAGAAAAGTTCAGGGAGTACTTGTTGGGCCAGAAGTGCTTTGTGTATACTGATAATAATCCACTTAGCCACTTGCAGACTGCAAAGTTGGGAGCATTGGAACAGCGTTGGGCTAATCAACTGGCAGATTTCGATCTGGAAATAAAATACAAGCCTGGACGTTCAAATGTTAATGCTGATGCTCTTTCTAGAAAAACTCCATCTGTGGTTGAACTTGCTTTAACGACTCCAGTGCCAAAGGAGTTACATCAGTATGGTCCCAACAGTTGTCACACAGTTGCCAGTGAAACCATGTCTGTCTTTCCAGAACAGCCTAGGGAAGATCTTGGTGCGTTACAGGAAGCGGATCCTGCAATTGGGCGTTTTCTTGTTTATTGGAATCGCCAAAAGACCCCTGATGCACAAGAGAGAGCAATGGAGTCATCAGAGGTGCTGGAACTCGTGCGGCAGTGGGGGAAGCTGGTGAAGATGGAGGGAGTGTTGTACCGAAAGTTTCATCCTCAAGAGGAACATCGAGAAATCCGCCAGGTTGTATTACCATCTGTACTCAGGGAAAGAGTCTTGGCCAGTCTACATGATGATCATGGGCATCAAGGCATTGAACGGACCGCAAGTTTAGTGAGAACTCGTTGTTATTGGCCAGGTATGTTTAAGTTTATTGAGGAATGGTGCAAGAGATGTCAGCGTTGCACTCTGGCTAAAGTGGTACGACCAAGAGTGCGAAGTTTCATGGGGCACCTGATGGCAGAGAGACCATTGGACATCCTGGCTATTGACTTCACATTACTGGAACCTGCATCAAATGGGCTTGAAAATGTACTAGTTATGACTGATGTGTTTTCAAAGTTCTCACAAGCTATCCCAACTAAAGATCAAACTGCAGTAACAGTGGCACGGGTTTTAGTGGTCACATAAACAATAAAATATTTATAAAAAAAGAAAACTATATGAGACAGTCATACAGATAGCTTAAGGGATTCTCATGTAAACCTTCTTAGTTTTGATTCACTGCTTTTCAAATTAAGTGACAACTCAATATAATGTCTAACTTAACAAAAGTTTGGGCTTTCCTTTGGAAAATTTCTGTTTGTGTATATGGTACTTTCCCATAATCAAACCAAGATTAAGAATGACGACCTCATTTGGTTTTAATATCTCTTTATTAAACAGAAAAATACATCTCTCTAATAGAAAAAGAAAGCTTCCTAAATATTTACCTGGTTGTTTTCTATCTGTATCGGGTTTTGCCAGTGGTGGCGCTCGAGCACCAGAAACAATCACGAACATCCGAAAACAAAAGAAGAAGAAGCGAGAAGAACGCATAAATATTAAAAGTGACACACAGCCGTTTATTATGCTGTTAATCCGCTGGCGTAAGTACATTCACTTTATTACTTATGAAACAAAGTGTTTACAAGACTTGGGTTATTATGTTGAACTCAAAACACGTATAACCTGCCAGAGTACATACATTAATCCGAACGCATCACGACCGAAATGAGATAGGCTGTACTTTCCATTCCGTCTTTATATGGAATAAAACAATGGCATAATGATGAATATAATTAGTTTGTCATCATTTAAAATGTAGTAAATGGTTGAAAATGTATTGTCTTCCATAAACCTCTTATTATTATTATAAATGCTGCTGTGTTATTACAGTTTTGAAAAACTAAATGTGAAAGTCTCAAGTGTATAGTATGAATTACAGCTAAATAAAATCGAAAAATCATTAATATTCTCACTTTATAAATAATAAGTGGCCTAACTACTAATACAGGGATAAGCAAACTTGATCGTCGAGGGCCGGTGTCCCTGCAGAGTTTTGTTCCAACACTAGTCAAACACACCTGAACAAACAAATCAGTGTCTTCAAGATCACTTGAACTCTATAGGGAGGTCTGTTTGAATAGGGTTGGAGCTAAACTATGCAGGACACCGACCCTCCAGGATCAGGTTTGCCCACACCTGTACTAATATGTACTCACACAGAAGTTGTTAATGTTACTGTGTACTTATCGTGTAAATGCATGTTCTTGCATTGTACTTATGCTTGATTAAATGTCTGCATGTGACTATATCTGTAATGAATTTATGTAATTACCTTTAAAATAACACTGTTGACTACTCCTCACACATTAACCCACACTTAGATCTACCCATACCACTAAACCTGTCCCTAACGCTACCCGTATCCCACCTCAAGAGCAGCAGAAGTGTTCTGCAATACATTATGAACACATCAAGTACACTGTATTTACTTTTTTGATGTAAGTACCTAGTACTTAAGGCCACATAATATAAAGTGGGACCTCATTAATATATGCAGCTGGGCTAATTTTACAATTATTACTATTACTATTTTATATTATAATATATATATATATATATATATATATATATATATATATATATATATATATATATATATATATTATTATTATTATTATTATTATTATTATTATTATTAATATTATATAATTTAGGCATTCATTTTTCCATCCATTTATTTCTAATAACATACCAACTTTATAGATTTTGTCTCTAAACCATGTCCTCTGTAACACTATGCTGATTTAAATAGGCCAATTTCACACAAAAAACTTTAATTAGTTGAAGGACCCCATTCAAGATGATGTGATTGAAACCCCAGTGAAGGTTTTGTATCAGAATTTATTACACTTTGAACTTTATTTGAAATTGTAAAAAATAAATAGCTCTATCTGAAGATAAGTGATCAGTTTTCTTTATTTTTGTTATGTCACACCTCTAGATTTTCATGGTACAGTTCAATAAAAAAAGAATAAAAACTGGGAAAGAATTGATTAAGTTAGCAAGCACTTATATTTTCTTAAATACCAGCCTTTAAACCAGAGGTTCTCAAACGTTTCAGCCTGCGACCCCCAAAATAATAATGTCAGTGACTTGCGACCCCCCCCCCCCCTTTTTCAAGGTGATTATACTGTAAATATACAAACGTTGCACATACAACAATTGAATTGAATTTTATTTGACAGATTTTAGACAAACTGTACAAAAAGTATTCCATACACTTTGTTAAAAAAAAACTGTCGAGGATAAAAACACAATAAAGCCCTGGGCTTATTTCCATTGTGGTCCTCTGTTAAATAAAAACAATGTATGGCTTCAAAATAATAATGAAGAATAAAACAAACTGTCGCCACAGCGGTACGAACAGCCAACCTATCCAGCACAATGTCCCTCCAGCCGCCAACCTATTCACACTCAAGTAACATATAATTTAAAAGATCCTCGTCCACCATGCAAACTAATTATCCTCATCAAACAACCATCTTTTAATAGCTTTTTTGAACAACCTTAAATCTTTTATTTCCTTAATTGAATTTGGTAGTTTGTTCCACATGATTGCACTTGTATAGAAAAACATATTTTTCCCCACTAAACTTCTAAATTAAAATAAACAAATATTAAAATCCCAACTCCTAGTACTGTATGAATGCTGTTGCCTCACCATTTGAAAATAGTTCATCAAATAGCTAGGAACCACATTATTAAACATTTTACGTACCATTCCCAGTTTTAAAAAACACACTCTATTACTAACAGTTAACATACCTAATTTATTAAAAGACTCTTTGTGCAAATGTGCTCTAGGATGCATTTTTAAAATTATTCGTACTAATTTATTTTGTGCCTTTTGCAATTTCTCCTTCAAATTTTGTGAGCAGCTACTGTACCAAAATGACGTAGCATAATCAAAATGGGGTTGAATTAAAGCTCCTGCCAACAATTGTAAAGAATGAACAGCCAAAAGATCATACTATAGGCATATATAAACATGAGCATATTGACAACACAAAAATGCAACAGTCTAATAGCCGTATAATGTGTTTTATAGTCATTTATTAATTTAATTTCTATAATATTTTAACTAAATAACTATTAACTATCTTTTGTGGGTTATGAATAAAATATTTTATTTCTAATAATTTAATAAAATGTATTTGAGTTTTGGAAATCACTAAGCGCCCCCCTTGTCATTGTCAACCCCCACCCCCCAAACCCAACACCCCCCTTTGAGAACCACTGCTTTAAACTACATAAATATAAAAAAATTATTAATTTAAAAATGGTGTTTTACAAAATAAAAACATTTTTATTCCCTATTGGTCAACAACTGATATATTTATCAGGCAAACCATCTAAAAAGAATATTTTTGGATGTATTATTATTTTACTCTAATAATCAATGAGATAGTTAACCCAAACATCTATATCTATCTTCGTTTAGTCACCCTTTATTTGTTTCAAACCTTTATAAGTTTCTTTTTCCAGTTTAAACACGAGAAGATATTTTGAAGAAAGAAAAACTGTTGCCAATAATGTAGTATTTGTTTTCCCTGCTATAGAAGTCAATTGTACTGTCCTCCAATTGGTGTTCTTAACCAAAATTAGACAGCCAGCCAAACTCCTGTCATAAATTACACGAGAGTCAGGATATAGCCTTCTAGCTCCGTTTAATAGAGACTCTTGTCAAATGTAGTCATGAACAAGGGAGTGAAACTGAAAATAGATACAAAAAAAAAATACATTTAGGTGAAACTGTAGCTTGTACAATGTTGGCTAACATAACAATTACAATCAAATAGAAGGTTTAAGTCAACAATCAATTATGAATTAAACACAAACCCACTTTTAAGATGTTAACATAGAAAATATAATGACTTACAAGCAGTTCTTGCCATGGAGTGTATCAGGCCCGGATTGGCTAATCGGGAGGACCGGGAGAATTCCCGGTGGGCCGGTCTGTATTTTGGCCGCGAGGGCTGGTGTCCCTAGCTGCTTGCACTCTCAGCAGTCACACTTTTTTTCTTCTATTTATTTATTTGACCATAGCTTTACTCTTTTCAGTGTATACAAAACAAAGATTATTGCAGCAAAACGATCTCCTCCGTGTGCTCCAACATATTAAGAAACTTCCTGGTTCATACTGCGATATTAAAGTAGACCACTAGAGGTCGTAATAGTACAACAAGTCCCACTGGGCAGAACATCAATGGTTACACATTTTCAGCTTTATTCAAAATATCTTATTCAGTGTTCAACAGAAGGAAGAAACTTATAAATGTTTGTAATCACTTGAGGGAGAGTAAACCGTGAGGAAGTATTTATTTTTGGCTGAACAATATCTTTAATATTTTTGATTGTAACACTAAAACATGCATACCTGTGATTTACAAACTACTACTTCCCATCTTCCCACAGCTAAAAAAGCAGCAAACAGGTGAAATTGCCTTTTTAATTAAATCAGCAGGAGAAGCAACTGACATACTATAGTAAAGATGGAGATTGAGGAAGAACCCTGCAGAATAAAGGAGGAAGAGACAGAGGAAAGCATAGGTTTGTGTTTTAATTATTTCTCTTCAATGTTGTATGAAGAAAATAAGAATGATCAGTGAAATATAACGATATATTTGTAGGAAAGATGGAGTTTAGGGAAGAACCCTGCAGAATAAAAAATGAAGATCAAGAACAAATAGGTTTGTGTTTTACTTCTTTCTCTTTAATGACTGATGAAGAACGGTAAGATGAAAACTGACATGTATGTATTTTACTAATATTACATAAATAAAAATGTTACAAGATGTAAAATAAGTGTGACTGGAGTATGGGTGTGTGAAATCTTTGCTCAAGATACCACACAAATAATGTTTACAACCCTTTAAAACTGACCCTTTTAGGCTTTGATCCTAATTGTGGCGTTTTGGTGTCTGATGTACTGACATGGACATCAGTAATCAAATTATTAGCTTTAATCTAATTAAGACAATAATAAGACTTTTACATGAGTTGCTTTTTGAGTGTTCTTTTCATGATCCCATTTTACATGTTATAGCACATAATTCGATTAATGTCATTGCGTCACCGCTAAGGGTGTCACGATCCTCCAAATCCTCAATTCGATTACATTTTCGATTCTAAAGGCACGATTCGATTTTGTGTGCTAGAGTTTGTGTGTGCATAAATCTGTCGTACAGCGTAGCGTAAAGGGGCGGGATTAAACATGAAGATAAGACAATAAAAAAAGCAAGCCATTGGTCCATATTTAAAATTTCTGACCAGAGAGGTCACGTTTTGATCCTCGATTGGTCTCATGCTAGGTCAGAGTTCACCAAGCTTGAACTTTGCAACACAGCAAACTGACCTAGTGTCAAGGATGTGCATCCGACAAATCTGCAGCAACTGTGTGATGCGATCATGTCAATATGGAGCAAAATCTCTGAGGAATATTTCCAGTAGCTTGTTGAATCTACGCCACAAAGGATTAAGGCAGTTCTGAAGGCAAAAGAGAGACTGTAAGGGTCTGTATGCGTTCACATATGCTGCATTTATTTTATTTATGTCATATAATTGCAGACGTTACAGTAGGCTATTATCATAAATCTGCAGTTATAATCAACTCATGTACATAGAAAGTAAGGGTGTCACGATCCTCCAAATCCTCAATTCGATTACATTTTCGATTCTAAAGGCACGATTCGATTTTCGATTATGAATAATTAATTAATGACCAATTAATTATTTGTAGCCTGCCGTGTAAACTACCTGACCTGCATGGTCTTTGTTTTACCCATAAACAAATCATACAGTAAATGAATAAAACTGTCCAAAATTGTCGCAATTTCGAGCCCTGCTTCCGCTGTGGCGACCCCTGATAAATAAAGGACTAAGCTGAAGGAAAATAAATGAATAATTAAATGATTTCAGACGGAGTTAAACACAAACACTTGGTTTAATCGTCTTGATCTTTTTGCAGATGGAAATGCAGGCAAAGCATCGTTCAGCTGCTCCGAGTGTGGAAAGACTTACAAAAATAAATCCACATTCAGAGTGCACATGAGATTTCACACTAGAGAGAGACTGTTGACATGCACTGAGTGTGGGAAGTATTTCGCTGAGAGAAGAAAGCTGGACAGACACATGAGGATTCACACTGGAGAAAAGCCGTACACATGCTCTCAGTGTGGAAAGAGCTTCACATCTAAAAGCACTCTCATAGATCATCAGCTCTCTCACAGCGGAGTGAAGGCGTTCAGCTGTGATCAGTGCGAGAAAACATTTGCGTCTGCAGCATACTTAAGAAAACACCTTAAAGTTCACGCTGGACTGAAGCCTCACTGCTGTACTTTTTGTGAAAAGAGTTTTTCGCGACTGGAAACTTTACAAATTCATCAGAGGATTCACACCGGAGTGAGACCGTATACGTGTTCAGACTGTGAAAGAAGCTTCAGCACATCAGCTAACCTGAAAACACACCGGAGGACTCACACTTGAGAGAAACCGCACTGCGAGAGGAGTTTCACTTTGTCAGAAGACTTGATAGATCATCAGAGGATTCACACTGGAGAAAAAACACATCAGTGCTGTTCATGCGGGAAGATTTTCAGTGTCTTAGCAAGATTACGAACTCATGAGAGAAGGCATTGTGCAAAGTGAGCGAAGTTTCCATTGAAATGCGTTATAATCAAGTAAATAAAGTTTGAATTAAGCCTGACTGCTTCTTTTGTTGAAATTAATAGTGTGAAGTTTGATAATGGGTGGCGCAGTGGTGCAGTAGGTAGTGCTGTCGCCTCACAGTAAGAAGGTCGCTGGTTTGAGCCTCGGCTGGGTCAGTTGGTGTTTCTGTGTGGAGTTTGCATGTTCTCCCTGCGTTCGCGTGGTTTGCTCCGGTTTTCCCCACAGTCCAAAGACATGGTACATGTGAATTGGGTAGGTTAAATTGTCCGTAGTGTATGCGTGAGTGTGTGTGGATGTTTCCCAGAGATGGGTTGCGGCTGGAAGGGCATCCGCTGCTTAAAATCGTGCTGGATAAGTTGGTGGTTCATTCCACTGTGGCAACCCCAGTGGAATAAAGGGACTAAGCCGAAGAAAAATGAATGAACGAATGAATTTAGTCATCGATCTAGAGTTGAGGGTTAAATAGTTTACCTTCATCTAGATGAAAAGGCATTATACTAAAACAAAGGACTCCTTAATGAATTACATTAAGAGTATATTTAATAATTAAAAATGAAACATCTTTAGATTCAAATAAACAACGAATAAAACAAGTTTTCTTAAGAGTTTTTTTATATCTGACTGACGTATAATAACATGTATCGGGTTTTACCAGTGGTGGCGCTCTAGCACCAGAAAACACTGACGAACATCCGAGTCTACAAGAAGAAGAAGAGCGCGGAAAAGTATAAACAAAAGAAACAGCCGCACGCCATGCTTTAAAATCTGCGGTATTCATCACATTGTAAGTATAGTAACTTTATTAATTATTAGACTATAAAAACTACAAGACTCGGTTCATTTTAGTAAATCCAAAACATGTATCAATTAACGCAAATCCGAATCATATCTTCAAAACCTAAATAAGGTAACGTTTCAGACTCAGAGCGTATCACTATTGGATACTCGACGATATAATTTTGACCATATAACGTTTAAAGAAATACATTTTTAAAGTTTATTTTATAATATATTTTTTCTGTTATGTAGACATGTTATTTGGGGATTTTAAGCGAACAGACACAAATTCAAGTTTCTGTATGAACCTCGTCTTACTTGTCGGAGAGTTTCATATACTTCCATGCAAATATAATAAACGTAAACTCCAATTTATGATTCGTTAAACAAGAATTGGAATTGTATTCAAATATAATTTGAACATCTAGTAATAAGAAAGTATTCCCAGAGATGGGTTGCGGCTGGAAGGGCATCCGCTGCGTAAAAACTTGCTGGATAAGTTGGCGGTTCATTCCGCTGTGGCGACCCCGGATTAATAAAGAGACTAAACCGACAAGAAAATGAATGAATGAATAATAAGAAAGCAGTTAAAACTTCTCAAATTTGTGCCTTGTTTAATATTCGGCACTAATTTGCCCTTTAGCTTTTCCTACTTTCATAAAGTTAGTTTTATATTTGTATGTTTAGACATTCTTTCTAATAATATAATTTCAGAAAAGTATTCTTTGCAAATTCTAATTAGTGAAATCATATTAGCAGCCAACGACTATCTAAGTACAACCATTCATTCATTAATTTTTTTTCCGCTTAGTCCCTTTATTAATCCGGGGTCTCAGAGCAGAGTGAACCGCTAACTTATTCAGCACATGTTCTATGCAGCAGATGCCCTTCCAGCTGCAACCCATCTCTGAGGAAACATCCATACACACTCATTCACTACAGACAATTTTAGCCTACCCAATTCACCTGTACCGCATGTCTTTTAACTGTGGGGGAAACCGGAGCACCCGGAGGAAACTTACACGAACATGGGGAGAACATGCAAACTCCACACAGAAACGCCACAGAAACCTCGAACCAGCGAACTTCTTGCTGTGGGGCGACAGCACTACCTACTGTGCCACTGCGTCGCCTTAAGTACAACCACGTTTACAGTCAATTAGATAGTGCTGATGTTGTTTTGAATTCATACTTGAACATGCGAAGTCATGAACATGCGAACATAAAACCAACTTCACTTCAATCTTTCTTTTGATAACCTTCATTCATTCATTCATTTTCTTGTCGGCTTAGTTAGTTGATCCGGGGTCGCCACAGCGGAATGAACTGCCAACTTATCCAGCAAGTTTTTAAGCAGCGGATGCCCTTCCAGCCACAACCCATCTCTGGGAAATATCCACACACACATTCACACACACACTCGTACACTACGGACAATTTAGCCTACCCAATTCACCTGTACCGCATGTGTTTGGACTGTTTGGGAAACTGGAGCACCCGGAGGAAACCCACGCAAAGGCAGGGAGAACATGCAAACTCCATACAGAAACGCCAACTGAGCCGAGGCTCGAACCAGCGACCCAGCGACCTTCTTGCTGATTGTTTTACACTGGCTTGAAATGCCTTAAAAACAAATGCAAATGACAACATGATTGTTAACTTTAGTCAAATTTTCCAGTGAATCCTCAAATAACGCACGTTTTCAACTGTGGAAAATCCTAACTCGACATTACAGATCCTGCGATGTGAGTATAGCGGAGTAGGGGCACATTGCGTTATCGATGCAGCCCTAGTCTGCACAACAGAAATTCCTAACATATTGTTTGATAACAGCCAAAAAGTTGTTCTGGGAAATCTATCCTCCAGCTGCTAAACTATGGCTTGAGGTATTGATATCTACTCTACACTTGTTGGAATGAACCACGTATCTTTTAAAGACCAACATCAAAACAATTTCACAAGATCTGGGGCGCTTCTGTCATTTCATGAGGAATTATATTACCTATGCATTGTATTTGCACCTAAAAAGTTGATTTGATTATCACCGTGTTGTATACATGCAGGCTGGGTTGTGGGTTAGGTTTGTCTTTGTAAGTTTATGTGCATATCAGAAAACTAATCTTGGAACTTGTGATTGTTGTAAGTCTATTAAATAGCCAGCCCTCATTGGTGGAGAATGTGGCAGATCCTGATTGGATGACTACACTACTAATTATTAACTGGTTGTGTAATTGTGTATATAAGTGTTGTTGTGCTAGTTGGGAGAGGATGGTGAGGTTACTTATGAGCAGGGCCAGATGAAATCTGCGGAGGTTTTTTGCTATTTCTGCTGAGAATTTTGGTAAAAATCTGCGGATTTCTGCTGAATTATTTTGTGAGTTTAATAACTAAAACCTTAATATGTGAAATAAAAAGTAACACCTTTTTAGCTTCTATTTAATGTTTAAATTGCAAATCTAATTAGATTCACTTTATTTGTTAAACAAAGCAAGTCTCTCATATAATATCTCTACTAAAAGACAGAAAATATTACTGTACAAACTGCATTGTAGATAAATCAGATGAACATTTTCATATTAGTCAATAATATTACTGTAATTAATAAAAAAAAACTGAATAAATATAGATTTACACACATTTACTCAAGTAAATAAATAGAATTAATGATGGGCAAAAAACTGGGCGCACAGATTCCGTGGGGGCCTACTTATGAGTCCTCATGTCAATAGTCAATACCATCACGTTGACTCACGTTCCATTATTTAAATATACCATGTAGTTAGAGTTTTGATAAAAGTTCTGTATTTTCATTATTTCCCTATATTTTTGTTTGTTTGTTGCTTTGACTGATTTTTCTTTTATTTATAATAAATATAAAATAAATTCATTTTTAGGATGTTTGCTTCAGATACCATCTAAGCCAGGTGTGGTCAAACTTGGTCCTGGAGGGCCGGTGTCTTGCGTATTTTAGTTCCAACTCCAATTAAACACAACTGAAGCAGCTAATCAAGCTCTTTCTAGGCATACTAGAAACGTAGGTAGGTGTGTTGAAGGAAATTGGAACTAAACTATGCAGGACACCGGCCCACCAGGACTGAGTTTGGACACTCCTGATCTAATAAATTTACCTTTATTCATAGTTGCTTTTATAATTGTCTGTTGTCTTTTCAATATTTGATGTTTCTTTTCATTTTGGTACCTAAAAAAAAAAAGCGATCATCTGTGATGTGCAGTTCATTCCTTTGTCTTTGCTTTTCACACATTCTGCAGGAGAAACAAGTGAAGATGGAGATTAAGGAAAAACCCAGCAGTGTAAAAGATGAAAAGAAGGAGGAACAAACAGGTTTTTATTTTTCTTCTTTCTCTTTAATGTCTGATGAGGAACATTAAAAGTGTCAGAGTGCACTGTGACTATGGGCTCTATTTTGACGGTCCATGCGCAGAGCGCAAAACGCAGGGCGCAAATGCTTTCAGGGCGTGTCAGAACACATTTTTGCTAATTTACGGACGGGAAAATCCGCTTTGCGGCGTGGCGCATTGTCTAAAAGAGTTGAGTTTATTTTCTTAATGAGTTTTAGGTGTGTTTTGAGAATAAACCAATCAGAGTCTCATCTCCCATTCCCTTTAAGAGCCAGCTGCGTCGCACCAAGAGCACATTCGGTATTTACAGGACGCAAAGTAAGTCTAAGTGGAAAAACTGAGCATTTCACTAGCAAACAGTTAACAGTTTTTAACACAGAAAACTGTTAAACAGAGCATCTACTGCGTGAGAATGAGAGATAATGGAACTACTTTCACTTTCACTCTTGGATAGGGAAACCTTTACGCACAGACATCAATTAGCCAATAAATAATTAATTGCGTTTGTTAAGCACATGAACAATAATAACGAAGTGTGTTCAAAAACCTGAGTTATATCCTAAAACACATGCTGTGCCCCATATTGTCTAAAGCCTGACAGGTGGACAAATCTAAGCTTGTTTTTAATAAAACAAATATAAATATGGATATAATAAATAATACTGCTAATAATAATAACATTATACAAAAGCAAATTGTTATGAATGAACTGAAAAGGCCTCCCATATATATATATATATATATTTTTTTTTTTTTCAATTTATTGAATTATTTAATTTATTTTTTGTGAGGTAAAAAAATAAAAGGGGGCCCTTGGATTTGCTATAGCCCAAGGGCCCAATGTGTTCTTAATCCGGCTCTGAATATATGGATTTATCACACAAAACATGGACATGAGCTCAATCATTTTTGGTGATTGGTCAACATCGCCCAACCCTAGTTGGCAGCTCATTCCCCTTTGCCGACCGCTGATAAATGAGGGACTAAGCCAAAAAAAATGAGCAATGACTGATAAATGATAACACACAATATGTTCAGATTTATATATAATATGTATATGTTAATTAATGTTAAAAAAAGTCATTTGTTGTTAGTTGATTTTAACTCAAGGTGCATTAACTAATGTTAACAAGCATGACTTTGAATGTTAATAATGCATTAGTAAATGTCTAAATGTGATTAATAAATGCTGTACAATTAGTTCCTGTTAGTAAAAACATCAACTAATGAAACCGTATTGTAAAGTGTGACTGATAAATTCAATCTTTTCACAGATGCATATGGACATACAGTCAATACACAGACTGAAATGAAAGTCAAAGGAGCTTTTAACTGCTCGGACTGTGGAAGGAATTACAAATATAAATCCGATCTTAACAGCCACATGAGGACTCACACAGGAGAAAGGCTGTTCACGTGCACTAAATGCGGGAAGAGTTTCACAACAAGCGGAAAACTGCATGTGCATATGAGAGTCCACACCGGAGAAAAGCCTTTCGAGTGCAGCCAATGTGGACAAGCCTACAAGAATAATGCAGACCTCATCACCCACAGGAGGGTCCACACCGGAATGAAGCCTTTTAATTGCAAGCACTGCAGGAAGAGTTTCACAAGTAAAGGCGCTCTCAGACACCACCTGCGCTCTCACACTGATAAAAAGCCATTTAGTTGTAGTCACTGCGATAAAACGTTTCTGACAAAAGCTCTATTAAAGCGACACCTGGTTGTTCATACTGCTGCCAAGCCTCATGCTTGCTCTGTTTGCGGAAATACCTTTTTATACCTGCAGAAGTTGAAAGTGCACGAGCTTATTCACACCGGAGAGAAGCCTCACAAGTGCTCGGACTGTGGGAAGAGCTTCAGAACATCAAGCAACCTTAAAATACACCAGAGGATTCACACCGGAGAGAAACCGCATCAGTGTTCGGACTGCGAGAAGAGCTACCCTACTTCGTCAGCTTTGAAGGTTCATCAGAAATCGCACAATAGAGTAATCGTGTGCTCTCAGTGCGGGAGGAGCTTCTCTCGGTTGTCATCCTTGACGAATCATCAGAGAGTTCATACTAGAGTGAACAAAAAGTGATGATGTTTTGTTTAATGCATTGGTGCATTAAACAAAACGTTACTAGATATCTTGGAAACGTCCTTGCAGGTGTGTTTAGGCAAGTCGGAGCTATATTCGAAGGACACCGGCCCTCTAGAACCGATTTTGGACATCCCTGTGTTATGTTGTTAATGTATTGGTTGCACAAACTTGTTTTTCTCATTTTATGCTTTAGCTGCGCTGCCATCTAGTGGTTAATGTTTATGATCGAGCCTTCGCCTCTGGCTTTATGAATGTTACTTTTGAGAAAATGTTTGCATTAAGCACAATTGATTATTGACTAAATGGTATTTAAGAGGACAAAAGGGCCAGTGTCATGGAGAGTTTAGCTCCAACCCTAATCAAACACACCTGAACCAGCTAATCAAACCCTTACTACATAGGTGTCAAAGTCAATTTCTGGAGAGCCGCAGCTCTGCACAGTTTTGCTCCAACTCTATTCCAACACAGCAGATGCAACTAATCAAAGTGTTCAAGATTTTTTTGAACACCTCGATTAGTTGGATCAGCTGCGTTTGATTAGGGTTGGAGCAAAGCTGCAGAGCTTCCTCCAGGAATTGACTTTGACACCTATGCCTTACTACACAGGTGTCAAAGCCAGTTCCTGCGCAGTTTAGTTCCAATCCTGCTTCAAAACACTTAACCTGAAGCTTTCAAACAAGCCTGAAGAACTGAAATAGTTTGATCAAGTGTGTTTAAATAGGATTGGAGCAAAACTGCAGAGCTGCAGCCCTCCAGGAATTGACTTTGATATCTATGCCTTACTAGATATACTAGACTGTCCTGGCAGGTGTGTTGAAGCAAGTTCGGGGTAAATTCGAAGGACTACGGCCCTCCAGAACTGGTTTTGGAAACCCAGTGTTATGTTGTTTATTGCATTGATTGTACAAACTTGTTTGTCTCATTCAAACATCACATGATGTTTTGTTTAGTCCAGAGGTGTCCAAACTCAGTGCTGGAGGGCCGGTGTCATGAAGAGTTTAGCTCCAACCCTAATCAAACACACCTGAACCACCTAATCGAACCCTTACTACATATGCGTCAAAATCAATTCCTGAAGAGCCGCAGCTCTGCACAGTTTTGCTCCAACCCTATTCTAACACAGCAGATGCAACTAATCAAGCTGTTTAAGATTCTTATGAACACCTTGATTTTTTGGATCAGGTGTGTTTGATTAGGATTGGAGCAAAACTGGAGAGCTGCGGCCCTCCAGGAGTTGACTTTGATATCTATGCCTTACTGGATATACTAGAAACGTCCTGGCAGGTGTGTTGAGGCAAGTCGGAGCTAAATTCGAAGGACACCGGCCCTCCAGAACCGATTTTGGACACCCCTGTGTTATGTTGTTTAATGTATTGGTTGCACAAACTTGTTTGTCTCATTCTACACTTTCACTGCGCTGCCATCTAGTGGTTAAAATGTTTAAGATCGAGCCTTCCCCTCTCATTTGGCTTATAAATGTTTATAATTGTTTGAGTTAAGCAGAATTTATTATTGGCTAAATTATATCTGAGAGGTCAAAGTCAATGGTCAGAATATTAGTATGTCTGAGGAAAGCTGATTTATGCAGATTATTAATGTTGAGTTCCGTTTAACACTGTTTATATCTGCGTTTGTAAATCGGTGGCAGCGTCATAAACCTCCATCCGCATAATAAAGGTTTGTTAGTCTGTTTAAAGGAGATGTGTTACGAATATATCTGTTAACCCAGTATATCTGAGTTGTTTATTTATCAGGGGTCACCGCAGCGGAATGAACCACCAACTATTCCGGCATATGTTCTACACAGCGAATGCCCTTCAAGCTGCAACCCAGTACTGGGAAACACTCATTCACGCACACACTACGGACATT
The DNA here is from genome assembly GCF_049306965.1 of Danio rerio. Lineage (NCBI taxonomy): Eukaryota > Metazoa > Chordata > Actinopteri > Cypriniformes > Danionidae > Danio > Danio rerio. The sequence continues at coordinate 2,962,331 of NC_133196.1, read as the reverse complement.
TTGGCTTAGAAAATTCATAAGTAGCGCATGAGCTTGGAATTGTGGAGGAAGCCGGAGCACCCGGAGGAAACCCACTCCAACACAGGGAGAACATGCAAACTCCACACAGAAATGCCAACTAATCCAGTCGGGACTTGAACCAGCGACCTTCTTGCTGTGAGGCGACAGCCCTACGCACTCTGCCACCGTGCGCCCCTGAAGAAACAATAATACTAGAAAACATTTATTAATTTTTCTTTGGTTGACTTATTTATCAGGGGTCACCACATCGGAATGAACCACCAACTATTCCAGCATATGTTTTACACAGCGGATGCCCTTGCAGACACAACCCAGTACTGGTAAACACTCATATACTACAGCCAATTTAGTTCTTCAATTCCCCTATAGCGCAAGTGTTTGGGCTGTGGGGGAAACCGGAGCACCCGGAGGAAACCCACACCAACTCGGGGAGAACATGCAAACTCCACACAGAAATGCTAACTGACCCAGCCGGGACTCGAACTAGTGACCGTCTTACTGTGCGCCGACCACTGAGCCACCGTATTAGAAAACATGTACAATATAATTGTGTTTGTTTGGTACTTAAGCAGTTCATATGTGATGTTATTAGCTTGTTTAATATCCGGTGTGCTTTATATATTTGTTGTTTCTCTTCAGTTTAAGCAGGGAATCAGCAACAAGATAAAAGAAGGGCTATGTTTTGGTTTGGAAGATGGATATTTTGTAGATATGACCTTCTGTCAAGCCAATACATGACTTGCACAGCATTATCCAAACAAATATATATATTTATTAAAGAACGGACATACATTTTTCTGTTTAATATCAAAAAGAGTAGAAAAGCAAGTAAAAGTCAGACTCAGATAATGATAATTAATCTAATTACATTCATTCATCCTCCTTCAGCTTAGTCCCTTAATTCATCAGTTTTTGCCACAGCAGGATTAATTGTATGTACAATCGTATGAGTGTGTGTGTGGATGTTTCCCAGAGATGGGTTGCGGCTGGAAGGGCATCCGCTGCGTAAAAACTTGCTGGATAAGTTGGCGGTTCATTCCGCTGTGGCGACCCCGGATTAATAAAGGGACTAAGCCGACAAGAAATTAAATGTATGTACAATCCTAACCACTGACTCCACCAGCAGGTGGCAGCAACGCACCTAGAAGTTGTATTCAATCCAATAAAACTCAAGAAGAACGATTTCAGTGATGCAAAGAACAGATGTGCTGAAGCAGATCAGCGGACTTGCATTATATGTTCTTTTAGACAGACGGTTAGTATTCATTTTCTGAAATTGTTTTATGTTGTTGTTTTTTTTTTTGACAGATTTATTTCGTTTCCCTTCACGCTCGTTTATATATGTATCGTTAACGGGTGTGCCGGTGCCGTAAACAATAGCGGGACAGACTGGGCCGACCTCACAGCATAGACGCAGCGTCATTTTAGCATAACTCACCCTTAATAAAAATAATATTTTCTAATCTTAATTGTTGTATACTTAAAATAAGCGTTTATTTGTCATATCTAGAGCCAGCACATCATGTGGCGCGTTCGTGCTGATCGGAAATTCGCAGTTTTAGCTTTGACCGCAAACCATGATTCAGTCCAAAGCGTATTTTAACAGACTATAGACCTAATTCTATTCAACTAATGATGAAACAAAGCTATTCAGTTGAACAATGCACGTATACGACCACATTAACTGGGAGACAGGCCACGATCTCTATTAGGATCTACTATTAGGATCATTAACATCAGCATTGATCTGTTCTTACGTTTAGAGTTATTTAATGTAGCTACTTTACATTATTTCATATATCATCACTGTACAATATCTAGAGCAGATATGCCCAAAGTTGGCCTGTTGTAACCTTTAATTTGGCCAGTCATCCCATCTGAGAGGAGAGAGAATGATGGAAAGGGGTTGGGGCGAACGCCTTCAACACAGATATCGCCATTTCTAATTTGACGTAATCTTTTTAGCTACTAAAAAGCAGATTGTGATTAAATGTTTCAGTTAAATGTTGTAAATGAATCTGCTTTTTAATACTGTCACACATAGAAGACTATGCAGAAGACATCATTAAGGAAATCAAGGCAAAAACTAGTGTAATTCTGTTATAAATGAGATTGTTTTGTTTTTACTGTTATAAGTTCATTATAAAATGTACAAAATTCTGTATTACTTAATATAAGGCAATGTTTTGTAGTGATTTTTAAGCGTTATTAAATAAATTACTAAATTACCCATGGCAACAATATATGCTTTTCCAGGGATGTTCCAACATGTGGAACTTTCTGGATTCTCAGAAGCTTTGGAAAAGAAAGATCTAAAACTGGAAATACATTAGGACCATGTTAACATCCCTTAAAATAGTCTATGGATAAGGATTCTTGATGCAGCACCGCCTGAGGGATCAGAGAGCTTTAGTTTACGCATGTGCCCTAGTCTTTTATGCACTGAAATTCCTCCAGATCCCTTAAATCTTTTATTGATGTTCTGCACTGTTGAAAGTGAAATATCCAAATGTCTTCCTCTTTTTTCTTTGAGGAACATTGTTTTTAAACATTTCAATCATTTTCTCACATATTTGTTGGCAAACTGGCGATCCTCTGCCCATCTTAGCACCTAAAGGACTAGACCTTTGTTGGATGCTGCTTTTGTATCAAATAATAATCACAATCTTCATCACCTGTTTCACGTCACATCATTATTTCACCAGTTTACCTGATTACTAGCCCTAAACTGCAACTGTCTTAACTTCTTTTTTTTTTTGGGATGTGTTGCAGGTCTGAATGACAGGAAAGGATGTATATTTACAAATGAAATGAAGTTGACCAGATAAAACATGAAATATTTTGTTCATATCATCTGCAATGAAATTTAAGTCACAGTAAAGTTGGAAATCACTAGTTTTTTTTTTCATTTGAGTCTTCCATACTGTCCCAAATTTTCTGATTTGGGGTTGTAACTCAGATGCTTTAACTGAAAACTTTCCTCAGGTCTGACGTAGGGCTGGGCGATTTGGCAAAAAAAAAAAAAAAAAAAATCTAGTTTTTTTTTAATAAAGTTTGACCGATTCACGATTTAGATTTTTTTTTTTTTTTTTTTTTTTTTTTTTTTTTTTTTTTTTTTTTTTAGTGTGTTACTAGTTTTCTCAAAACATTACAACAACATGACCGAAGTAACATTCTCTGTAAAAGTAACTTGAAAAACCATCTGGTTAAGGAACATTGTATTTTGAATGGCCATGCCATACAAAAATGGGTCAAGGTGTAAATAAATGTAAAACAAATTCACGATTTAAATAGCGTTAGAAATATTTGTGTAAATAATGCAATTGTAGGAATACAGAGGTATTTTTTGCAAGTTTTGCTGAGCCTAGGAGAGATTGGCTGTCATCTCGGCTTTGACTTTGTCTTCTGACTGAATGTCAGGTTGTAATGCTGCTGCCTTTTTCTTAAAAAGATACAGTGGAAGAAAAGGACTGAACATGGAAACTGTAAAGCCTAATTTAACCCAATGTGTGAAGTTGTGGACGTATAGCAGGAGCAAATACAAGTACCAGATGTGTGTCTAATATAAAATAATATAGTTAATCTTATTTTCTTATTCCCCCCGTTTAAATACAGATCATTTTATGCGCTTTGCTCCACTCCCTGTATTATGCTGCCTGATCTGTCTGGTTTCCAGCTAGGTCCGCTAAATGATGTCATGGGGGCGGCTACTTTCATTTTCACTGCTACAATCCCTCACTTCTACTCGTGTTCAAACCAAAAGATCACCGCGGTTTTTCACATGGCAGGCTTTTACGTCCTTCATACATGTTGAGATCGAGTTTATCGACTTGATAAGGGAATATGTCTTGACAATCCACACAGACGTGACTCTGGTTGAACACCAGAAGCGGCGCGACACGGCGCGCACATGACAGTTTAAACTATCACACACCGAACGCGCACATTCGCATGATATTTAACATGAAACTAATCAGATGGCGCTCTGTGGCGCGGCTGAAATATGAACTGCTTCGTAAATCGTGGCTGGGCGGCGCCGGTGTGTGTATCCGCTTGTTAAGTGGTGACGTGTTTGTGACGTATGTATACTGTTTCCGGGTCCAAGCCGCCACTCATTTGAGCGGAGAAATCATTTGTTTATGATTGCGTTTTATTCCTATCACGCATTAAAGTTAATTTTACATAAAGTCATAGTGTACACAACCATCTCTGGGCTTGCTGCATAACAAATACCAAAAATGTAACAATTTATAAAAAAATGAATCACTTTCTGGCCATCGAATATTAGGCATGGACATATATACTGCGATCGTGACTTTCGAAAGCCTTAAATCGCTTTGTAAATGTTTATTATTACCATTTCATGAGTCTCCCCATTCAGTTGAATAGATCGCTTGGACCCGGAAGCCGCTTCGCGTGACGTCACACTTAACAAGCGGTATCCGCTTGTTAAGTGTGACGTCATGCGAAGCTCGCTGCGTGGTGCTGCGCGTCGCCGAGAGGCGCTTCTGGTGTGCTTCCTGCTTCATAGAGTGAACCAAAGCGCATTGGTGCCATTATAATGTATTGAATATATATTTTTTAAAAATCGCAATTTCTCGATTTAATATTAAATTAAATCATCGTCAAAACGTAAATTCGAATTAATCTAAAAAATCGGAAAAATCGCCCAGCCCTAGTCTGATGCTAAACTAATCAACTCTAAGGGTGTCACGATCTTCCAAATCCTCGATTCGATTACATTTTCGATTCTAAAGTCACGATTCGATTCGATTCGATTTTCGATTATGAATAATTAATTAATTAATGACCAATTAATTATTTGTAGCCTACCGTTTAAACTACCTGACCTGTATAGTCTTTGTTTTACCCATAAACAAATCATACAGTAAATGAATAAAGGCAAGATACACACATAATTACCACCTGTCAATCACTTTTTCTGCGGGACTCGTGAATAGGCAGTGATCTGTGTCGTTATAATGGCGTCGGTAAAAAAGACGCACAACCAACAGGAACCAGCCAACAGTATCTGAGGTGTTCGCTAAAATGACTAAGTACAAGTGAGTGAAAGATTGAAGCAGTCCTCTGACAGCCTGGACGTGCTGTCTCGAGCGCATGGCTGTGTGTGCGTCTGTGTCTGTGTGGTCACGTGATGTGCATTTTCAGAGGTAGAGAGTATGGAGGGCTGCTCAGAAATGCTACACGCCACTGTGGATGTCAAATCGTTGTCGTTCTAAAATGCCATTTAAAAACAAAGACAGTGTAAACAGGGCCTGAGTGTGTACGTTTCGCGAGCGGATTTGCAACGGGGGCGGGCGGAGGATCGCGATGCCGGTGTTGTCTATCGGACGAACCGTACGTAATACGTACATAGCAGAGCTTGTTGTCAATGTTGTCAACATAACTCACTGGAAATCCAAAATGCTTCCACACCGGCGACTTCATTGAAAGAGGAGAGGGTTTAAGCTCTGTCGACGGGTCTCCTGCTTCTGCAGTTTAACAAGCACTTCAACAAGCCTGTTTTTTCCCGCTTGGCAAGCCAAGCTGACGTGACATGGGGGCGTGGCAGCATCAACGATTCTATTTTTTGATTCGATAATCGAAGTTGAGCATAAATTTCGATAGTGACACCCCTAATCAACTCATCCACATATTTTAACATGATGAGAGTTTAAATGCTGAGGAATATTCCCGTGTTCCCACAGCTGAAGAAGCAGCAAACAGGAGGAATTACTTCAGGATAAACAACTGACATACTGTAGTGAAGATGGAGATTGAGGAAGAACCCTGCACAATACAAGAGGACGAACCCTTCATGATAAAAGAAGAGGAGACCGAGGAACTAATAGGTTGGTGTTTTCAATCGTTCTCTTCATTAACCGATAAAAAAACATGAACATTTAGATTAAATGAGTTGCTTTTTATTTATCATGTATCCTTCTTTCATATCAATAATTAAATCCATTGATTAGGGACTGAATAAGAACTAATCTTTTCACAGATGAGGAAGGATATACATTCAGTTCACAGACTGAGGAAGGATATACATTCAGTTCACAGACTGAGCCAACGTTCAGACAGAAAATGTCCGGGTGTTTCTGCTGCCCCGAGTGTGGGAAGTGTTACAAATATAAAGACAGCCTTAGCAGACACATGAAAGTGCACACCGGAGAAGGCCTGTTCACGTGCATTTCATGCGGGAAGAGTTACACCGAGAAAGGAGCGCTGGAATCGCACATGAGATTTCACACGGGGGAGAAACCGTTCGCGTGCACTTTGTGCGGACAGAGCTACACGCGTAAAACAGACCTCAAGAGACACATGAGGATTCACAGCGGAGAAAGACCCTACAAATGTCCTCAGTGTGAGCAGAGCTTCACGTCTAAAAACGTTCTCAAGGATCATCTGAGCCGTCACATCGGAGTGAAGGCGTTCAGCTGCGACCAGTGCGATAAAACATTCGTCACGGCGTCGAACTTGAGGAAACATCTCAAAGTTCACACCGGCGAAAAGCCTCATTTGTGTACTCTGTGCAAGAAGTGCTTCTCACGACCGGAGCACTTGCAAGTGCACCTGTATATCCACACCGGAGTGAAACCGCATGTGTGTTCAGACTGCGGGAAGAGCTTCAAAACACCCAGCAACTTAAAATCCCACCAGAAGACGCACAGCGGAGAGAAACCGTTCAAGTGTTCGCACTGTGAGAAGAGTTTCACTTTTCCAGGAAACCTGAAATATCACGAGAGAGTTCACACTGGGGAGAAGCCCTATAAGTGCTCCACGTGTGGGAAGAGCTTCGGTTTTTTGGCCAACGTACGAGCTCATGAGAAAAAAAACCTGTGCAAAAAGCCAGCGAGTTCAACTCCGAGTGAGCAAAGCACTTCAAACGAAGGCGAAAGTTCTGAAAAACCTGAAAAATCCGAAAAATCTCCCTGAAGAGAAGCTGGTTTATATAAAGACGAGGTCTTTATTATGAAGCCGTCTCTGAATAAATATGTATGTAGTCTTTGTATTTAGTTCAGTTTAACAGGCTGATCGTTTACATCAGGATGTTGTAAATTAGTGCTAAAATCATATTGAAGTAATTAAACTGGCGATGCATTTAGAAGATGTTCAAAAAGACTTGTCTAGGACGTCTTAAAACAGTACTCTGAGGAAAAAAAAGATGAATAAAACAATAATAATAATAATCTATTTTCGTTTGTTTGTTTGTGAAACTCTTAGCAATTAACGTTTATTCGTTGGTGATTCTGTAGTTTTCTTAAATGCGTCGTTTATTTTAATTGTTAGTTTTTTTATGTACACCCACCGGCCACTTTATTAGGTACACCTGTCTAACTGCTCGTTAACACAGATTTCTATTCAGCCGATCACATGGCAGCAGCTCAATGCATTTAGGCATGCAGACATGGTCAATATGATCTGCTGCAGCTCAAACCGAGCGTCAGAATAGGGAAGAAAGAGGATTTAAGTGACGTGGCATGGTTGTTGGTGCAAGACGAGCTGGTCTGAGTATTTCAGAAACTGCTGATCTACTGGGATTTTCACGCACAACCATCTCTAGGGTTTACAGAGAATGGTTCAAAAATATCCAGTAAGTGGCAGTTAATGGTGTCTGGGATATTTTCTTGGCACACTTTGGGCTAGTTAGTACCAATTGAGCATCGTGTCAACACCACAGCCTACCTGAGTATTATTGCTGACCATGTCCATCCCTTTATGACCACAGTGTCCATCCCTTTATGACCACAGTGTCTCCATCTTCTGATGGCTACTTCCAGCAGGATAGCGCACCAGATCATAAAGATTTCTTGAACATGACATTGAGTTCACTGTGCTTAAATGGCCGCCACAGTCACCAGAGCTCAATCCAATAGAGCAGCTTTGGGATGTGGTGGAACGGGAGATTGGCATCATGGATGTGCAGCCGACAAATCTGCAGCAACTGTGTGATGCTATCATGTCAATATGGAGCAAAATCTCTGAGGAATATTTTCAGTATCTTGTTAAATCTACGCCATGAAGGATTAAGGCGGTTCAAGGGGATCCAACCCAGTACTAGTAAGGTGTACCTAATAAAGTGGCCGGTAAGTGTATATTGTAACTGATGACTATGGCGAGCTTTATTGTCATCCGAATATACTTGTGTACACAGAAGGAAATTTTGTAGCATTGGCTCTGCAGTTTCTGTAAAGAATAACACTAAACTATTAATAAGTTAATGAATAATATAGTTTACCAATAATAATATACACAGCAGCTGGCTGAAGGTCATTATTGTCAGGTGAATTTAGTGCAAATCATAACAGTGCACATACACTACCTGACAAGAGTCTTGTGGTAGATCTCAGTTGTAAGAGCAACAAATAATAACTTGACTTCTAGTTGATCATTTAAAGTGTCAGAAGGTGGATTCCTCTGATGAATCACCTGTTGAACTGCATCACAATCATAACCAAAACTGCAGAAGACCTACTGGAACCAGCATGGAGCCAAGATTCACACAGAAATCAGTCAAGTTTGGTGAAGGAGAAATCATGGTTTGGGGTTACATTCAGTATGGGGGCGTGCGAGAGATCTGCAGAGTGGATGATCAACATCAACAGCCTGAGGTATCAAGACATTTGTGCTGCCCATTACATTACAAACCACTGGAGAGGGACAATTCTCCAGCAGGATAGCGCTCCTGCTCATACTTCAGCCTCCACATCAAAGCTCCTGAAAGTAAAGAAGGTGCTCCAGGATTGGCCAGCCAAGTCACCAGACATGAACATTATTGAGCATGTCTGGAGTAAGATGCAGGAGGAGGTGTTGAAGATGAACACAAAGACTCTTGATGAACTCTGGGAGTCCTGCAGGAACGCTTTCTTTGCCATTCCAGATGACTTGATTAATCAGTGATGTGAGTCATGTCAGAGATGTATGGATGCAGTCCTCCAAGCTCATGATGGAGTCAGACACAATATTCATTCTGTCTCCACTGCAGCAGGACTTTATATTCTATACTGGACATTATTTCTGTTCAGTGATGAGACTTTAGTCAGGTAGTCTTTTTCTAAAATTTCTTTTAAACCTCTTTTAATCTGATCTGATTTTATTTACTTGTAATCTTAGTAAGTTTTACTTCTTATGCCTGTTGTACTTTATATTCCTTTTATTTAATTTTTTTAACTAAAGCACATTGAATTATCCTGGTTTGTTTTAAATAGTATATGTTATATATATATATTTATATTATATATATATTTATATTTATATTATATATATATATATATATATATATATATATATATATATATATATATATATATATATATATATATATATATATATAAATATATATATATATATATATATATATAAATATATATATATATATATAAATATAAATATATATATATAAATATATATATATACATATATATATATATATATATATATATATATATATATATATATATATATATATATATATATTTATTTATTTATATATATATATTTTCTTTTTTCATTCCTTATAAACTTGTTTTAACCCATTAAAACAGATTAGAAGGGTGTTAAAACAGGTTTGAAAGGAGGGGAAATTACACCAATATATAGAAAAACATAGTTGTTATAGTTGTACTTTATATTCCTTTTATTTAATTTTTTTAACTAAAGCACATTGAATTATCCTGGTTTGTTTTAAATAGTATATGTTATATATATATATATATATATATATATATATATATATATATATATATATATATATATATATATATATATATATATATATATATATATTTATATTATATATATAAATAAACAAGTTTATAAGGAATGAAAAAAGAAAAAAGAAAAAAAATTATATATATATATAAATATATATATATATATATATATATATTTATATATATATATATATATATATATATATATATATATATATATATAAATATATATTTTTTTTAATATATATATATTTATATATATATATATATATATATATATATATATATATATATATATATATTTATATATATATATTTTCTTTTTTCATTCCTTATAAACTTGTTTTAACCCATTAAAACAGATTAGAAGGGTGTTAAAACAGGTTTGAAAAGAGGGGAAATTACACCAATATATAGAAAAACATAGTTGTTATTTTTATTTCTTATACTTGTTGTATTTAATAGTTCATTTATACTTGTTTATGTAAAGCACTTTGAGTTACAATTACCTATGAAATGTGCTATATGAATAAACATGCCTTGCCTTGCTATATTTCTCCCAGTAAAGCAGTTTGCATTAATAACACGCTGCCTTAATTTATTCTGATTGGTCATCTAACTTTTCCGTATATAGTTTCCCAGATATTAATTGCTAAAACTAATAACACAGGCTCATCTGAGTACTTTGAATCATCCTGGCTGTCTGTAAATCCATTCACTCCCATATTTATATGCTTGTTACTGCTGTTTTTGAGTGTTTGGCGCCATCTAGTGTCTGAATAATACGTAGGTTAGTGTTTGCTCCATTCAGCCGTTTTCATTTCTTTCAGCTTTGCCTTTAATTGAAGAATTAATAAACTCTTATGGCTGAGAACAATGTTTTGTGTCTTTTTTGTGTTAAGTAGCCATGCAATAAGTGGGATAAAGTACATCCAGATGGTTTTCACAGAATAAGGCCCTTCAGTCTTATTAACTTATGTAAATATAGTCTTTGTAGAGGATTTATTCTGCGATGAGAGCATTAAAGCTGTTTTTTTGTGTCAGTAAATGAATTCATATCTCTAAATTAATATCACTGAGACTTTCATATCAGGTTTAATTGTAATTTTTCCTTACACTATAGAATACTGTGATGTAGTGGTGATGTTGGCAATGCGATTGGCTGTGTTTGAAAAGGGGGAGGAGCTATTATTATCCCGCCCTGTTTTTGTTGCAATTGAGATTATGAAAACATTTAATTAAAAAATCTGAATCAGAATTAAATGTATTGGCCAAGGACTTATTTTATGGGTTATGAGAGCTCAGGTTACCAACACAAGTGAATATTGACAATTATATGAATGGGAAAGTAAACTAAATTGTAAAAATTATATATATATATATATATATATATATATATACCTATTATATACGCTAGGTTTATGTGCAATATGTTTATTGTTGGCTGTTTTAACTATATAAATGAATAAAAATATGTATTTACAATTAAGTGGATTTTTGATTATAGAAACCATAAACACAGTAATGGTGTTGTATTGTTTATGGCCATAAAATACAGGTGATACAACTGATGTGCTAGCTATTTAAGTTGGTTATTGCCCGAGGGAAAAAAAAAAAAAAAAATATATATATATATATATATATATATATATATATATATGTTCTTGTTTATTTATGTCTGCATTATGTTTGTGGTTTTCAAGGGCGTATTTTGCGCTTGGCATTGGTGGGGACTGGGGTGAATACAAACCCCCCACACCCCCGCCAAGAATGAATATTGTTTATTTGTATGTGTATGTATATATGTATATATATATATATATATATATATATATATATATATATATATATATATATATATATATATATATGTATGTGTGTGTGTGTGTGTGTGTGTGTATATATGTGTATAGCTCTATATATATATATATGTGTGTATAGCTCTCTCTCTATATATATATATTTTTTATATATATATATATATATATATATTTATATATATATATTGCTATTTATTATTTAACTGCTATTAAAATGTATTATTAAGTAACCCTCTCTAATTACAATTTATTAAGTTAAATTAAATAGTCATGCGCATAGCCAAGGGGGGTCAGGTGGTTTGAAAGACCAAAAGTTGGATTATTATTATTATGTTTGAATTTATCTTATTATTTAAATGGATAAATTCTCACTGAGGAAGGTTGAATGCGCTGGCTAGTTTTTTATTTGCCTATAGGCTTCAGTTTTTAATTTAAATCAAGTTTTAACAGATTTCCCAAAGAAAATTATGATAAAAAAAATAGTATTTTAAAAATAAGTATATTTACACATTTGAAGAGTTTAGATGCAAAAACCTCTAAATGCCATTTAATATTTTCTTGTAAAATGAGCATTTTTCTCCAACTCCTGTGTGTGGACTCTGTGATTTTACTTTTATAGTGACAAATACATTATTTTTGATGTCTTTAAAGTGAAATAACTGGACATAAATATACGAGGCTGAGAAAAATGCTCATTTTACATGGCATTTAGAGGTTTTGGCATCTAAACATTTCTTTATTCTAAGAATTTAAAGTTCTAATTTCAAATTCGAAGTATTTTTATTATTTATAAAACTGTAATAAAACTTACAGTTTAAATGTGTAAATAAAGCAATTTGACATAAATGGTATAGGGAATAGTTTTGGTACATCAAACAGTGTAGTTATAATAACTATCCAACAAGATTATCCAGCAAAAATTAGTTCCTAATATGTCACTAAAATTTCATATTTATACCTCAGGTGAATAACTGCAAAAAGGTTCCGTTTTTTTTTAGAAAACAACCTGTCCTTTCAATAAGCTGGCTACAGGCCTGAAAGTGTATGTTAAAATAATGTTTATTAACTGATAAAGAGAGAGTTTAATAAAGACTTTCGTTCATTTTTCGTACAAATTAAACATGTCTCATCGTATTATTAAAAGATGGAGCACAGGCTGTAGTTTTTCTGAAAAATTGTTTCAACCAAAATTGGAGATGTTACTCTAAGAATTTTTTTTTTGTATTCTTTGTTTTTTTGTGCAAACACAGTACAGCCCTTTTTCTGTCTGCATTGAGAGCTCTGATTAGGCACGTGCGGGAGTGAGTAACTGTGGATATGTAGACCCACACGGAACATTTTAAACGTTGCACAGAGCAGGTTCGGTGCTGAAGCAGGTGGTAAGTACTGGTAATCCAACTCCCCCCGAAGTTATTTATAAGCAATTTCGACTAATTGTGCTTTACGTTTTACTTCACGCTTTATTTATATTATCAATTAAAATAATATAACGCTCGACATTCTTGTTACATCCTTAATATTGTCTGTTTTAATAATTATAATAACAGACGCTGCTTCACTGATTGTGTTTCTAAATCATAATGGCTTTGTAAACTATTGTATTGTTGTTGATAATGTTGTTGTATTCCAAAACCGAATAAAGATACTCTTTACTTGGATATATGGCGTCCAATTACGCTACTCAACTCCGATTACAAATTACTAGCATCATTATATGCTACTAGGTTAAAACCATGTGTGGAGGAAATCATATCTCTCTCCCAATCTGGATTTATGAAGGGAAGAAATATTTCAAATAATATTAGATTGGTTTTAGATCTGTTGGATTACTCAGAGTTAGTAAATGAGGAGGCTTTAATTTTATTTTTAGATTTTTACAAGGCCTTTGATACAGTTGAACATAGTTTTATGTATCAGACACTTAATTGTGGCCCAATATTTTAAAAAAATGATGAAGACATTTTATTATAATATTTCAAGTAGTGTTTCTTTATCCAGTGGTACTTCTTCTCGTTTTATTATTCGGAGAGGCATAAGACAAGGGTGCCCAATTTCACCATTTTTATTTTTATTAGTTGCAGAAACCCTAAATCTATATACTATACATTGTTCTCAAATTAAAGGTATTGAAATAGGAGGTACCACATTAACTATCAGTCAACTTGCAGATGACACCTGTTTATTTTTGAAAAATAAAGATCAGGTCCCAGTTATTTTGAAGGCTTTTAAGCTGTTCTCTGATGCATCAGGTCTATTAGTTAATCAATCCAAAAGTGAAATAATGGCTGTACACCAAATAGACTATTTAAGTATAGCGGGAATACAAGTTAAAAAGACAGTAAGATATTTAGGTATTGTAGTTAATAAATCAACCTCAGAACGGATTACAGACAACTTTTCACAAAGGCTACAAAAGACAAAAAATATCTTTAATTGCTGGCTTCAAAGGAATTTATCAATTCAAGGTAGAGTGCTGATCTCAAAAGCTGAAGGTATTTCCAGACTTGTATACCCTGCACTGTCTCTTTATGTAGATTCTAAGATGTGTACCACAATTGAGAAAGTTTTATTTAAGTTTATTTGGAGAGGCAAAACAGAGTATGTTAAAAGAATAATTAGGAATATATCAGAAGGAGGATTAAATGCATTAGATTTTGAAACTATTAACAATATCTTTAAAATCAATTGGATCAAAAATTGTCTTCATAACAATAATTCCTTATGGTTCTCTATCCCAAATCTTATCTCTGAAAAATGTGGTGGCCTACACTTTTTGCTAACTTGTGATTTTAAGTGTTCTAAAATTCCTATTAAGATGTCAAATTTTCATAAACAAGCCTTGAATACATGGAAACTGATTTATAAGCATAACTTTTCCCCCCACTCATGTATTATCTGGAACAATCAGTTTATTTTATTTAAAAACAAGTCCATATTTTGGAATGATTATGTTAAAAAAGGAGTAATTTTTGTTACAGACTTATTAAATTGTGTAGGGGATTTATATGATTACAATGAATTTATTAATAATTTTGGTTTAAAAATTACTTTGATTGAATACAAAAAAATTGTTCATTGTATTTCCCCAAAATTACTTCACCTTATTAAAACCGCAAAAATATATAACCATGTATCTGGCTCTCACCCAGAGCTTACTATTAAGGGCCTTTCTATCAAGGATAAAAAATGTAATAACAATTATATCAGGAATATCCTAACTGCAGATAAAAGTGTTCCTCCAATTGCAATGGTTAAATGGAAACAAGCATTCCCTTTATTCTTCTTTTCCCCAAAAATCTGGTCAGATATTACAAAATACAAAATTCCTAATAAAGTAAAAGAAACAAATTTTAAAACATTACATAGATATTATCCATGCAATGATTTTATAAGTAAGTTTAAGGAAGGTTTTTCACCCTTGTGTTGTTTTTGTAAAATGGAACCGGAAACAATTCTTCATTTATTTTTCAGTTGCAGATACACAAAACAGTTTTGGTCCCAAGTTTCCTCACTACTTTTTGAAGTGTTTTATAAATTAATCAGTATAACTGAGCAAATGTTTTTTTTTTACGGATTGCAACTCTGGATTACTGGAAATGGACAAAATAGCAAAAATTCTTATTTTATTTGGAAAGTATCACATCCACAAAACAAAATGCATGCTGACTGTACCAAATTGTAAACTATTTTTCATTGATCTAAAACTTTTTTTATGATTCCCTCACTGCTATACAAAGTAATACCAAAGCTATTAAGACATCTCAACTACTGGAAAAAATACTTAATGTACACGATTAATTTTTGTTGTTAATTCCATTGTATACTGTTTAATGTATAACTCTGTACATCCCTGTTTGTTCAATAAAAAAAAAAAAAGATTTCAATCAAGTCAACAACACAGGTACGGAAAACCGTCTCATTTTCAACACTGCTCATTTCATTCATATTCAGATGAAATGTTTAATTTAATGCACTTTGATATTTTTCAAAATAAATATATGCAAAATGTAAAAAAAAAAAAAAAAACGTTACTAAAAATGGATCATTTCAATTTATGCATGTATTTATAGGTTAATTTGTCAGGGACAGTGTGCATCAGTTACTAGCATTGCTGCAAATGCAGGTAGAATGCTATTATTATTTGTTGTCTATTAAAAGATGGTGAAATTGTCTCCCTAAAAACAAAACAAGAATTATACAATGAACAAAGCAATTGTAAAAGAGGACTAAAACAGATTTAGACATCCTGATAAATAGTTTATATCCTCCTGAGACCCAAATAATTTTTTTTTCCTTATTTATTCTGTGATTTAAATTAAAAAATATATATATTTCTGGGTTAAAAAAATTCTACAATTTAGAGTTTTTACATTTTTGTTTTTATTTTTAAATTTACAGCATGTCTACTATAGTGGACCACAGGACCATTTTAGTTCGAAACGACCGCCAAACTTTTATTTAGCGGCTGAATGAGTGCATCATCCTGGTAATTAAAGTGCACTTATTATTTTTAAAGTTTTCAGTGTGAACACACTACTTACACTATTTACACTACAAAATGGCGTAGAATAGTGTATGCGATTTGGGACGCAGCTTATGAATTCGGACATGCTACTTGGCTCACATACTGATTTTAGTGTACTATATAGTATGGAAGTTTGCGGTTTTGGACGCAGCCATGTTACGTTGTTCTAATTGATTACTTTCTCCTGTCTTAATTGAAATTAAAATCATTTGTTTCTGCTTTTCACAGGTTTAGTGAATATCTCACAGCAACCAAACCCTCACTAATATTCATTCAGCTGTAGTTTAATCTGCTGTGGTTGATGAATGCTAATCAATGTGTTGACGATCTGCTTAACGAGCTCAATCCACAGGTGAAGCCGCTCTCAGAGTCGTTCATGAGGGTTTAAATGCTGAGGAATATCGCCATCTTCGTTCAGCTGAAGAAGCAGCAAACAGAAGGAATTGCAGGAGAAACAACTGACATACTATAGTGAAGATGGAGATTGAGGAAGAACCCTGCAGAATAAAAGAGACAAAGAAACAAACAGGTTTGTGTTTACATTCTTCCTCTTTAGCCCTTGTGTATTATTCAAATTGACTCCCCTTTCGTTCTGTTGGTGGCTGTTTTTGCCCCGTTGACTTCCATTATATTCACTGCAAAGTCACGACAGTATATAATCATGCTTTTTTTTTTTTTTGATTGTTTGTGGTTTCCTTGTTGGGAAGAGGAACAATAGGTTATTTTTTACTGTTGTTCATCAGATGGCAGCATTACTCCTTTGGATAGGCCTGTGCAAATAGCTTGCTGGCTTTTATATGGAGGTAAACAGAAGATTATAATGTGTTTACTGTGTTGTGAGAGCTGAGGGGTGTATTTAGATTTTTCTCAGAAAAATCAAGGTAAGTACACACACTATACTTCATATAAAAGCCAGGAACTAAGCTTTTTTTGCACTGTAACTGTTGATAAACAGTAAAAATTGCTATAAATGTTAGCGTCACATTGACAGCCTCCACACTGCCATGTCACCCTGCAGCCCAAGACCGGTTACTCACTGAAGCTAAGCAGGGCTGAGCCTGGTCAGTACCTGGATGGGAGACCACTAGGGAAAACTAGGTTGCTGTTGGAAGTGGTGTTAGTGAGGCCAGCAGGGGGCGCTCAACCTGTGGTCTTTGTGAGTCCTAATGCCCCAGTGAAAGTGAAGGGGACACTACACTGTCAGTGGGTGCCGTCTTTCGGATGAGACGGTAAACCGAGGTCCTGACTCTCTGTGGTCATTAAAAATCCCATGGCACTTCTCGTGAAAGAGCAGGGGTGTAACCCCGGTGTCCTGGCCAAAGTCCCTCTATCGGCCCTTACGATCATGGCCTCCCAATCATCCCCTTCCACTGAATTGGCTCTATCACTGTCTCTCCACTCCTTCAATAGCTGGTGTGTGGTGAAGCACTGGCGCCGTTGTCCTGTGGCAGCCGTCACATCATCCAAGTGGATGCTGCACACTGGTGGTGGTGTGGAGAGACCCCCCTCATGATTGTGAAGCGCTTTGGGTGTATGGCCATACACAATAAATGCGCTATATAAATACACATTACATTACATTACATTACACTCCCTGGACCGGTGTAGCAGTCGATTCTGTTCCCCTTGGAATGTCTGTTCCCCTTTATGCAATGTATGCTAGATTATTTCCAAATGTTCAATAAAATTGCTAATGTTACCTCTTCCCAGCAGGGAAAACCACCAACAATCAAGAATGCATGATTATAGGGTGCCTTTGCAATCAAATAAAGTCATTATAATGGAAGTCAATGGGGCAAAAACTGCCCCGAACATAACGAAAGAGTAGCACATTTGCTCAGGTTGTATTGAGCCTTTAAAAACTTTCAAAGCGTTTTCTCAAAATATGTGTGAAAATTAGACTTGTCAGCAAAAATAATCCCATTTGCTGAAACCCCGGAAAGGTTGTGGCCAAATTAAGACTCCAAATCCCCCCAGAGTGGATGAAAACATCCCCAACAGCACACAAGGGATAATAACTGATGAGCAAACACATTTCTTTTAATCTGTTTTTATATTTGATGGAAATTAAAGACAAACTTCATTTAATAAAGCTAATCTTTTCACAGATAAACATGGAAATGCAGTCAGATCACAGACTGAAACACAAAAACAAGCTGGAAAAACAGGATCTTTCCCCTGCTCCGAGTGTGGAAAGACTTACAAATATAAATCCGATCATACCCGACACATGAGATTTCACACTGGAGAAGGCCTGATGCATTGCACCGAATGCGGAAAGAGCTTCACGCACAGAGGAAAGCTGGACGTGCACATGAGGATTCACACTGGGAACAAGCCGTTCACATGCTTGGATTGTGGAAAGAGTTTCACATCTAAACCCGTTCTCCTAAACCACCAGCTCTCTCACAGCGGAGAGAAGTCGTTCAGCTGCGATCACTGCGCTAAAACATTCGTGTCTGCGTCAAGATTGAGAGCACACCTTTATGTCCATGCGACGGTGAAGCCACTCGCTTGCTCTTTCTGCGGAAAGACTTTTTTACATTTGCAGAAGTTGAAAGTGCATGAGCTTATGCACACCGGAGAGAAACCGCACGTGTGTTCAGACTGCGGGAAGAGCTTCGCAACATCGAGCAACTTCAAAACACACCAGAGGATCCACACTGGAGAGAAACCGTATCAGTGTTCGGACTGTGGGAAGAGTTTCCGTCAGTCATCGCGTCTGAAAACTCACCAGAGGAGTCACACTTGAGGAAAGCTCTATTAGTGCACTATTCTGAAATGAAGGCGAGCTCCGTTCATTCAGGTTTTGTTTTATTGATGTGTTACTTTAGGTCTTAAACTAGATTCCTTGAGAGCGCCGCACAGTTTTGCTCCAACCCTAGTCAAACACAGAAGATGCAAATAATCAAGATGTTCGAGATTAAGCTGGCGTGAGTTGGAAGTGGTTGGAGCTGTACAGGGTGGGCCATTTATATGGATACACCTTAATAAAATGGGAATGGTTGGTGATATTAACATCCTGCTTGTGTCATTAGTATATGTGAGAGGGCAAACTTTTCAAGATAGGTAGTGGCCATTTTTAAGTCGGCCATCTTGGATACAACTTTTTGTTTTTTTTCTATAGGAAGAGGGTCATGTGACACATCAAACTTATTGGGAATTTCACAAGAAAACAATGGTGTGCTTGGTTTTAATGTAACTTTATTCGTCCATGAGTTATTTACAAGTTTCTGACCACTTATAAAATGTGTTCAATGTGCTGCCCATTGTGTTGGATTGTCAATGCAACGCTCTTCTCCCACTCTTCACACACTGATAGCAACACTGCAGGAGAAATGCCAGCACAGGCTTCCAGTGTCCCTAGTTTCAGGTGCTGCACATCTTGTATCTTCACACCATAGACAATTGGCTTCAGATGACCCTAAAGATAAAAGTCTAAGGGGGTCAGATTGGGAGATCTTGTGGGCCATTCAACTGGCTCACAATGATCAATCCACTCCTCAGGAAACTGTTAATCTAGAAATGCTCGGACCTGACACCTATAATGTAGTGGCGCACCATCTTGCTGGAAAAAAACTTGGGGAATGTGCCAGCTTCAGTGCATAAAGAGGGAAACACATCATCATGGAGCACTTTCAAATATCCAGTGGCCTTGACGTTTCCATTGATGAAGAATGGCCCCACTGTCTTTGTTGTCTATGATGTGACGATACAAGATGTGCAGCACCTGAAACTAAGGATACTGGAAGCCTGTGCTGGCATTTCTCCTGCGGTGTTGCTATCAGTGTGTGAAGAGTGGGAGAAGAGCGTTGCATTGACAATCCAACACAATGGGCAGCACATTGAGCACATTTATAAGGGGTCAAACTTGTAAATAACTCCTAAAAGAATAAAGTTGCGTTAAAACCAAGCACACCATTGTTTTTCCGGTGAAATTCCCAATAAGTTTGATGTGTCACATGACCCACTTCCTATTGAAAAAAACAAAAGTTAGATCCAAGATGGCCGACTTCAAATGGCCAATCACCACCCATCTTGAAAAGTTTGCCCCCTCACATATATTATTGTACCACAAACAGGATGTTAACATCACCAACCATTCCCATTTTATTAAGGTGTATTAATATAAATGGCCCACCGTGTGCTATGCAGAGCTGTGGAATTGAAATTGAGTTTGAGGCCGTTGCTTTAGGTCATAGGTCTCAGTCAATTCCTGAAGGGCCGCAGCTCTGCACAGTTTTGCTCCAACCCTGATCAAACACAGCTAATCCAACTAATAAAGGTGTTCATAAGTCTTTTGAACACCTTAATTATTTGCATCCGTGTTTGATTAGGGTTGGAGCAAAACTGTGCAGAGCTGCGGCCCTCCAGGAATTAACCTTTAGACTATTTCTTTAGGTGTTTTTTTTTTTGTTTTGTTTTTTTCTGAGAAAAACTCTTGAGATTAATGTAAATGCAATGATTGGGTACCTATGCTGGCCAAGAGAGCTTTAATGTGCTGCAATTGAAGAGAACGCATGCAATTACAAATAACACCAGCAAATCAGAAGAGATCTTCGTCGGTTTATGTGTTGCAAATCCTCACAATGCAAACGCACTATGAAAACAGGCTGTGCTTTCTCACAACACATGCAAACAGAAGGGTGGACAATGGAAATGTTGCAAGAGGACCCAATAACATGACTACTCCGGCTATTTAGGTTTGGTTATTTAGGCTAATGATACACAAAAGACAATGGAATGGTGTAATTAGAATGTTAAAATAAATAGTCAAATTTCCAATTTCTACAAGCAATAATCATGGCACAATATCAAATCCCAGCCGGGTTTGTGGCTTTCTTGGGTCCCCTTAAAACATTTTTCCATTGTGTTCCCTGCTATTTGCATGTGTTGTTAGAAATTGTAGCGCATTTTCTTAATTTGTTTGCATTGTAATAATATTCCTCATATTTTCTAAATGTGTTTTACATTACTTAATGTGATTTTAAGATTTTTTTTATGAATTTGCTGGTGTTTATTTTTTTCATTGTAATTCATTAAGCTCTCTCTGCCGCCGTAATTATCAGTGTGAAATGGCTTTATTAATAGTGATATTCTATAGCTATGCTTTCTGAAATGTTCTGTAATGCACTGACTGTACGTACTGGAACTCGGAGAAATAAAATGCAATACATGACTAAAATACTTGGTCTAATTCTTTCAAAATGTACCTGTTTATTTATTTTTGTTCAGGAGTGAGTGAAGAATGGAACGTGAGTGACCAGTGGCAGCAGTAATGCGGTCGTTGTGTAGCGGTCCATTGTGAGCAAAGCCAAAAGATTACCAGTTAATCTACATTCACTGAAAAAAATTATTCAAAGTTGATTCCTTGGATTTACTCAATTTTTTTACGTTAAGTGGTTGTAAACATTTTATTTGTGTTGAATTTAAACAAACAAATTAAGTTGAACGTTATTAAACTTAATTTGTTTAAATTTAACACAAATAAATTGTTTGCAACAGTTCTGCATGCAACACTTTTTTCAGTGTTCTTACACTATGGTCATGAGTAGGGCCAGACAGAATCTGCGGATATTTTTAGTTATTTCTGCTGAAAATTTTGTAAAAAATCTGCTGATTTATTTGCTATGATTTTGGGAGTATTATAACTAAAAACGTTATACACTGAAAATAAATATTCAAAGATGATTCCTTGGATTTTTTTTAATATATATACCTTTAGTGGTTGTAAACAATTTATTTGTGTTGAATTTAAACAAACAAATTAAGTTGAACATTATTAAACTTAATTTGTTTGTTTAAATTCAACACAAATGAATTGTTTGCAACAGTTCTGCATGCAACAATTTTCAGTGTATAAGAAATATTAGCTTTTTAACTTATTTAATGTTCACCATGCAAATCCATCCAGGTCCACTTATTTGGTAAACAAAGCAAGTCTATCATTAATATACATCTACTAAAAGACAGAAAATATTACTTTACATACTGTATTGTGGAACAATCATGTGAATATTTTCATATTAGTCAATAATATAACTGAAATTAAAAGTGGAATAATTATAAATGCACACATTTACACAAGTGAATGGACTCAAGGATGGGCTAAACAAATGTGGAGATCTGCGGATTTCTGTACGCGCAGATTCTGTGTGGGCCTAGTCTGTATATGTGTCTAGTCTTGGACAAGATCTCAGATACAAGCGGCCAAAATGAGTTTCCTTCGCAGGGTGGCAGCAGGACACACTTATAGATAGGGTGAGGAGCTTGGAGTAGAGCCGCTGCTCCTCCACATCAAGAGAGGTCAACTGAGGTGGATCAGGCATCTGTTTCGGATGCCTACCTAGCGAGCTGTTTCAGGCATGGCCCACTGGGAGGAGGCCTCTGGGAAGACCCAGTACACGCTGGAAGAACTGTGTCTCTCGGCTGGCCTGGGAACGCCTTGGGAGAAGGGAAGTCTGGGGTTCTCTCCTGAGACTGCTGCCCCCACAACCCGGCCCTGGAAAAGTGGATGAAAATGAATGATAGGATTTGTAGCTAAATCGTTTGCCCGCAAAGCAGCATTTCACATTGTTTACATCATTGCTACAGCATACCGTTAACGCTAGACACTGTACATGTCATGATCAATTTTATTAAATAAAAACACTTACTTGTAGCTTACAACTTCTGCTTTGAGGAGATTTTAGCCGAATCCAGCACTGAACTGGGAGAGATTCTGGAGCTGTTTTGTCAAATCATGCTTGCTGTGTGTTTTATAATTCTCTGGAACATAATTAATATTGAACTGTAAGCACTTCTGTCTTTGTGTCGTGTCCTTAGAAGCCCAAATACAGAAACAGACGAAGCTCTGTGGAAACAGCCGTGTTTAGACGCATTTTTTGCGTCATCTCTGCTATAACGTAAAGCCTGGTTTATACTTCTGCGTCAAGTGACCGGCGTAACTCACCTCGCAGGCAACGCGCGTAGCTGTGCATTTATACTTCTGCGCGCTGTCTCTGTTGGACTGCATTAACACTTCCGAATCGCTAGTTGGCAGTGAGGTGTAAATGTTCCTCTGTGTCGAGTTTCTTTGCTGCTGTTTTGCGTTTCCTGAACACTTCCTGGTTGTACAAGTGGCTCAAACTCGCTCATTTTGAGGCAGGAACCGGCGGACATGCAACATTGGGTTCGCGCCATTCGCGCGGCTCTCGGTCCCGACCCGACTCGTCAGCGCTACCAAGCCGACCAATCACAGAGCTTACGCTACGCGTTGTTGCAACGTGTAGTTACATTTTTTCAGAGGTGCACGTCATGCTATGACGAGAGGTGCTATGCGCCAGCACTGTAGCATACGCCGGTGTTTGATGCAGAAGTAGAAATCAGCCTTTACAGTGCTTCTGGCCACGCCCCTTACCTACATGCGCAGTGTGGGATGCGCAGTAAACGAACTTGTGATGTCACAGGGGGCGGAAGTATTTTTTTGTAGTCCCCAAAATTCGTTCATTGTAGGCTTTGCTAAGCTAACTCTGTAAAAACCAAGGTCACCCTTTGCATTGAACTTAGAACTTTTTACATTCAGAGATGTTGTTTATGTTCACACAGCTGCATTACACATCAACTAAAGTTTAAAACATGAGATCGTAGTGGACCACCCCTTTAATAATTTGGCAAATAATTTGATTACTGATGTCCATGTAAACACAGTCACTTTCTCCTGTGTGTGTGTGTGTGTGTGTGTGTGTGTGTGTGTGTGTGTGTGTAGACTCTGAAACTCAGCGCGTGGTCAAATAGACACTCCCACACCTTCCCTCTTTTGCTCCTCCGACACTCCCCCCTAAACAGAGCTGGACACGCCCACTTTTCTGTCTTTTTCCAAAGTAGAGGTGTGAAAACACCCTGCTGAAACGAGGGGGTTTCATGGCCCTTTAAAGGGAATGAGAGACGAGACTCTGATTGATTTATTCTCCAAACACACCTATATCTCATTAAGAGAATAAGCTCAACCCTGTTAGATAATGCGCCACGGCGCAAAGCGGATTTTTCCATCCTTAAAATAGCAAACGTGGATTATGACACGCCCTTAATGCGTTTGCGCCTTCGCTTTGCACTTTGTACATGGATCTTCAAAATAGAGCCCCAGTGCAGACTCATGTGCAGTGAGGAGATTGTAGCCAAATGTTGATTAAACCAGTTTTGAATCAGTTTGATTAGACAGCTGATTGTACAAGAAACAACCCTGAGTTTCAACAACAGATTATCTCTTGTGTCTATGTATGCCTCCATGGTTCAGCTTTTTACTGGTCGGAGATCAGCTCTTAATAGTTTAGTGCCGGCCTGACCCCTCTGGAAGCTTCTGTAGCCAAAATAAGTCTCTTGCGTTTGTGTGAAGCACACTTGGCAATAAAAATGAATCTGATTTTGATTCTGAAGTAATGAAAATTAGATATTTTTACCAGCTTTTGTTAAAGAGGGTCCTGTTTCTGTATTGAGCTTTGGTTGGGTAAACAATGAGTATATTTTTATTTTTAAAAGGAAAACAAAAATTTATTTAATATACTCAGCCTCAAACCTTTATTTATTTCTACTGTTAAACACAAAAGAAGATATTTGAAGAGAGATAAAAACCGGTAACCCTTGACTTGCATAGGAAAAAGAAATACCATGGAAGTCAGTGGTTTCTAGCTTTCTTTAAAATATCTTTCTTTGTGTTCAACAAAATAAAGAAACTCATAAAGGTTTGAAAAAGGTAAAAGGGTGGGTAAATGGTGACAGATTTTTTTTTTTTTTTTTTTTTTTTTTTGGGGTGAACCATCTCTTAAAGCCGACAAAGAGAGGGAACTATATGGATATGTAGTAACACGGAACAATTTAACTGATGCACAAAACATATGGTGCTAAAGCTGGCGGTGAGTAAATCAGCTTTCCCCGGATTTATTTTATGGCATACTAACTTAATTATATTTAAATTTCTTATTGACAAACGTAAGGAAAAATACTATTACGCTGGTAATCTGTATCATCCTAATTATTGACTGTTTTATACACGAAACTGACGACGGACAGTGCGTTAGTATTGATAGTCTGCAGTTAAATAGCAACCGCATTGCTAAACCCACCGGCTGTGAACTTGTTTTATCAATTTGTGTATGGAGAGTTACTTTACATCAGATTTTTACCAGTTTGTGAGTGTGTTTATTTTATTTTATTGGGGAAATTCAACTCATTCGCGTATGGAGCTCGAGTTTGATTCCCAAACGAATGATTCTTAAGAGTCGGTTCATTTTAGTGAATCAAAACAATCATCAGTAGCGGTTACTGGAAACAGATCGAACTCTGATGTTCCTGTTGATTACTTTCATCATATCCAACTTGAAATTGACCAGCTTATCTATATATTTACACATGATGAGAGTTTATTTCATGAGGAATATTACCATCTTCCCACAGCTGAAGAAGAAGCCAACAGGAGGAATTACTGCAGGGGAAACAACTGACATACAATAGTGAAGATGGAGATTAAGGAAGAACCCTGCAGAATAAAAGAGGAGGATGCAGAGGAACAAATAGGTTTGTATTTTTAATTAGTTTTTCTTTTTAATGACTGCTTAGGAACATTAATGTGAAAAATTACTTATAACAATACAAACCATATATTATATATGGGTAATTCTTCAACTATGGGGACTTTTATGTCCTTTGATCATCCAAAAATACAAATATTTTTGTTCAAATTCCTCTTTCCTTGTCAAACTAACAATAAAACCTACTTTTAAAACATTTACTACCTTTCTATCATATTATTTTCATATTATTCAACCTCCTTTTAGTTGTCAAAATCACTGTTTTCCACCTTGTCGCACACCCAGTTATAAACGTCAACAATGAAAATAACATTTTAAAATATTATTTATCTGGTATCTATTAATGTATCTTAATTAAGCACTAGTGAAATAAGTTAAATATTTTATAGTTATTAATGTGAGACTATTATCAATGTTATCTTTTATACAAAATATAGCTGTCGCACAGTATCAGTGTCATTTCCAGCACTGTAATGTAACTTTAAAAAGTTTGTGTGAGATTATTGAGGTGGTTTCTATGAAAATTAATAGTGATGTCTGAGAACATCTTCAAGATGGAGAGAATTTACATTTTTACCAGCAACACTTGAATAAAAATCAAGGTAAATATTGCTTGATAAAAAAAAATACATTTATTCTACGTCATTTACAAACATGTTGTACCTTATATATGTTTTTAAAAACCAAACCAAATGAAGGTAAATAAGAGTGTTTTGTGTGCATGAAAGGCTAGTTTCAATTCAAAGCTAATCGGTGAAGCTATCTTTATTTTTTTTTCACAATAAACTGTTGAAATGTCATTTCCACCACTGTCATTTCCATCACCACACACATTTTTAAACAGTATTAATAAAGAATATTTAAACAGTTCTCATCACACTAGGGCTGTGCAATTAATCGATTTTAAATTTGATTTTAGCATCTAATGATTATGAAAAACCATTAATCGAGATAAACGATTATTAACTTAGCAGCGCGAAAGACCGCATGCTTATGTGTGTGTGTGCATGCGGCGCGCACACACACATAAGCATGCGGTCAGCATTCAGTCTCATTCGCACACTGAGACGAGCAGAGCGCTGTCAGCGCACACATCTAAAGTAATCTTAACGTGAGCGCTTTAATGGTCAAATAGGTGTCAAAACGCGGTGTTTAGTGATAATTCATATCAACCCTCATTTGTGTAATAAATAAACGAGTTGAGAATCAAAAGACACGTGAAAGAGAAACCATTAAAGTGAAAGCGCGCGATGTTCCTGCTGCTGCCTGTTTTTATAATCAATCAAACAACAATACAAGAAAATCCCTCAGTGCTTTTGACTGAAGGACTTTTGTTGCTAAAGTGTTTTTCTTACAGTGAAGATGCTTAAAGCACAGTTTGTTTCATATTTTTATTCTACTATATTCATTTCTCTTTCCATTCGGGGGTGGAAAATAACTGTATATATGCAGTTAAACTCAGAATTATTAGCCCTCCTGAATATTAGCAGCAATTTTCCTCCCCAATGCTTTTTCATGGAAAGAAGATTTTTTTTCAACTTATTTCTGATCATAATATTTTTAATAATTTAATATAATTTCTAATAACTGATTTCTTTTATCTTTGCTCTGATGACAGCACATAATATTAGACTATTTTCAAAAAATAAGCATTCAGATTCAAAGTGCGATTCAAAGACTTAATTAGGTTAATTAGGCAAGTCATTGTATAACAGTAGATTCTTCTGCAGACCATCAAAAATATTTATTGCTTAAAGGGGCTAATAATATTGACCTTAAAATGGGTTTCAAAATATTTAAACCTGCTTTATTCTAGCTGAAATAAAAAAAAACAAATAAGCCTTTTCACAGAAGAAAAAAGGCGAGGCAGTGGCGCAGTAGGTAGTGCTGTCGCCTCACAGCAAGAAGGTCGCTGGGATGCTGGTTCGATCCTCGGCTCAGTTGGCGTTTCTGTGTGGAGTTTGCATGTTCTCCCTGCGTTCGCGTGTGTTTCCTCCGGGTGCTCCGGTTTCCCCCACAGTCCAAAGACATGCGGTACAAGTAAATTGGGTAGGCTAAATTGTCCGTATGTATGAGTATGTGTGTGTGTATGTGTGTGTGGATGTTTCCCAGAGATGGGTTGCGGCTGGAAGGGCATCCGCTGCGTAAAAACTTGCTGGATAAGTTGGCGGTTCATTCCGCTGTGGCGACCCCAGATTAATAAAGGGACTAAGCCGACAAGAAAATGAATGAATGACAGAAGAAAAAATATTATAGGAAATGCTGTTAAAATTCCTTGCTCTGTTAAACATGATTTGGGAAATATTTATTTAAAAAAAAAAATCTCAGGAGCGCTAGTAATTTTAACTTCAACTGATAATCGTTTTGAATAATCGTGATTACAATTATGACCAAAATAATTGTGAATAGGATTTGTCCCAAAATCGAGCATCCCTACATTACACATTAAACATGTATTCACAATGTATAAGTTTGTGCTCTATTTATTCAGTTTATTTATTTTCTAATAACCTCTTAACCGAATTAATATTCAATTTTAGAATGTGACCAGTGTACAATTCAGCATGCAACTCATTTATTTCATTGACAAATGTATAGTTATTATGTATACTGTGGAAAGATTGGTTAAACTAGATACAAAAATGATCTTAGACAGTGTTTAGCCCCTTTCACACATACAGGGAAAGGTTGTATGTGTGAACAGGTCCTTTTTGAAAATACCGGTAAATTCGTTCTGGCTATTTTCCGGAAAGAGAAGTTGTAACATTACCGGTAATTTGCCGGAATGCTGCGCTGTGTGAATGCAGAAGGAAGATTACCGTAATAAGCGCGTGCACGTCTAGAACGTGCTAACATGAGACGTCTGCTTTAACCAATCACAACAGTCAGACGCATTTACGTCCGCGCGGTTTGTGAGAATAAAAGCCTTTGAATTTTTTTCCAGACACATTTAGCTGCTAGAAGTTAGTCAGATCACGTTTATATGTTCTTCTTAATGCCAACTGTGCAAATAATCATCGATGAGATGCTTATGATAAGCCGTTGTTTGTTTACCTTCAAGCTTTGCGTGCACCTGTGAAACAGCCTGTGAGCGCCTGCACACACACATATTATGAACATCTCGACATGCGAAAGTGATCCTGTGAAAGTTGTTCACAATATTGATCATCCACAGAGTTTGTAATTTAGTCAAATGTTTACAAATACAAGCGCAGCCGTTTAAAGCTCATTTGTGGTGAATGATGTCAGAATTACCGGTATTTTGGAATGGATGTGTGAACGCTCTTTTCCGGAAAATTTCCGTAACGTCCTCGCCTGTGTGAACAGCGCTTTTTTGAATACACCGGTAAAGTCGTTCCGGAAATTTTCCAGATATTTACCGGTATCACTGTGTGAAAGGGGCTTTTGACTGCCATCATTCATTTCATTTTGATAAAAGCTGTATATTGAGATGTGCTGGAATTGACATTTCAGTTCACGATGGAAAAACTGTTCCTCTTCTTCTCATCTAAGTTTGTCCTTTGTTTAAACTTATGAGGCTGCTCTGTTAATTTTGAACACGTTTTTTTTACTCAACTTCACAAGGCTAAAAGTGCCCGTAGTTGAAGAATGGCCCTTATATTATGCTAAAACTATATTCCCTGTTTTGTTTCACATTTATACTTATTTAACACCTCTAATAAATTAATCGATTTTGGAATCAGTCAAACACCGCGGGTTTAATAAACCTAATCTTCTCACAGATGAATATGGAGATGCAGTCAGTTCACAGACTGAAGAAACCTTCAGACCAAAACAAGCTAGAAAAGCTGAAGCCAAAGGCCCGTTCATCTGCTGTGAGTGTGGAAAGGTCTTCCAAAAAAAATCGCATTTTAACAGCCACATGAGATTTCACACTGGGGAAGGACTGTTGACATGCACCGAATGTGGAAAGAGTTACACCGAGAAATCAAGGCTGGTTTCACACATGAGGGTTCACACTGGAGAGAGACCGTTTACCTGCTGTCAGTGTGGAAAGAGTTTCAGATATAAACACGCCCTCAAAGAGCATCTGCTCTCTCACATCAGAGGGAAGCCGTTAAGCTGTGATCAGTGCGATAAAACATTTGTTTATTCGTCAAACCTGAGCACACACCTGAAAGTCCACTCCGGACTGAAGCCTCACTGCTGCTCTTTTTGCGGAAAGAGTTTTTCACGACTGGAAAATTTAAGAATTCACAGCAACGTCCACACTGGAGACAAACCTTATGTGTGTTCAGACTGCGGGAAGAGCTTTACGTCGTCGGGCAACTTAAAAACACACCGGAGGATTCACACCGGAGAGAAACCGTATCAGTGCTCACACTGTGGGAAGAGTTTCACTTTTTCAGGAAGCCTGAAACATCATGAGAAAATTCACACTGGAGAACAGCAATATTAGGCATGTTCTTGTGCAGGGTCTAAAATGTAAAAATCCAAATTTTAGACCTTAAAAAGTCTTAAATTGGCTGTTCTAGGTCTTCTAGGTAATTCTTTTTTGTTATTGTTGCTTGGTTTTCGTGGTGTTGTAGTTCTTTATATCACTAGTCCAAATGTAATTTGTGGTATTACAACTAAAAATGAGACCAACATGCAATAGCCAATCAGCTTTCTGTTATTGAACTCGGCGTGTGCGGCAATTGTTGCGTCATCACTCTGTTTGCGGTGGTTTGCTTTGGGTGCGCGCGACATGATTTCAGCTGGCGAAGCGCACTAAATTTTTTGAGACTTGAGCGAATGTTCGTGTGGTGCCAAGTTTCATTTGAGTTCGATATGACTCACTTTAAAGAGAATGTGTCTGAAACAGGTAAGACAGGTGCGTTATCATAGGAAAAACCCAATGAACAATAATTATTGGATAGAAATTGCAACAGCTGTGGGAAAGGAGGAAAGTTTTTGTTAAAAAGTTGACCTGAGGGATAAGATTGTTAAAACTAAAAGAGGTCAAGGCAAAAGTTGATAACTGGAAATATTTGAACCTATTGGTTTACAAGATACTGATGCTCTGTTTTTCTAGGCTTTATTGATGATGATGGTCAGGAATGTTGGACCATTATTGCCTTTTTGGCTTATAAGTAGAGCACAGAAACTAGCCAGACAGTAATGTGTGAATTGTTGAGTGGGCAAAAAAAGACGAAAAAAACCCATCTGTACTGTAAAAGAAAATCCGTAATTTTATGGTTTATTTTCGGCAGCTGGGGTGCCGGGAAATTTTTTTTAAATAATGGCTGTTAAATTACAGAAATTTACTGTAAAATAACAAACATTATATTACAGAATTATATTACAGATATTTACTAGAAAATAAAATTTAGAAAAAAATCTGTAATTTATTTGTTATTTTACTGTAAATTTCTGTAATTTAATATCCATTATTTTACGGTATATCTCTGTAAATAATATGCGCTATTTTACGGTAAATATCTGTATTTAACATCCATTATTTTACGGTAATATTCTACAATGTAATATCTTTTATTTTGCGGTAAATTTCTTCAATTTAATATCAGTTATTTTACGGTAAATTTCTGTAATTGAATATCCGTTATTTTACGGTAAATTTCTGTAATTTAATATCTGTTATTTAACGCTAAATTTCTTACATTTAATATCCGTTATTTTACACTAAATTTCTTCAATTTAATATCCGTTATTTTACACTAAATTTCTTCAATTTAATATCCGTTATTTTACGGTAAATTTCTGCTGTGTAATATCTTTTACGCTAAATTTCTGAAATTTAATATCCGTTATTTTACGCCAAATTTCTGTTATTTAATATCTGTTATGTTACGGTAAATTTCTGATATTTAATATCCGTTATTTTGCTGTAAATTTTTGCAATTTAACGGCCGTTATTTTACGGTAAATTTCTGTAATTTAATATCCGCTATTTTACGGTAAATTTCTGTTATTTAATATCTGTCATTTTAATGTAACTTTCTGTATTTAATATCCATTATTTTATGTAAATTTCTGTAATTTAATATCTGCTATTTTATGGTAAATTTCTCAAATGTTTAATATCCGTTATTTTACACCAAATTTCTGCAATTTAATATCCGTTATTTTGCTGTAAATCTCTGTAATTTAGCGGCCGTTATTTTATGGTAAATTTCTGTAATTTAATATCCACTATTTTACGGTAAATTTCTGTAATTGACAGGTCGTTATTTTGTCTTTTTTCCGGCACCCCAGCTACCGTAAATAAACCGTAAAATTACAGATTTTTTTACAGTGTACTTCTTTGTTGCTTTTGTTCTTTTCATATCAAAAATGTAATTGTAGAGCAGCCCATGTTCTTTAGTCATTAATATTTAACTTTAATAGGTAGAACTGTCCGAGATATGAACAAAAGCAAGTGATGCATAAAAGTTTGATTTAATAAATTTTAACTGATTATACAAATCTTTATAATCATTATGATAAATTTAAAAAAATGTATAAAAAATAGTTAGTTTAAAAATCTTGAACAATATTAATGATATTACGTAGTTCCGTAAACATCCTTTTTCTCAGTTTATCCGTCTGACTTTACAGTGGCTTTCTTTTGACGGCTGCTGTCATTTAAAAGAGCCTCGTCCGTTTAAGGTGCACATGGAGTCAGCGGAGGTGTGCGATGCATAAATAGTGTAAATCAGCCTTTAGATGTGTGTTTGTTTTTGTCCTGTAGTTCAATGCTGGATCTAACCTGTCTTCAGAACTGTTCAATCTGAATACATTTATTTGCCACTTATTTTGTGATTTAGCATTTTCTTTTTCTGTGTATGCGTGTTTTTACATTGTGATATAGGTCTTAAATTTAATCCCTAATAGTCTTAAAAAGTCTTGAATTTGACATTTATGATATCTGCAGAAACCCTGTTGTGTCAAGATCTCTATTTAATCTAATGGAGCCTTTTCACTTTTTTAGCATCAGAAGTCGTCATAGTTGGTAAACTCAGAGCGCAGTGAATGGGAGAGTACAACAAATCATTATTCTACGCTACTATTTGCTGAAAAAATAACAGAAAAACTCCACGATGGTGCTATCAAGACTTTCAGAAAGAGGGAAACACTGATAACGGTAGCCAGAAAAGAGAATACTGTGATTTACTGTCTTCCCCAATACACACTGCATAGGAAATGTTTCTGTTACAGCTATGTTGAACTTTTGCATATGAATAAATGTTTATTAAGATGTCTGGTGGTCATTTGTGTCTCCAGCAGAGATGGTTGCTGAATGTAGAGAGGTGATGCATGTTTAAATGCATACTGTTGCCAGAGGATATGTTTCTGTTACAGAATAAACAACGCTTAACGCAGTTCTCTGTGTCTGCCTGAGGGATTTCAATGATCAGCAGTAGAGAAGCGTTACATTGGTGCCGTGACCGGGATAAAAGTGGGGACTTTAGACCAGTGGTTCTCAAACTTTTGTTCACTAATACCACCTCAGAATTATTTTTTTTTATCTTTAAGTACCACCATAATGACCATATTGAAAAACAGTAGCGTAGTGGGTATAATTAAGCAGCTACAGCACTGCACAGTTCAAAAACAAGGCAGATTAACTTCTAATATCATGAATATTTACATTTAGTCATTTAGCAGACGCTTTTTCCAAAGCGACTTACAAATGAGGACAAGGAAGCAATTTACACAACTATAAGAGCAACAATGAATAAGTGCTATAGGCAAGTATAAAACATTAGTAATTTATTTATTTTTTATTTTATTTTTTTGTAGTTAGTGGTGGAGCCACAATTGCAGATTAGGAAAGAAAGTGGAGACTAAATAGTTGAGTTTTTAGTCGTTTCTTGAAAATAGCGAGTGACTCTGCCGTTCTGATGCAGTTAGGGAGTTCATTCCACCAACTGGGCAGATTGAATGCGAGAGTTCGAGAAAGTGATTTCATCCCTCTTTGGGATGGAACAACGAGGCGACGTTCATTCACAGAACGCAAGTTTCTGGAGGGCACATACATCTGCAGAAGTGAGAGCAGATAAGGAGCAGCAAAACCAGAAGTCGCTTTGTAAGCAAACATCAGAGCTTTAAATTTGATGCGAGCAGCAACTGGCAGCCAGTGCAAACGGATGAGCAGCGGAGTGACATGTGCTCTTTTAGGTTCATTAATGACCACTCGTGCTGCTGCAGTCTGAAGCAGCTGAAGAGGTTTGATAGAGTTAACTGGAAGCCCGGCGAGTAGAGAGTTGCAATAGTCCAGTCTGGAGAGAACAAGAGCTTGAACAATGAGTTTAGCTGCATGTTCAGATAGGAAGGGTCGGACCTTTCTGATGTTATAGAGTGCGAATCTGCAAGATCGAGCAGTTCTAGAAATGTGGTCAGTGAAGTTTAGTTGGTCATCAATCGTTACTCCAAGGCTTTTCACCATTTTGGATGCAGTAATGGTTGCCCCATCCATCTGGATTGAAAAGTTATGGTGTAGAGTCGGGTTGGCAGAAACTTCAAGCATTTCTGTTTTCGCGAGGTTAAGCTGAAGATGATGATCTTTCATCCAGTGTGAAATGTATGACAGGCAGGCTGAGATGCGAGCTGGAACCGAGGGATCATCAGGGTGAAAAGAGAGGTATAGCTGGGTATCATCAGCATAGCAGTGGTAGGAGAATCCATGTTTCTGGATGACTGATCCTAATGGAGAAGAGAAGTGGTCCAAGAACAGAGCCTTGAGGTACCCCAGTGTTTAGATGCTGTTGGTTGGACACCTCTCCCCTCCATGACACCCTGAATGACCTGTCAGAGAGGTAAGATCTGAAAAAAAAAAACAGCCTGAAAAAACCCTGTACTGTGCTTACAGGTAAAAATAAATGAAACGTCAACATTTAAATTAAAATGTGCTTTTAAAATAATAAATAATTAAAATGGCACAAATTAAAAAAAAAAACGGCAGTACTTAAATGTAAAGTATTTTCATAAAGTAGTCTATTCATCAAAACCTGAATATCTCTGAAAACCTCAATACCTCATAAATAGGCTATATGTCATCATATTCATAAATAATCTCTTTTTGATAATTTTTTAAATATATGATGCATGTATACATGGCTTATTTGTATATCTTTGAAATCTAAACATTAACTTGTATTTTAGATATATTAATTTAAATATTTAATTTAGATATTAGATCTGCTTACTGCACATTAGAGTAGGCTATTTGTGTCAGAAAAGCAAGTCATTAAACTTTACCTGTCAACATGGGATATAAAAATAAGGGGTACGCCCCAACAACTGTTACAAATATGGGGAGGAAATTAGCTTCAAATGACAGATATACGGTTATCGTATACATCAAAGGGTTAAAGGTGTGTTAATTTCTTTTTACTTTAATTATTATATTTTACTTTGATTGCTCCGGGTACCACTAAGTAAGCCTGCGTACCATTAGTGCAGGGGTGGCCAACCCTGTTCCTGGAGAGCCGCATTCCTGCAGATTTCATTTGCTACCCATATCAAACACACCTGAACCAATTAATTAGGACCTGAACACCACGTGATAATT
The DNA here is from genome assembly GCF_049306965.1 of Danio rerio. NCBI lineage: Eukaryota > Metazoa > Chordata > Actinopteri > Cypriniformes > Danionidae > Danio > Danio rerio. The sequence goes on along the minus strand of NC_133196.1, from coordinate 2,927,169 downwards.
ACAGGCAGGTGTGTTTAATAAGGGTTGCAACTGAAATCTGCAGGAAGGTGGCTCTCCAGGAACAGGGTTGGCCACCCCTGCTTAGTGGTACACGTACCACAGTTTGAGAATCACTGATTTAGATTAATAGTCAATAAACTTAAATGGCTGACTTCTAAATGAACTACAGCTACTTTTATTTTTCACACTTAAATATTTTGTTTTATATAAGCTAAACTAATAACATAGAACTTTTCTCTTTACTCTTATTTCTGACTTCTGTATAATAATGTGGATCAGGTTCTTTTGCTTGGATACAGCTACAGCTGGAAGTTATGATAATTTTTTTGTATTATTTATTATTAAATTATTAATTTATTATATTTTATTGACGTCTACCCCTACCCAACCCTCACAGTGATGTAAAAATGGTAGTTATACAGAGTATTATTCATAATATTTATGAAATTACCCATTAAATTGTATTTTATTAGCACCTACCCTTAGCCCAACTTTAACCCAACCATCACAGTAATGTTAAAACAGTAATTATACAGTGCTATTAATATTAATTATTAAACTACACATTAAATTGTATTTTATTAGCACATACCTTACTCCAACCCTAACCCAACCCTCACAGTAATGTAAAAACAGTAATTATACCGAGTATTATTCATAATATTTATGAAATTACACATTAAATTGTATTTTATTAGCACCTAACCTTACCCCAAACATAAACCCAAGCTGTGTCCCTTCTAGACGTCCCCGGTTACCGTCAGTGGTGGCGCTCGAGCATCGGAAACAACGACGAACATCCGAGTCTACAAGAAGAAGAAGAAAAGAAACGCTCATAAACATGAGAAGTGAAACAGCCGTTCACGATGCTCTAAATCAGCTGTATTTACTACTGTAAGTACATTCACTTTATTACTTATTATAAGATAATTAGTCAGGACTCGGTTCATTTGAATGAATCCAAAACACATAAACCAGCCGGAGTTTTACAAAATTAACGTTAATATCTTCATATCTGAAGGCTGGACTTTCATTTCGTCGTAATATGACATATAAATATTGTAAAACCTAAACGCTTTGTAGGCGGTATTCAGTTTAAATGTGATTAATTAAAGCATTAAAGTACACTTACTATACAAATACTTATATACAGTATGTGTATTCATCAGTAGAGTTAAAGAAATCGAATTAACAAAGACAATTAAAAACACTGTGTCAGACTGGTAATGGCAGCCATAAGAGAGAACAATTTATTATATTGTGATTAACATCACATTTATTATAGATAATAATAATAATTTGTATTTATATAGCGCCTTTCCAGAGCTCAAGGACACTTTACAAGGAATGCGACAAAAAGATAAACAAACATCCATGAAGTCAGATATAACAAACTGGAATTACACAAACAAGACCTAAGAGACATGAGCAGAGTGGAGGTGGGTCAGTTTGGCAGATCAGAAGTGAAGCATTCAGAAAATAAGTGAGTCTTAAGTAGGGATTTGAATTCAGAGAGATTATTAGCAGAGCGAAGTGAGCGGGGTAGAGAGTTCCAGAGTTTGGGTGCAATAACACTAAATGATCTGCCCCCCATTGAAGAGAGGCGATAGCGAGGGACAGCAAGAAGGCCAGAGTCAGCAGAATGAAATGAACGAGTTGGGGTGTAAAGGGTAGAGATAGGAGGGAGCTGGGCTATTTAGGGATCTAAATGCAAGGAGGAGAATTTTTAATTTAATGCGGTATGCAACTGGGAGCCAATGGAGGTCGTACAAGATTGGGGTTATAAAAGCAGAACGTTTGTTATGAGTGAGTATTCTAGCTGCAGAGTTTTGAATATACTGTAATCTGGAGATGAGGCAGGCAGGCAGACCAATGAAAAGAGCATTACAGTAGTCGATGCGTGAGGAGACAAATGCATGGATGACAGTCTCGGCATCCTTGCTACTGATGAAGGGACGCAGTTGGGAAATGCGGCGTAAATGAAAGAATGCAGATTTAGTGACAGATTTAATGAGAGAGTCGAAGATTACACCTACATTTTTTTAAATGCTGCATTGGATACACCACATATATTAATTTGTCATTTTTATGCATAAATATCATACAAAAGTATAGCTTTATAAATGTATACATGCAAAAAAAGGATTTTTGACCATTTAAATGCATCTTTATCATCTTGTGAAAAGAGATTTTTAATCTATGGTCAACTTTAAACCTGCACAGATCGTCACTCGTCCATCACTGTTTACTTTCATTAGAGTTCAAATGCTGAGGAATATTCCCATCTTCCCACAGCTGAAGAAGCAGCAAACAGGAGGAATTACAGCAGGAGAAGCAACTGACATACTATAGCAAAGATGGAGATTAAAGAAGAACCCTGCAGAATAAAAGATGAAGAGACAGAGGAACAAACAGGTTTGTGTTTTACTTCTTTCTCTTAAAAATAATAAATGGTTTTAATATATATATATATATATATATATATATATATATATATATATATATATATATATATATATATATATATATATATATTCTCCAAAAACTCCCATAGAGGATTCCAGATATGCCAGAAATCATACGATCTCTGACGCAAGTCATAAGTCAGTTTTTCCAAGGGTAAGAAATTCTGATTTATCCACATATTGACAGAAGGAATGTTAGGAGAGGACCACAACAAAAGTATACATTTTCTTGCGAGATATGTACAAAAGTATAACACAGATTCTAGTCCAGGGGTGGGCAAACTCGTTCCTGGAGGGCCGGTGTCCTGCATAGTTTAGCTGCAACACTAATCAAACACACCTGAACAAGCTGATCGATGGCTGTTTCTCAATATGCGTTCTTCAGCGGTCTTGCGTCCTCGTGTTCTCGTGCAACGTCATCATCAGCTGCCTAAGTTCACTTCCAATACTCAAGACCGCAAGTACGGAGGACGCGTGTAACTTCCCGGATGTGTTCTTGATATCGAGGACGCACTGATGCAGACTTGAGCACCGAACTCGCGCTAGAAGTCCCAGAAGTCATTGCGACTGGAGGTGGAAAGCGCTGCATTTTATTAAGATTCATTATTAAAGTTCAGATATGTATTTACCTCAGGAGTTTCCCTAAATGAAACGGTGAAACTAAACATTACCATGAACATCTTAATAAAGGAATAAACATATTAAGAGTGTTTGCTTGCAGAAATTCGTTTTATTTATATTGTGCAGAGTATATTGATAATGTTTTTATGCAAAGTATATATTTTGAAGAGGGGGGAAACAATAACTCGTTGTATGAATGCTGTTGTTAGATGTATGTGCGTGTGTACACTGGGTGGTCAACATCCATTCCTTAAACCCGGTCAGATGTGAACAGGCAACATTGACGACAGTATGGTCTGCACATTGATTTATTCAATCCCATCTTCAAACAGTTTACACATTTAGGAGTGCATTTAGATTTGCGTATTTGGGTGCAATTTTGTGTCTGTGTGTGTGTGGTTTCTGAAATAAAACAATACCAATAGATTAAACAAAGCTCTTAAACAATATTCTTGAATGACAATAAATAAACATTACTGAATGGGGAATAATACAAGGTAATTCCGCTAATGGCCACTAGGCGGAGCTCTTGCACCAGTTATAACAAACAGCAGCCATGTAAACTCGCTACATGTTGTATAATCTATCAATACAATTTGCTATACATCACATAAACTGATTTCAGTATCTTTGAATACTACTTATAAATGTATAAACACCTTATAGTTTCAATTAGCATTATTTGTATAAGTATGTGCTGTAAACATTGATTTTAACAGTCTATTTATACAGATCTATCAAGCAAACTCTTTTAGCTAAGGCATCTTAAAATACTGAGGTAGAACAAAACAGTATATATTAGAAAGTATACATATACACACTTTTAGCTAACAATAAATAGTAATTTGAACTTACATTCTCATGAACGCACACACATCAACAAACTACCGTCTGTCTCATTGCAGCACTGGAATATTCTGAGAACCGAACATGTCTGGGCACGTCCGTAACTCCACCCACATGTGACGTCACACAGTTATCAAAATGAGAGTTCAACAGGGATTTTATACAGCCGCCCCCTAATCTACATAGGAGATTAGAAATTAAATAAACATCACTGTTCTCTCACTTTACTCGTCACTGGTATCAGTAGGCATCTCTGGTAGGACTATCAGTTTAGAAACAGGGCGACGGTAGACTCGGCTATCAATAGTTACGTCTACAACTCGAACAGTTCCATCACTGCTGGGTACAACTTGTTTTATTCTGCCTATTGGCCAGAATGCTCGTGGCAATTGGGGGTCCATGACCATAACTACTTGTCCTACCGATGGATCTGGTGTAGAATGATGCCATTTGGTACGTGGCTGTAAGTTCGGCAAGTAATTACGAATGAATTGTTTCCAGAACTGGTCAGCTATAATTTGGCTATGTCTCCATTTTCTCTTTGCCAGCAATTCTCCTTTGCCATAAACCACCTGAGGAAGGGAGGCGTCCCGCCGCCCCATCAGCAGAAGGTTTGGAGTAACTGGGTCCAGGTCAGATATTTCTGATGATACATAGCCGAGTGGTTTCGAATTCAGTATTCCCTCCACCTCTATGAGAACAGTGGTTAGTACTTCCTCAGTCACAATCTGATCTTTCAGTACCACTCGAAGACAAGATTTAATAGAGCGAATTTCACGCTCCCAGGCTCCTCTGAAATGAGGGGCATGTGGAGGGTTGAACTGGAAGGAAATGCTCTGTTCACTCAGTTTTTCTTTGATATCTGGCTCAAGTGCAGAGAATGCTTCTTGGAGTTCTCGGCTTCCACCTCTAAAATTTGTACCCTGATCAGATATTATTTCAAAGGGTTTTCCGCGTCGTGCAATAAAACGACGTAAAGCCATAAGAAAGGAGTCAGAGTCCATACTATGCAAAAGGTCTAGGTGGATACACCTGGTGGTGAGACATTTGAAAATGATCCCCCATCGTTTCTCATGTCTTCTGCCTATCTTTATTGTAAATGGTCCGAAGCAATCAACTCCAGTTGACCAGAAAGGAGGCTGATGCAGGCGAAGACGAGCAGCAGGAAGATCAGCCATTTTTGGGTTGACTGGCTTACTCCGCCAGGTCCTGCATTCTCTACACTGGTGTTGATATTTCTTTATGGCTTGTCTGCCTCTGATAATCCAGTAACTTCTCCTCAATTCTGCAAAGACACGTTCAGGACCGGGATGAAGTAGCCGGTTGTCGTAGTCTTGTATGATGAGTTTAGTGATTGGATGATCAGGTGCCAAGACGATAGGATGTAGGGTATCACCATCTAGTTCCTTAGCCTTACGAAGGCGACCTCCAACCCTAATCATTCCCAGGGTTTGATCATATTCCGGTGCCAGAGTACTTAACCGACTGCTAGTGTTTATTACCTTGCCATTCTGAAGTGCATGGATTTCAACAGGAAAGCTGTCCTGCTGGGCTTGTCTTAGCAGTATCAGTTCAGTATCAATACGTTGTGCAGCTGACATCGGGGGGGCTTCTGTTCCATGCACAGACTGGTAGGTTGCTTGGACTAACTCTGCCCATGTTGAGTGTTGCTCAGGATTTGGTAAAGAAGACTGAGGTACAGTTACATGAGCACAAAAGAATGACTTTCTTAATTCATTCTCTTCAACTGACTGTGAGGTGGGTTGTATTGGCCAGTGTTCTGGTGACTGCTGAAGGAAGTTAGGGCCTTGATTCCATTGACATGCTTGTGAGAGCTCATAGAGGGATTTGCCTCTTGTAATGTCATCAGCAGGATTTAGTTCAGAGTCCACATATCTCCAGTTATTGGGACTGGTTAACTCCTGTATTTCTGTTATCCGCGTGCCAACGAACACCTTGTAATGACAGGATTCCGATTTGATCCATGAAAGCACAGTGGTGGAATCTGTCCAAAGAATAGTGTTGTTGATAGGTAGAGTAAGTTCAGTGATTAGGAGTTTAGCTAGTTGGGCTCCTGTAAGGGCGCCACACAGTTCCAGTCGGGGCATTGATATTTGCTTTTTGGGTGCAACACGGGATCTGGCCATCACAAATGAGGTATAGATTCTACCGTCTTCACCTTCAAGACGCAAATATGCCACTGAACCATAAGCTCGCTCCGAGGCATCACAGAATATGTGTAACTCCAGTTTGGGTTTGTTTGGTTCTGGACAGATGGGAAAATAGCATCTTGGAATGGTTATCCTAGAGAGGTACTGCAGTTCATTGGTCCACTGCTCCCATTTGTCCTGCATATCTCCTCCGATGCACTCATCCCAGCCACATTTGTTTATCCACAAAGCTTGGACAAGGATTTTTGCTCTTGTGGTGTAGGGCAGAATATAACCAAGAGGATCATACTGAGAGGCTAGCACTCTATAAATGTTGCGCATGGTGGGCTCCTCCTTGCATATCGTGCGATTTCGAAAGCTAAGCTTGTCAGAGATGCAGTGCCAAGAGAGCCCAAGTGTAGACTCTTGCGTGTCTGTTTTGTTCGCAGTCAACCATAGATCACAGCTCTCTGATCGTGCCTCAGTTGGTAAATGAGAAATCACTTCTGCGTAGTTACTGGCCCATTGTCTTATTTCGAACCCTCCAGCTGCTAGTAATGCCCTCATTTTGTCTATGAGCTGTTTGGCCTCATTTGTAGAGAGGAAGGATTGCAGACAGTTATCCACATAAAATGAGTTTAACACAGACTCTACAACCTCTTCATTTCCTTCACGATGGTCTGTGACATGACGCTGAAGGGCGTAGATGGCACAGCACGGGCTGCATGTGGTGCCAAATGGAAGAACACGCCACTCATAAATGTCGGGACTCCTTTCCTTTTCCATATTTCTCCATAAGAAACGCAGTAACTGATGATCTTCTGGAAGGAGGCGTACCTGGTGAAACATTGACCGAATGTCCCCACTGATAGCTACAGGATACTGACGGAATCTGAGGAGAACTCCGAGCAATGATGGGCTCAGCATAGGTCCTGGGAGTAACTGGTCATTCAGAGATGTATGTGCGTGTGTACACTGGGTGGTCAACATCCATTCCTTAAACCCGGTCAGAGGTGAACAGGCAACATTGACGACAGTATGGTCTGCACATTGTGGCGGATATGCCTGATGAAAATCACTAGGCTGTTGATAAACATATGGAGGATGCATTACACCTGCTGGAGCAGATCCTGGTCGTGTCTCACGCTGCTGTACATGATGCTCAATAGGGAGAGAGGCTGTACGAGATAATGGCTGTAATGTCTGTGGTAGTAACCCTTGGGTCATCTGTACTGGAGGCAGACTATGTGGCTGAGGTAAGTTTGTGGTGGGTAAGCATGCTGGTATAACTGGAGAATAATACTTTGGTTTTTCAATGTTTCCTGAGCTCAGATGACCCGAACAGAGAAGAGGCAAACTGACACTACGTTGCTGGATGGACTGCTGCTGACTAATTGGATGAGGGACTGACCTGTGATGTCCAGCACCTGTGGCAGAAACATAGCTTAAGTCCTGATGCATACATGGTGAACCTTTGCTTTGCTGAATAGACATTTTCAACGTGCTTTGTAATTCTCTGAGTTGCTCTTGTACATTCCAAACACTCTCTTCTACTTTACGTAGCCTTGTAGTCTCAGTATCAGGTCTATAAGGGGTAGAAGTTCCATATTCCACATCTGGATCAGTGATAGTCTCACTAACATGCATATGCTGCAAATCCTCTTGCAAAGGGGGTGAAACTAAATGCTGTGGCTGGGAAGTCAGTACAAAGTCATCCAGATGTCCAGGAATTCTCCGAATCCTGCTAGGACGAAGACTCTGTTGATTTTCATTGAAATCCCTTGATGTTGCCATAAGGATAGATGTTGAATCCGGCTCGAAGGACCACTTTGTTAGATGTATGTGCGTGTGTACACTGGGTGGTCAACATCCATTCCTTAAACCCGGTCAGAGGTGAACAGGCAACATTGACGACAGTATGGTCTGCACATTGATTTATTCAATCCCATCTTCAAACAGTTTACACATTTAGGAGTGCATTTAGATTTGCGTATTTGGGTGCAATTTTGTGTCTGTGTGTGTGTGGTTTCTGAAATAAAACAATACCAATAGATTAAACAAAGCTCTTAAACAATATTCTTGAATGACAATAAATAAACATTACTGAATGGGGAATAATACAAGGTAATTCCGCTAATGGCCACTAGGCGGAGCTCTTGCACCAGTTATAACAAACAGCAGCCATGTAAACTCGCTACATGTTGTATAATCTATCAATACAATTTTCTATACATCACATAAACTGATTTCAGTATCTTTGAATACTACTTATAAATGTATAAACACCTTATAGTTTCAATTAGCATTATTTGTATAAGTATGTGCTGTAAACATTGATTTTAACAGTCTATTTATACAGATCTATCAAGCAAACTCTTTTAGCTAAGGCATCTTAAAATACTGAGGTAGAACAAAACAGTATATATTAGAAAGTATACATATACACACTTTTAGCTAACAATAAATAGTAATTTGAACTTACATTCTCATGAACGCACACACATCAACAAACTACCGTCTGTCTCATTGCAGCACTGGAATATTCTGAGAACCGAACATGTCTGGGCACGTCCGTAACTCCACCCACATGTGACGTCACACAGTTATCAAAATGAGAGTTCAACAGGGATTTTATACAGCTGTTATGTTTAAATAATTTCCATTTAAAACGCGTAAAGGTCACGTGACCATCAGGAAGAACACAGCATCCCATTTCTCAAAGGACGCCTTCTCTGCCCTCGCGGTCTCCCGAGTTCGTTCTTCCGAGGACACCTGGCAAGACCGGTCTCCACAAGAACACAAGTCCGTTCTCTGCGTTCTTGGAATTGAGAAACAGCAAGTGTCTTCAAGATCACTAGAAACCTATAAGCAGGTGTGTTTGATTAGAGTTGGAGCTAAACTGTGTAGGACACCGGCCCTCCAGGACCGGGTTTGCCCATCACTGTTCTAGTCCATGACTAAGTTGTAGAGCAGTTTTACAATTCAGAAGATAAACTGCTGGAGAAAGGGCAAAAAGTCTACCTATAATCTTCTGAACTAATTTGTGGATTTCTTTCCAGTATGTCTTAATCATGTCACAGTCCCAGAATACATGCATCACAGTACCAACATTGGATTTGCACTTAAAACAACACTGAGAAACATTAGAGAATATCTTATTAAGACGAACCGGCGTTAAATAATTTCTGTAAAAGAATTAAAAATTTTGCTCATGGTTTGATATTGTGGCCCCTTTGAAAAATATGCCAGAACAGACAGAAAGCCATTCTTCTTTACTAAAATTTGTTCCACAGCCCTTCTCCCATATAACTTTCAAGGAGGTGTCGGCGCAATAGCCTAGTGGTTAGCGCGCCGACATATGCTGCAATAGCACATCAGTTAGAATCCCGGCTCGACGATATTTCCCTACCCTACCCCCTCTCTCTCTCTCCCCCTTCACTTCCTGTCTCAATACTGTCCTATCTAATAAAGGCAAAAAGGCCAAAAATAAATCTAAAAAAAAAAACTTTCAAGGAGGTAAAGGAAGAACACCCTACATTGGATAACATTAAGTAAAAAAAAGATATCTCCCCTTTGAGGGAGAATGAAGAACACAATTGTTTTTCCATGTCAGAAAGATTAAGACGTACCCTAGATCATACGTTTTTAGTAAAATTAGACAGATTCCATTTTTTGTTCCACATTTATGCTTATTTAATATCGTTAATTTAATTAATAGATTTTTGGACTGAATGAAGACAAACACCCACTTTAATAAACCAAATATTTCCACAGATGAAGTCGGAAATGAAGCCAGTTCACAGACTGAAGAAACTTTCAATTCAAGGAAAGCTGGAGCCAAAGGCCCGTTCATCTGCTGCGAGTGTGGGAAGAGTTACAAAAAAAATTCAGATCTCACCAGACACATGAGATTTCACACTGGGGAAAGACTGTTGACATGCACCGAATGTGGAAAGAGCTACACCGAGAAAGGAAAGCTGGTTTCACACATGAGGATTCACACCGGGGAAAGACCGTATGCCTGCTCTCAGTGTGGAAAGAGTTTCAGATATAAAAACGTCCTCAAAGAGCATCTGCTCTCTCACACTAGAGGGAAGCCGTTAAGCTGTGATCAGTGCGATAAAACATTTGTTTACGCATCAAACCTGAGCACACACCTGAAAGTCCACTCCGGACTGAAGCCTCACTGCTGCTCTTTTTGCGGAAAGAGTTTTTCACGACTGGAAAATTTAAGGATTCACCAGAGCGTTCACACTGGAGTCAAACCTCATGTGTGTTCAGACTGCGGGAGGAGCTTCAGTTCATCGAGCCACTTAAAAAAGCACCAGAGGATTCACACCGGAGAGAAACCGTATCAGTGTTCGCACTGTGAGAGAGCTTTCATTTCTTCGGGAAGCCTGAAATATCATCAGAAAGTCCACACTGGAGAACAGCAGTATCAGTGATCTTCATGTGGAAGGCTTTGCTCAATTATATAACCAACCATTTCATTCAAAATAAATGAGTAATAAGCATGTATTGCCTGACATTGCATTAAAAAAAGAAATCCTTTCAAATCAGATCCATCACTCACATTTAAAAAGAAAATTATATACATAAGAACAATATCACACTCGTAGCAGTGCAATATGGCTGTATATTGGCACTGGTGGGAGGCGTGCTACGGCCGAGTGCCTTAGTGCCCCCACCAGTGCGGATATACAGCCATATTGCACTGCTACGAGTGTGATATTGCGTTTATACAACAGTTTGCTGGCATAATTGTGTATATAAAAACAAAATCAAACATGGTATATATATATCTCAAATATATCACAACATATAAATATAAATATATATATATATATATATATATATATATATATATATTCACAACATATAAATATATATATATATGTATGTATGTATGTATGTATATATATGTATGTATATATATGTATGTATGTATGTATGTATATATATATATAATAAATATATATATATATATATATATATATATATATATATATATATATATATATATATATATATTTATATATATATAAATAAATATATATATAATACTAACCCCACCCCTAACCCCAACCGTCATTGGGGGAAAAGCAAATCGTACTAAATTGTACGAATTAGATCGTACGAATTCATACGAATTAGCCACTAAATGAAAAAGTTACGAATTGCCGTGAGATTGTGTTGGGTAAGCTACATAAACGAACTGGGATGAAAGAGTAATTTAAAAATATGCTAAAGAAGTTTCAAGAGTTCACACTTAGCTGATGATTAATTATAAAAGCTTGTTTGGCATGCTGTCCCGGGAGAGAGAGCCCTGAGCTCATGAGATCCTCGAGCCCTGGGAGTTTGAGCTCAGGTAGATCTCGAGAACTCCCCTGCTGTAGTAACCAATGCACAGTAAGTGATTGCTCTTGAAGATAACTCCGTACTAGAAGCATATCTATGGTGCCAATTTGGATTATTCAATTAACTTAATTGCATGTTTTTTAGGCGGTGGGAGGAACCCGGGGGAAACCCACGTGAGCACGGGGAGAAGTGCAAACTTCACACAGAAATGTCTGCTGGTTTGGTAAAGCCTGGAACCAGAGACATTCTTGCAGTGAGGCAACAGTGCTACACACTTGGCCACCGTGTCACCCATCTAAGAAGTAGGGGAGGAAGGGGGGACTCTTCAAAACGAAGAAACCAGAGGAATGAAACCCAGGGTATTTATACTAGTTAAGGAGTCATCTGATTGGAGCATAGTGAATTGGATAATGCGGATCCAGCCGCTAGCAATCATAAGCACGTGATCCTCTCGAAATATGTTTATACATAAACTTCACTTAAAATAAGCAGATAAAGCTGATAAATGGACTAAACGAGAGATTGATGATATTCGTTTCAGTTTTATTAGGTTAGAGCAGGGATGTCCAAACTCGATCTTGGAGGGCCGGTGTCCTGTATAGTTTAGATCCAACTTGCTTCACACCTGCCTGGAAGTTTCTAGTATATCTAGTAAGAGCTTGATTAGCTGGTTCAGGTGTGTTTAATTGGGGTTGAAACTAAAATATGTAGGACACCGGCCCTCCAGGACCGAGATCGGACACACCTGGGTTAGAGATAATACCAGGTGATGGAGAGGAACTACTCGGGTATGTACATACACGGAGCCCATTAAGTGATGCACACAACACAAGACGCTACAGATGCGATGTTATGAAAGAAAGTAAGTAACTTACCCTTTAAATCATTGGTGCCACTCACTGTTACTCTTCAATTTCAAATGATAAGATTGCTCAACATATAATGTCATTTCTCGCTCTATTTACAACCGTGTTGAAGATAACGCTCGGCATTTTAATGTGTTTGTATCACAAGTAAAAGCCCGCTAACTATATTCCGTTTATCCTCATTACACACAAGAACAAATACGTAATCAATAAATACTATATTGTTTTGCAACTTTACTACAGTAAAGTGTATTACCTGAGGTAAAGTTGGTTTTATATTCTTGAACAGTGACAATTTGTGAATGTTCCTATATTGTAACGTTACTTTGAATATTCGGTCTGAAATTGCGTGTAGTATGACTTTAAAACAACATTAGCACAATTTAATTGACTGAACGCTGTTGTACTTTGATAGTCATTAGCTGCTAATATGATTTATTGAGGTAAAGTTGGTACTATATTCGCACATTCGTTTAGTGACACGCTCCATATATTGTTTACCATGGTACTTTGAATATTCAGACTAAAAACCCTTGTAAATATGACTTCAAAACAACATTAGCACTATGAACAGTGTTCTAACGTTACTTTGATAGTCATTGGCTCCAATTATGATTTCACTCTTTAGGATTGGCAAATAATACTTTTCTGAAATGTTATTATTGAGATGAAAGTCTGAATGTGCGAAAATAAAACCATCATTATCTCAATAGTGTATTATATTGTTTATAAATATAGTATTTACGTCACTTAATAGTGAACTGATAAACCTTAAATAATACTGCGGTATACTTTATTTTTTACTACAGTTAACTGTTGTGTATTGTAGTGTAATATATCCTATAGTTGTAGAAAACTACAGTATTGAACCATTTGTTTGTATTACTATAAACTCACTTATAAGGAAGATTGCTGGTTATTGCTAGAAAGAGATACAGCAATGGCGGGAAGTTAACAAGAATTATTTATATTATTTCTGAAATTATCTATTAGTTGTATTTTATCAACGTCTACCCCAACTCTTAGAGTAATGTAAAAACAGCAATATATAATGAGAACTAGATAATAAAGTTTGAAGACAAACTTTATGGAGGTAGTTTAAGTTTGAAACCATTTAAAATATATATTTATAGATCGAAAACATATGCATAGATAGATAGATAGATAGATAGGTAGATAGATAGATAAACAGAATGATAGATAGATAGATAGATAGATAGATAGATAGATAGATAGATAGATAGATAGATAGATAGATAGATAAACAGAATGATAGGTAGATAAACAGAATGGTAGATAGATAGATAGATAGATAGATAGATAGATAGATAGATAGATAGATAGATAGATAGATAAACAGAATGATAGATAGATTGATAGATAGATAGATAGATAGATAGATAGATAGATAGATAGATAGATAGATAGATAGATAGATAGATAGATAGATAGATAGGTAGATAGATAGGTAGATAAACAGAATGGTAGATAGATAGATAGATAGATAGATAGATAGATAGATAGATAGATAGATAGATAGATAGATAGATAGATAGATAGATAGATAGATAGATAGATAGATAGATAGACAGAATGATAGGTAGATAAACAGAATGGTAGATAGATAGATAGATAGATAGATAGATAGATAGATAGATAGATAGATAGACAGAATGATAGATAGATAGATAGATAGATAGACAGAATGATAGATAGATAGATAGATAAACAGAATGATAGATAGATAGATAGATAGATAGATAGATAGATAGATAGATAGATAGATAGATAGATAGATAGATAGATAGATAGATAGATAGATAGATAGATAAACAGAATGGTAGATAGATAGATAGATAGATAGATAGATAGATAGATAGATAGATAGAATGATAGACAGAATGATAGATAGATAGATAGATAGATAGATAGATAGATAGATAGATAGATAGATAAACAGAATGATAGATAGATAGATAGATAAACAGAATGATAGATAGATAGATAGATAGATAGATAGATAGATAGATAGATAGATAGATAGATAGATAGATAGATAGATAGATAGATAGATAGATAGATAGATAGATAGATGCAGGTACAGGTGAATTGGGTAGGCTAAATTGTCCGTAGTGTATGGGTATTTCCCAATGATAGGTTGCAGCTAGAAGTGCATCTGCTGCGTAAAATGTGCTGGAAAAGTTAGGGGTTCATTCCGCTGTGGCAACACCGGATTAAAAAAGGGACTAAGGCGAAGAGAAAATGAATGAATGAATGCTGTGAGTATCTGCAGCTGTATCCCATCTAGACTTTACCGTACTAACTGTTTGATTAACTTGATCATTTGCAATACTATAGTCATTTTTAGTGGATAAAATAGATATTGGTAATTGAAATAACTGTTAGCTGGTGTTTCTTACAGTCTAGGTTTTAGCCTGCTCGGCTTGACTACTCAACAGCTTCTTCCCTCAGGCTGTTAGAGCCCTCAACTCCACAGAAAACAATGTTTACTATAAATGTACCACAATCACGTTGCACAGCTCGCTTCAGCCTTAAATAACAATATTCAGCTCAATATTAAAACTTTCAATACTTCGTTTGCACAATATCCTGCGCAACAAAGTATCTTATAGTATATGTTAGTTATGCATAGGTTTATTAAAATAGCTCTTATATCTAGTGTTATGTTGTATTTACGATTAATTTATGCAGCACCGTTGTCCTGCGAGACATATTTCGTTCCTCTGTATGTCCGCACATGTAGCAGAATGACAATAAACCTCGACTTGACGTGACTTAAACCACTCTACTCTCACGTGTATTGGACTAATTTCTGATGATAATCACTTTTGAGAGCATAAAACAAAAGTAAAGTCGAAATACTGTACAGAAATAAGGGTTAAGCAGCTTTATTGATCTGTGATCTTCCCAAACAGGAGGAATTACTGCAGGAGAAGCAACTGGCATGGGAAAGATGGGGATTGGTGAAGAACCCTGCAGAATAAAAGAGGAAGAGACGGAGGAACAAATAGGTTTGTGTTTTTATTATATCTCTTTAATGACTGATGAGGAACATTAAGATGAAAACTGGCATGTATGTTTGTTTTAATTGAGTTGTAATATCCTCATTATTAATACTACTCCTACTTTTAGTATTACTACTCAGGGCTCGAAATGTGAAATATATACCTGAAATTTTATCTATACGACCTCAAAATATAATTGGGAGCATTTGTGCGAGTGCATAAAATTGTTGTGTGCGACCAGTTTTTACTGCAAAATGTTCACCACATGCGTGGATTTGTGAGAGATTCACGCAGAATGCATCTCTGCACTTGAAACGTGAAACGCAGCGCTCGGGTATGGTTTAAAACAGTTGTCATGTCGACTTGCTGCAGTAAACAAAGCCAAGGCCATAATGCTTGCCCCGCCTTCGCGCTCTTCTTATTGGCCCACCACTGCTCTAGCACTGAAATATCAGCTGTCAATCACTCAGTCAATGCCTTCTGGCTTGGGACGACAGGAAGAGCTGCTAACGCGAAAAACTATAAAGAAAAAATGAAGATAACACTGACAGATTTAGTTTTAGAAACCATGACATCTAAAGTTACAAATAATGACACATCTTACTAGTGATCATGTGCTGAATGTTAATCCACCATCTACACTTTTCCAAGAGTAGAAGACTTCTGTTGGCTTCAAGTTCGCTATGAAAAGTCTTTGGGATGGAGTTTTCAGGTAACTGTTTGCCACATCTAGCACGAGAGCTTCTGTTTAATTCTTCATATAATCGCCAGATGCTGTCCGCCGTGCAAGTGGCAGATATATGTCAAATGTAACACCACGTACACCATCGCAAACGGGCTTGCACTGAGTAAACTAATATCGTTACTCATGAAGAGACCGGTGTTGCTATTAACATGACGTATGCATATAATAAGGCACAGTATATGTCAAAAGCATCAGTGCAATATCAGACAGCACCCGTGGGAGCAGCAAAGTTATACCGTTAACAGATTCATTCATGTCGAGCAGTGTGTGCAGGGCCGGTGAGCGCTCCGTGTCTTTTGCTCACTCGGTTATGTTATAAAATGTATTTTCTTGTGATAACGGGATTTCATTGAGACATATTTTCCTTATGCATGCATATATGTGTGTATATATATATATATATATATATATATATATATATATATGTAAAACGTATTTGCTTGTTAGTTTGATTACTGTTGATTTTAAATGCAATAAATATGTTATTTAAAACTTGTAGTAACGGTGCTTATAATTGTTCAGTGCGACTAAATTTTGGGTGATGCACCTAATTTTTTTAAGTTAGGAGCACCGGTGCTACCAAGCAAAAAGGTTAATTTTTTATTATTATTGTTGTCATTTTTACTGTAATTTACTATCAAAACTAGTATGGTTGTTGTCAAATATTAAATTTACCAATATTAGCATCGTTATTGTGGATCAATAACCTTATTCTTATTATATATTTTTCTAGATAATATTCTTGCTTCATTTTTCATACAAGTTTAATAATCTTCATGGGTAATGTTTTCTACTGTTATATACACTCACCGGCCACTTTATTAGGTACACCTTACTAGTACCCCTTTTACCCTCTTAACTGCCTTAATCCTTCGTGGTGTAGATTCAACAAGCTACTGAAAATATTCCTCAAAGATTTTGCTCCATATTGACATGATTTCATGCAGTTGCTGCAAATTTGTTGGCTGCACTTCCATGATGCCAATCTCCCATTCCACCACTTACCAAAGGTGCTCTAATGGATTGAGCTCAGGTGACTGTGGAGGCCATTTGAGTGCAGTGAACTCATTTTTATGTTCAAGAAAGCATCTGAGATGATTTGCACTTTATGACATGCTGCGTTATCCTGCTGGAAGTAGCCATCAGAAGATGGAGACACTGTCCTCTTAAAGGGATGGACATGGTCAGCAGCAATACTCAGGTAGGCTGTGGCGTTGACATGATGCTCAGTTGGTACTAATGAACCCAAAGTGTGCCAAGAAAATCTCCCCCACACCATTACACCACCACCACCACCAGCCTGAACCGCTGATGCAAGGCAGGATGGATCCATGCTTTCATGTTGTTGATGCCAAATTCTGACCAGACCATCCGAATGTTGCAGCAGAAATGGAGACTCATCAGAGCAGCAATGTTTCTCCAATCTTCTATTGTCCAGTTTTGGTGAGTCTGTGTGAATTGTAGCCTCAGTTTCCTGTTTTTAGCTGACAAGAGCGGCACCCGGTGTGGTCTTCTGCTGCTGTAGCCCATCCGACTCAAGGTTGGACGTGTTGTGTGTTCAGAGATGCTCTTCTGCAGAGCTCGGTTGTAACGAGTGCTTATTTGAGTTACTGTTGCCTTTCTATCAGCTGGAACCAGTCTGGCCATTCTCCTCTGGCATCATCAAGGCATTTGCGCCCACAGAACTGCCGCTCACTGGATATATCTTCTTTTTCAGACCATTCTCTTTAAACTCTAGAGATGGCTGTGCCTGAAAATCCCAGTAGATCAGCAGTTTCTGAAATACTCAGATCAGCCCGGCTGGCACCAACAACCATGCCACGTTTAAAGTCCCTTAAATCCCCTTTTTTTCCCCATTCTGATGCTCAGTTTGAACTGCAGCAGATCATCTTGACCATGTCTACATGCCTAAATGCATTGAGCTGCTGCCATGTGATTGGCTGATTAGAAATGTGCGTTAACGAGCAGTTGGACAGGTGTACCTAATAAAGTGGCCGGTGAGTGTATGCTGTACATTTTTATGTTGTTTTATGTCTTGATTATATACTTTGACCCAGTTACCTTTACATGCGCACACACACACTCAAATCTGGCTGTACTGGAATCTTTTTTTTCTGTTATTTATTCTTCTCTCTTTTCTCGTTGTATTTTACATCCTCACAACACTCTGAATATGTTGATTTTAGACCCGATGAAAGCGAATGAAGACAGAGCACTTCACAGTCAAACAGATCATCATTTCACAAATGAGGTTGCCAAATATACTCCCACTTTAAAGACTGAAGAGAATTTAATCAAAGAATCTACACTAGAAAGTGAAGTCAAAGCATCCTTTACTTGCTCCGATTGTGGAAAGACGCTCATGAATAAATCATCCTTTAAGAGGCACATGAGGATTCACACCGGAGGAAAAGGGTTTACATGTGCTCAATGTGGAAAGAGTTTCTCCGCCAAAAGAGATCTGAGTTATCACACGCGTGTCCACACCGGAGTGAAAACGTTTACATGTGCTCAATGTGGAAAGAGTTACAATCTCAAAAGAAACTTTAGCGATCACATGAGGATTCACGATGGACAAAACCCCTTTACCTGCGCTCAATGTGGAAGGAGCTTTGTTCTGAAAGCATCCCTGAATAGACATCTGAAAAATCACTCTGATGAAAAACAATTCGTGTGCGATCAGTGTGGAAAGAGTTTTGTTTACAGAGGAGGCTATGATGAGCACATGAGGATTCACACCGGAGAAAGACCATTCGCGTGCACTCAATGTGGGAGGTGTTTCATTCAGAAAAGAAGCTTCATTCAACATCTAAATGTTCACACTGGAGGAAAACTATTCGCGTGTGCTCGGTGTGGAAAGAGTTTCAAAACTGAAAGCAGCCTCAATAGTCATCAGCGCATTCACACTGGAGTGAAGCCGTTCAGCTGTGATCAGTGCGAGAAAACATTTGTGTCTGCAGCAAACCTAAGAAAGCACTTCGAAGTTCACTCTGGACTGAAGCCTCACTGCTGCTCTTCTTGTGGAAAGAGCTTTTCACGCATGGAAAATTTACAGGTTCATCTGCGCATTCACACTGGAGAGAGACCGTACACGTGTTCAGACTGCGGGAAGAGCTGTAGTTCATCAAGCGCGTTGAAAACGCATCAGAGGATTCACACTGGAGAGAAACCGTACAAGTGTTCACACTGCGAGAAGAGCTTCGGTTATTCATCGGTTTTGAAAGTTCACCAGAGGATTCACACCGGAGAGAAACCACATCAGTGCTCACACTGCGAGAAGAGCTTCAGTTATTCAGGAAACCTGAAAGCTCATCAGAAAGTTCACTCTGGGAAAAAGCTGCATCAGTGCTCGTCATGCGGGAAGAGATTCTCCATTTTGTCTAATCTGCGATATCATGAGAAAAAAATGTGTGCAAAGTTGTCCAAGTGATCAAAGTTGCCATCGACATATTTGACAAGATCATGTGTGGATTGCACAGATATGCTGTGTGTGTGTGTGTGTGTGTGTGTGTGTGTGTGTGTGTGCGTGCGTATGTATGTATGTATATATATGTGTATATATATATATATATATATATATATATATATATATATATATATATATATATATATGAGCAATATTACACTCGTAGCAGTGCGATATGGCTGTATATCGGCACTGGTGGAAGGCATTCGTTGGCACAAGGCCGCAGGTCTAGTGCCCTAGTGCCCCCACCAGTGCCGATATACAGCCATATTGCACTGCTACGAGTGTAATATTGTGTTTATACAACAGTTTGACGGCATAATTGTGTATATAAAAACAAAATCAAACATGGAGAGTCTCAAAAACCCTTTTGTATGAGGAACTTCTTTCTTTCACGTTGGATTCAAATCATAAGCTGACAGTTAAACAGCTGAGCAAGCATCTTTCAAACTTTAGATGTGTAGTGTCTGCTTTCTGCTGGCTGTATGTGGGCGGAGTAATACACAAAGGGTAAAGAGGCTGTACAGGTGCTGATATTACTTAAATATATCATGGCTATCAGCCAATCAGATTCGAGAACCAGACAGAACTGTTGTGTATATACAGTGAGAGTAAAAAGTATTTGATCCCTTGCTTATTTTGTTGGTTTGCCCACTAATAAAGACATGATCATTCTGTACTTTTAATGGTAGATGTGTTCTAACATGGAGAGACAGAATATCAAAAAGAAAATCCAGAAAATAACTTTAAAGAAAATATTTTTATTCATTTGTATTTCATCGAGGGAAATAAGTATTTGATCCCTCTAGCCAAAAGCACCTAATACTTGGTGGCACAGCCTTTGTTTGCAAGCACAGCGGACAGACGTTTGTTTACTTTAGGCGGGCCTTCACATGTGCCTTAAGCAGGGGTACCTTTCGGGCACTGCAGGATTTTAATCCATTGCGGCGTAAAGTGTTGCCAATTGTTTTCCTGGTGACTGTGGTCCCAGCTGCCTTGAGGTCATTCACTAACTCCTGCTGTGTGGTTGCAGGCCGATTTCTCACAGTTCTCATGATCATTGCTACCCCACGAGGTGAAATCTTTTGTGGAGCACCAGACTGAGGTCTATTGATGGTCAGGTTATACTTCTTAAATTTTCTCACAATTGCACCAATGGTTGTTACTTTAATACCCAGCATCTTGCTGATGTTTTTGTTGCCCGTTCCAGATTTGTGCAGGTCAACAATCCTGTCTCTGAGGTCCTGAGAGAGTTTTTTGGTCTTAACCATGTTGGAGAGTTTGGAATCTGTCTGATTGTCTAATTCTGTGAACAAGTGTCTTTCACACAGGTGTTTAGTTAGAACAGGTGTCTTCAATTCAGGTAACAAGTTGATTGGGAGTGTCTAACTGGTCTGTGAAAGCCAGAACTCCTAATGCATACTAGGGGATCAAATACTTATTTCCCTTAATGAAATACAAATCAATTAATATATATTCTTTGAAGTTATTTTCTGGATTTTCTTTTTTATACTCTGTCTCTCCATGTTAGAATACATCTACCATTAAAAGTACAGAATGATCAGGTCTTTATTAGTGGGCAAACCAACAAAAGCAGCAAAGGATCAAATACTTTTTACTCTCACTGTGTGTGTGTATATATATATATATATATATATATATATATATATATATATATATATATATATATATATAAATCATTCATTCATTTTCTTTTCAGCTCAGTCTTGATTAATCAAGGGGTTGCCCACAGCGGAATGAACCGCCAACTTATCCAGCATATGTTTTATGCAGTGGATGCCCTTCCAGCTGCAACCAATCTCATTCCCACTCATACACTATAGAGAATTTAGCTTACCCAATTCCTCTAATTTTATATATTCCGCTAAATAAAAACTCAATTTTTTTACAATGTCATTATGGGGGATTGTGTGTAGAATGTTGAGGAAATAAACAAATTTAATCCATTTTGGAATAAGGCTGTAACATAAAAAAATGTGGAAAAAGTGAAGCGCTATCAATACGTTCCAGAATTCATTCATTCATTTTCTTGTCGGCTTAGTCCCTTTATTAATCCGGTGTTTGCCATAGTGGAATGAACCGGCAACTTATCCAGCAAGTTTTTACGCTTCCAGCCTCAACCCATCTCTGGGAAACATTCACACACACACTCATATATTACGGACAATTTAGCTTACCCAATTCACCTGTACCACATGTGTTTGGACTTTGGGGGAAACCAGAGCACCTGGAAGAAACCCATGCGAACGTAGGGAGAACATGCAAACTCCACACAGAAACACCAACTGAGCCGAGGTTCGAACCAGCGACCTTCTTGTTGTGAGGCGACAGCACTACCTACTGTGCCATTGCCTTGCCCCACGTTCCAGAATTACTACATGTATTTTTATATTCTGAGGCATAAGAAAAAAATTAATCTTGTTCAAATTTGTGAGCCCGATAATTGCCATAATTCTAATGAGTAGCTCAAACTGTCTGTCAACAAATGTATATTTGTACATCTGCACAGCCTTTCATGCTGATCCGCTGTTTGTACGTGCATGCGTGCCCCACAGTCAAAATCCTGAATCATTATTGGAGTTTTACACGCTGGAGGAAGGAAGACACCATGGCTGAAGTATTTCTGTTAGACAGGTAATATTATGTTGAAATTATTTTGTTCACGCAGAGCTGATGTAGATTGTGTTGTTATGAATGGGTTATACGCACAGAAGTGTTGTTCAGCCACTAAAAACTCCCGGTGTTAGATTGATGTGATCATTTTCAGCTTCATAATGTCCTTTTACAGCATCAATAATGCAGATTTATATTTAGTTTAACAACAGAACATCAGTAAATAGGGCGGTCTATTCCGCCTAGCCTGCGTTACTTAAAGGGCACCTAGGTTACACCTTTTTTCAGATTTAATACAAGTCTTTTGCGTCTCTAGATATATATAAAGTTTCAAATCAAAATACCCATCAGATTTTTCATTATACCTTTTACAAGATGCTGTTTTATACTGATTTCCAGCAGGGGGTGGTTTTGTCGTACTGCGCCTTTAAGACGAGTTATTCCCGCCCACTATTTCTACATGCCTCCTCCCTCAGCTGCGTCAGACAACAGACAGACTTAAAGGAAGGAGGTCTCACGTAGCGTTTGTGAGATACTACAGTAAGAACTAACCTTTACTAATCAGTATTGTGAAGTTGCATTGATGAGTCACACACAATATCGTTACACGCGCGCGCACACACACGCACGCACGTCAAGTACTGTGTGGATATCTGTTATGCTAATGTACAAAATAAACCTGATTTAACTTCCACAAACCGGGATTGAAGCGTCTTCTTTTATAATTGTTCTGACACGCGGCTGTGCTGATGAAGTAAAGCTGAATTAAAACGCTGTAATTAATTACACACATATTCTGTTTTAAAACACGTTAAACATGTGAAACTCACTCTAAACCACATTTGATGATGAGTGCTAATCCTAGCGAACAGAACAGACCTTTTATTCCCGGCTGCTTTGCGTATGTCTGTCTGGTCTTGTTGACATATACACGCGACTACCGGAACATGTTAATGCGCCCAGCTGTCAATCAATTCGGTGGGCGGGGGGATCGCACACCTACGTAATGGTGCGATTGATTTGAAAACGGCTCCAATTGGCCGACCCTTTTTTTGTAGTTAAATTGAAGAAAAAAGGACTGGGTGTGTTCATATCACCCCAGTATGACGGTCTATACACTATACCAACACACAGATCTGTCCAAACAGCTTGAAAAGTAGATTTTTTTTTACCATAGGTGCCCTTTAACTGAAAATGCTTTTATATTCACATTGGGTCATTTCTGATCTATGACAGTCTGTGATGAGCTCCCTATATTGCTCACCGCTACTCTGACGATTCACTCTGAAATAGCATGCAAGTATGGCTTAGTAATAACTGTAATTCCTGCAGCCACCAGCCAAACACTCAGCATACAGTAGTCGCTTTAGGACAAAGCGTGTGAGAGAGTGAGACCAGCGATCCTTACATGCATGAAATATTGCACATAACAAGTTCTGCTACTAAACAACTGAAGACATGCTGATATAATACAGTTTTCATTGAGAATTTTAGTATTGTGAAGTACTATAAAGTTTTTCTAACTGGCGAATGCCATGATCTAGTGGATGTCTAATGTCATCTTAAAGGTGTGCATTCATGCACCATATAGGAGGCGTGGCTTTGGACAGCAGAGGAGGGACTGTGTTTCAAAGATATTATGCCAAACGGATATAGGAGAGTTATTATGGAGTTAGTTTTGTTTCTTTATTATTCAATCAAAAATATTTAGTTTTAAAGAAAAGTTAAGAATGTAGTAATTAAAAAAGAATAGATTTAAAATAAAAAAGTTAAATAAAAAAACCCTGTCAATTATAATAAAATCTTTTGGATTGCAATAAATAAACAATTGTCCTATTATGCACACATCAATCTGGTGGTAACTGCAAAAAACAGCAATAATTTATTTTTTGCAGTGTGAATTTTTTTAAATGTCATTATTTAAAATCTTTTTTTTTTATAAATTGCATGGTACCTAATTTTGGTCAAAAACTTCATATGTTTGAATAATCAAGACAAAATTAACACAGCAAAGGTTCTAGATGTGTAATAAATGACAGCCGAAAAGAAAGCAAAATTAATGAGTGTGCAATGAAAATTGTGGTAACTGCATAATAGGACAATTGCTTATTTTTTGCAATCCAGAATATTTTATTATAATTGACATAAGTTTTTTTTATTAATTTTTTAATAATAAAGAAACAAATCTAACTCCATAAGCTATGCGGTATGTGACTTTATTTTAAAGTGTCATTGTTGCTTTCAAAATTACTGTGTATTTTACAGTAAAGATATACACTGTAAAATAATCTGTTAATTTTCGTGTTTTGTTCACAAGTGTTTTGAATGTATATTGTAAAATCTATAAATTACAATCGTTTATTTCTGCAAAACTGGAGACTTAAAGGCGTGATAAACAAGCAACCATCATTTATTTACAGACTTTTTAAAATAGCCTGTTTGAACTGTTCGGCAAACATAAAAAAATCTAATTCTACCATCAAAACTTTTTTAATGTTATCGAAATCAGAGACATTCACACTACACTGAACTGAAACTGTACTTTGACTCAATCTACATTGTAAAAGCGCTATTGCATTAAAGATTCATTTGATTTAATCGAAATCACCAGAATAACTTCACTAATAGTTTGGCAGTGAATATGATGTTACTCTAGATGGCGCTGTTTACTTTAATTTCAGACACATTTGTAGTAGTTTATGACAATATGGTAGTTTTTAATTTGAGAATACTATCTATAATAATTATTAAGATAAACGAGTTTGCTCACCTTTAGGTATTTTGTTTTAATCTTAAAAAAAACTGTTGTGTGTCTTTCTGCCAGTACTGCTGAACCCACAAAGGGACTGTTTCAGTCCAATGCTGAATTATGCATCAGTCTTTATTGAGCAGCCATTAAAGTAAAACAACTGGATTGATTGTCTGGTTTTTAAATGATAATTTGAGCACTTATGCAGCACTAAGTGAATGTAGAGTGTGAGAAGTATCTGCTAAATGAGCTCAACTCACACACTGATGACATAAAAACAATTTGAAAGAAAATCTCTGGCTTAAATATTGACTACAATCACTCTCCCACCCTTTTTTATTTATTTATTTATTTTTTTTATTGAAAATACAAAATCAAAATACAACAAACTGGGATTCCACTTAACAAATTGTGTATCACATATGGCAGGCTCATCACAAAAATAATAAACAGAAATACAAAAAAATGTCATTTATAAAAAAACATTCAAGCTAAAATAAAATCAAGGGTAAAATGAAAACATAAAAGAAAATCACTACAACACAGATATCAGCTATGGGAAGTTATATGATACAAATAAACATTTTTAAGGCAATTTTTGTTTTCATTTTAGCCAGGGCATCTGAAAATATTTTAAATTCTTTTATTATTACAATGAGTAATAGAGGTGTTTTGAAATATCTGCATTAATGAATAAAATATTTGACTAATACAATGATCATATTTATCAAATCATGCAAAACAGAGCAATCTTTAGTAATTCCATATAGTACATCTTGTAATCTAAAAGTCAAACCTTCAGCATCCACATTCTTTATTATCAACCGGTCTTGTACTTATTTCCAAAATAATTGAACGGCACTGCAAAAGAAAAAAAAACGTGTGTGTGTGTATGTATATATATATATATATATATATATATATATATATATATATATATATATATATATATATATATATATATATATATATATATATATATGTGTGTGTGTGTGTGTGTGTGTGTATGTTTTGTGTCTTCAGTTAAGTGTTTACATAAATGGCATGGTGAATTTTCTAAATTAAATTTCAGGTGTAAAATTATATATATATATATATATATATATATATATATATATATATATAYACACACACACACATATATATATATATATATATATATATATATATATATATATATATATATATATATATATATATATATATATATATATATATATATAATTTAATATTTAAAATTTTCTTTTGCCCTGGGGAGAATTGGAAATTTAAGATATGTTGTTCTAAAATATTAAACAGTATTTTTATCCACTGAATGAAATAACTTATTTCTTAATACTTGATAGGGGAAACCAGATTGGATAATAATTTGTCTTAAATGTTTATTAGTGCAAGGTTTATTATCGAATTCAATCTCACCAGTGTATAATAAGAGAAGGACTGGAGTAATTTTTGAATAGGATAGGTAACTTTTCATTAATATTTTATACATGAGGATATTGCATTAATAACAGTGAAAATTTGCTTTGGATGACAAGCAAATCCCTGTCTTAGAGTGAAAGTATTGTAATCTAGAATATTGCCCCTTCCATCCATTATGTCTGTTACTGACCAAATATTTTTATTTACCCTTTCTTCATAAAAAATGGGTTTGTTCCTGTGTAGAATATACTTGTTATTTCAGATAGGGGTATTGTAGGGTGTAAAGTTGTGAGCTCTCCCGCACTTTTAAATAAACGATTATTTACGTTAAATGCGTAAATCTGGATTACTCAAGGGAGTGTAAATGCGGAGATGACGTAGCCAATGAAGCTCCGCCCACATCAGTTCACGGGAGTTTAAACACTGAGGAGAATCCCCCATTTTAAGCAAACAGGAGGAATTACTGCTGGAGAAACAACTGACACTGTTGTAAAGATGGAGACTGAGGAAGAACCCTGCAGAATGAGACACGACGCTACAAAGAAACGAGCAGGTTAGAATATTTTGTATTTCCAATTAAATTTAGCTGATTTAAATTTGCGATGAAAAACTGCCGTTAAACACTGGATAACAGTGGACGGAGTGACCGCGGTTAGTTTGACGTTCATTAGATGATCATCATTTCGGTTTCAAACTAATTAAATTCTTTGCTTCTGTTAAAATTTGAGCCAATATGTCAAAAATATGACTTAAGTATGTGTCCTTTATGTTGCACAAGGCTTAATTTCTCGATTTAAAAAAATCTACATACGAATGAATTAAACAATTCAACCATATGAAATCATACAATAAAACCAGGACCAAAATGTTCAGAAAAAACATCCTGCTTATTGCACAAGAAAGAAAGATTTTGGATTCACCACTTTTTTTTAAATTTCATAATAATTTTAGTATAACTTTTAATGTAAATATGGTAAAACTTAACTCACTTTGTGAAGTCACCATCACCAACTCAGAAATCTGTCTAAATATTATTCTCTATAATGCACAAGCATTTTTACAGCCTTTGTTGATTTTATTTACAGTAACAAATCCATATTTTCATTAAGTTGAATACACTGTAAACACTTAAATGAATTAAACTCTGACATTATTTGAGATAAAAGATTCAAATCAACTCTTAAATTGTCTGAATGTTATTCTTTATGATGCACAAACTTTGTTTTTGTTTTATGGTTTAATAAATGCCGCAGTATTCACTAGGCATGGGTTGGTATAAGATTCTGACGGTATGATAACCTTGGATAAAAATATTACGGTTTCACGGTATTGTCATTACTGCTCTGAGTTAATATATTCTTTTTAAATGTCTGTAAAAAAAAAACTTTTGAACCCCCCCTTTTGAACACAATGTGTTATATTTTGAGACATTTAAAATATTTTGGAGCAGTAAACAATGCAGGCTAAATAATTAAAATTAATCACTGACTTCTGCTGTCTTCATTAGTTTCAAAAACACACAGCTTTCTCTACAATTTAAAACATCATTTTTGGATATATTTTTTTCTCCTGAAGATACTAAAAAACAAACAAAAAAAGTAAATAAAAATCTTTTACATTACCTTAGAAACGGTACTAAAGAAAATTTTGGTGGTTTTAAAACCTTCAGTTTTCCAAACCGTGTTATACCTTGAAAACGGGCATCATCCTTCATCCCATGCCTAGTATTCACTATAAATTACTAAAGTATATTTTCATGTGGGTATCTGACAGCTGAAAATAGGTCTCATAGCAGATATCGCAGCCTGTGTTACTTTTTACCTTGCACTTTTTTCTTGTCGTTCATTATTATTTATTTAGGATTTGCATTTTCACATTATAAAATTATTTCACAGCATAAAAATAGATATCATGACAGGCCTGCTTAAATACATTTTCTGTTATTTTACAGACGTTTTTCTCTACATAACATTACTTAAACACTATACAGTTGAAACCAGAAGTTTAAACACTAAAACCTGAACCACACTGTTCCAGTTACTGAGCCACACTGTTCCAGTTACTATGACCATTTATGTGAAGCTGCTTTGACACAATCTACATTGTAAAAGCGCTATACAAATAAAGCTGAATTGAATTGAATTGAACATAAGTTTACATATACTCTAAAAAAGGAACATAACCATTTTTTTTCTTTTTTTTATGGTAAATCAGACTAAACGTTTACTATTTTAGGTCTGGTAGAATTACCTAAATGATTTACATTTGCTAAAGGCCAGAATAATGAGAGAATTTTTGGGGAGAATATTTTATTAATCTCTAGACAGTCAAATATTCACACACATTTCCTTGGTATTTTTTTAGCTTTGCTTTTAAACTGTTCAACTTTGGTCAAATGTTTTGGGTCTCCTTCCACAAGCTTCTCACAATAGTTTGCAGGAATTTTGGCCCATTCCTCCTGACAGAATTGCTGTAACTGAGTCAGATTTGTAGGCTGTCTTGCTCGCACAAGCTTTTTCAACTCTGCCCACACATTTTCTATAGAATTAAGATCAGGGCTTTGTGATGGCCACTCCAAAACATTCACTCAGTTGTTCTTAAAGCACATTTGAACTAATTTGGCAGTATGCTTAGGGTCATGGTCTGTTTGGAAGACCCATTTGTGGCCAATTTTTAATTTCCTGGCTGATGTCTTGAAATGTTGCTTCAGCATTTCTACATAATGTTCTTTCTTCATGATGCCATCTATACTGTGAAGTGGACCAGTCCCTTCTGCAGCAAAACAGCCCCACAACATGATGCTGCCGCCCCCATACTTCACAGTAGGGATGGTGTTTCTAGGCTTGTGCGCTTTCCCCTTTGTCCTCCAAATGTAACACTGGTCATTATGGCCAAACAGTTTAATCTTAGTTCCATCAGAGCACAGGACATGTCTCCATTAGTCTTGTAATTTAGCAAATTGTAATCTGGCTTTGTTGTTGATTCAGGCTTGTTGATTTTCCCATGTTGTCACACAAGGAAGCAGTGTGTTTGAGCTTTTCCTTCAATACTATTCTACAGTTGTGCCTCCAATTAACTCAAATGTTGTCAATTAGCCAATCAGAAACTTCCAAAACCTTGACATCATCATCTGAGCTCTTTCAGAGGCAGAATAATCTTATTGTCTGTAAACTTGACTTTCAAGTAAAGTTATAAAAATTTCTCAAACAATATCAGAAACACATGTGATCATCCTAACTTACCTAAAAGAGACAAAGTTTAGTCACATTAACATCCGACTTTTTTTTTTTAATGGTTATGTGCCTTTTTATACAGTGTATGTAAACTTCTGCTTTCAACTATAACTTTCTATTATAAATCTTTCAAAAATGTAATATATTGTTTTCAAAAGGGAAAAAAAAATGTTGTTTTTCTTCCCAGACATTTAAAGAGAGCATATTTTAGTGCAATAATCTCAAGAATGTGCTACTGTGAAGCCATGATATTTTTATCGAAGGTTATCATACCGTTACAATCTTATACCAGCCCATGCCTAAGTACATTATTTTAAACTAGCAACTAAAATGCCACTAAAAGTCACTTTCTTAAACTGTAAC
Organism: Danio rerio; assembly: GCF_049306965.1. Taxonomy (NCBI): domain Eukaryota; kingdom Metazoa; phylum Chordata; class Actinopteri; order Cypriniformes; family Danionidae; genus Danio; species Danio rerio. Next base: position 2,897,225 of record NC_133196.1, on the reverse strand, counting down.
GCTGATTTTTCACCATTTTAAATATATTTTCTATTTGTTTATTTCTAGGTGCAGTGAAAGCGAATAAAGACAAACGAAATCGATTTAAAAAACCTCTCGATGCCACTAAAGAAAATGCAGACAAAGTCACGGAGAAGACTCAAAGACAACCAAAAGCTCAAAAAACTGATGTCAAGAAAAAATTTGCTTGTTCCGAGTGTGAAAAGAGCTACTCGCGTAAACCAGATCTTACAAGACACATGAGATTTCACACCGGAGAAAATCTGCTTACGTGCACTCAATGTGGGAAGGACTTCACAGATAAAGTAAAGCTGGACATACACATGAGACTTCACACCGGAGAACGACCGCATGCATGCAAAATGTGCGGGCAGACGTACATACACCTAGGAGATCTTACCAGACACATGAGAGTTCACACTGGAGAAAAGCCGTATTCGTGCGCTCAGTGTGGACACAAATTCATTGACACGAACGCCCTCAAATATCACATGACGATTCACACCGGAGAGAAACGCATGTTCGCTTGCACTCAGTGCGAGAAGAGCTACACATCTAAAACGCAACTCTTGAACCATCAGCTCTATCACACCGGAGTGAAGTCGTTCAGCTGTGATCAGTGCGATAAAACGTTTACTCTACTAACATACCTGCAACGCCATCGGAAAGTCCACGCTGCCGTAAAGCCGCACTTCTGCTTCTGTGGAAGAGGTTATACGTCAATGCAAAAGCTCAAAGAGCACGAGCGTATGCACACCGGAGACAAACCTCACATGTGTTTTGACTGCGGAAAGAGATTCGTGACGGGAACTCGATTAAAATTACACCAGAGGGTGCACAGCGACGAGAAACCGTACACCTGTTCGCACTGTGAGAGGAGTTTCGCTTATTCTGAATCCCTGAAAGCTCATGAGATAACGCACACCGGAGAAAGGCCGCACAAGTGCTCACATTGCAAGAAAAGGTTTGTTCATTTGCCTAGTCTGAGGGCTCATATTAAAAAAAAGCGATGCCCAATGCTGCCTGAGTGAGAAATACTACAGATACACTGTGAAATATTGGCTGCGTCCGAAACCGCATACTTCCATACTATATAGTACGCCAAAATCAGTATGCGAGCCGAGTTGTATGTCCGAATTCATAGAATTCGAAAAACAGTATTCGAGAAGTACCCGGATGACTTACTACTTCCGGCAAGATTCCGGAGTGCGCATCCCATGCATGCTGCGCTATCCCATAATGCCCCGCGAGCGAATTCATGAATGGAAGTAAAGCGACGCAACTGACGCAGGTAGGTCACGTGACCATGACAAAATGGCGGATGTAGTACGTCCGAATTCCATTCATGCTTTTCATATCCATACTGTATAGACCGTACTTTTCTAACGGCCGAGTAGTACGTTTAAATTCAAATGCAGTACCTACTGAGTAGTAGGCGGTTTCGGACGCAGCCATTGTGTTTTAAGGACGTGTTCTGTTTATTTGCCGTTGTGAATGGCATTATGGGATGTTGATTCCTGCTCTGTCGACTTTTAATGTTGAAAATTTAACTCTGCAGTTTAACAGTGACTTTTATTGACATTTTAGGATGCATTATTACATTTTTCTATGTTAAATATTGCGATTCGAATACAATTAGGTGGTTTGACTAGCTCTATTTGATGTTTCTAGAGAGTCTAACAGTATTTAGGTACAGAAATTGAATAATCGCAATGCAAAAAAATGCTTTTCTTACTTTTGCTTTGTCTAATACAAATATCTAAGTTAAGATCAGATTAAGTAAAAAATATTGTTTTGTTTTTTAAGTTTGGAAGAAATTAGCCAAAAATAAGATTTTTTTTTTTTTCCTTAACACAAGCAATGATCTGCCAATTGCTTTAAAATGTACAGTGCTCAGCATATATGTCTACACCCCTCACAAATCTCTCTTATAAATTCATATTATTAATAGGAAGCTATACAAAATTATATTTGTGTATGCATTAGATTAGTGCAGGGGTGGCCAACCCTGTTCCTGGAGAGCCGCCTTCCTGCAGATTTCAGTTGCAACCCATATCAAACACACCTGCCTGTAATTATCACGTGGTGTTCAGGTCCTAATTAATTGGTTCAGGTGTGTTTGGTATGGGTAGCAACTGAAATCTGCAGGAAGGTGGCTCTCCAGGAACAGGGTTGGCCACCCCTGGATTTGTCAGTACTGAAACCAAATCTGGAGCTAATCTAACAAAATAACTTAAGATAACGATCAAAAACTAGTACAGACAAATGTATATGATATAGAAAAATATTAAATACAAATTTAAAAAAAGGAAAAATAAAGAAATTTGATGTTTGCAATTTTTATTTATTTATTTTTCAATTTTTTGCATGAATTTGATTGTATTATCTTTCAATTTCTATATATGTTTGGTGACTATTTTTAAATATTATTTTAATAAATATATGTGTTTTGTTTAAATGCACCAAAATACATTGCCTATATTCACTAAGAAATGGAGAAAAATATTCATTTTCAAAATGGGCTGTACTGAATTATGCTGAGCTCTGTAGATATTTGAACTAGAAACAAGACTTAATTCTAAGTAAGAATCTTTTTTCATAAATATAAATAATTAAACACACCATTAATCTTTTTTACACCTCCAAACAGCATAATTTCTTGTGCCCAAATGTTGTCAGATTTGAAACTCTATAAATGCACAGTCACAGCCCTTAAAAACACACGCTTTATACTTTATTATTTTACTAAACTTTCACTCTACTACAGAGTGGGCCATTTATATGGATACACATTAATAAATTTATTGGGAATTTCACAAGAAAAACAATAGTGTGCTTGGTTTTAAAAGTAGCTTTATTCTTTCATGAGTTATTTACAAGCCCACTGACATATATTATTACTCAAACAGGACGCTATTATCACCAACTAAGCTGTATCCATATAATGGCCCCCCCTGTATAGTTAAACTTAGCAGTGACTCTGTAAATCACTTGTGTTCTGTACCTCCTGGTCAACTATAATTCAACATTGCATATCCTGCAGTGTGTCACATTGCAATATTAATGCTGAAATTATATATTGTGCAGTCTTATTTTAGTAGTTTGAAATAATATATTGAGAAATATGTCTGTAAAATAAGAGAAAATGTGCTGTCAGTTTATTACAAGGTGTTTGTAGTGTAATATACAACACCAACACAGACAATATATCACTGCAGACTAATGAAAATGACAATATTTTTTGAGCTTTTTATGGTTAAAAGTTGTTGGAAGAAAGTTCAAGATCCCATAATGCAATTCAAAAAGCAGAAATAAAGAGAGAAAAATGAAAACATTAATCACAAAATACAGAAAAAACGCTCATTTACGGATAATTTTGACATTGTATGATGTAAAACTTAATTTTTAAAAATGTTTTGTATTAATGTTATGATTTTGTTTTAACTTGATATTGTACAAATAATCTGCCAATGGGGAAAGCAAAATATTCTCATCTCAAAAAGAAAAATAAGATTAATTAGCTTGCCCCATTAGCTCATTATTTAGCTTGTTGTTAGAAAAACTCCCTTCATTTTAGTATGTTATTTCTGAAAACCAGACAGTATGTTTAAGCTTGTCTAGAAAATGCTTCCATATAAGTGTTTTTAGATATTTAGACTAGGAACAAGATGAAAGGCTAGGATTTGGGTCTGTTCGGTAAGAACTATATGGAACTGAGCGAAGGGTTTTTTGTTATTGATTTACTTTATCTGTGCCTTGTGAAATGTTATGCACCGTCTGCATATTTTCTTACTATGTACAATAAAAATGAACAAATCATTGATTTTTCTCCGGCTTAGTCCTTTATTTATCAGGGGTCACCACAGCAGAATGAACCACCAACTTATCCAGCATATGTTTTACGCAGCGGATGCCCTTCCAGCTGCAACCCAGTACTGGGAAACACCCATACACACTCATTCTCACACACACACTCATACACTACGGTTGATTGAGTTAATCAATTCCCCTATAGCAAGGATTCCCAAACTTTTTTATTCCGGGACCCACCAAGTAGTTCAATCTCAAGACCCAACATAATATTTTAATATGGAAAAATGGGTAAAAAAAAAAGTATCCATTCAAAGCAGTCAAAAGTGAAATTTTACAAACTTATTTCGAGAGGAGCACGTGATATGATTGAGCACTGCTGGCCACTCGGCCTTAATCAGTAATAATCCAATCAGAATGATCCTAACTTACTATAAATGGATCACTTTCTTCTGATTGCTAAATCTTTTTTTTAGAACAATCCCCTCTTCCACCCCATCTACTCCTTTATCTCCCCTTCTAAAGGGGGAGCGATCAAGACCAACCTGATCTCGGATCCCCTGATATGCTTATTGACCATGCGGGAGCCCTGGGCTCAAATATCTCCGAGCTCAGGGTTCTCTCCCGGGACAGCATGCCAAACCTGCTATAAATGCCAAGCATATCTAAGTGGGAACTCTTGAAATATATGGTGTGTGGCTTTTTGGATTTTCCTATTTGATATGCACAAAATGAGGCCCGAAGTGCTTTTTGTGGAACGCTGGCCGTAGCGCGATGATTTTTTGTTAACGAATGTAGTGTTCTTTTTTTCAGAATAGAATATGATCAACCTTTGTTGACATATTCAGAATGTTTTGGTTGTCAGGTGTCGTTTAAGTTTTGAGGGTTTCATGCAAGCACATGCAAGCTTTACTAAGCATAAAATACATTGAAGGGGTTAATAATATTGTCCTTAAAATGGTGTTTAAAAAATTAAAAACGGCTTTTATTCTTGCCAAAATAAAGCAAATAAGACTTTCTCCAGAAGAAAAAATATTTTCAGGCATACTGTGAACATTTCCTGAATCTGTTAAACATCATTTGAAAAATATTTTAAAAAGAAGAAAACATTTCAATATATATATATATATATATATATATATATATATATATATATATATATATATATATATATATATATATTTGTTGTTATATATATATATATATATATATATATATATATATATATATATATATATATATATATATATATTTGTTGTTTTATATATATATATATATATATATATATATATATATATATATATATATATATATATATATATATATATATATTGAGCTGATGTTGAGTTGCGCGCTGTGGAGCATGAGCAGGTCTCTCTCTCCCTCTAGTGCTGCGCTTGATTGCGGTCCAGCTGTGTTGTGAGTGGGAGCATATATAAACTGGAGGTTTAACAAAAGATGGATCTTTGTGTTGGATTGACTGGCTTTGTTTGCTGACACTTAATTTCTTTTCTAAACTCACTGTTAGATCTGAGTCTGTGAGCTGTTTCACTTATTAAAACTATATATTATTTTGGATTTAAATAGAAGCTGTAGGTTGGGAATCGCCATTTACTTTACAAACGTTTTCTCCTGGTTTGTGGCAGCGAGGGAGAAAGGGAAGTTTGTTGTAGTTTTATTTGGGATACGTTTTATTTGAGCAGGTAAGTTAGGATTATTTCCCCGCAAGTTAGCTGTCTATTGTTTATTATTTTGGCCTGGATCCCCTTCCGAAGAGATGCTTCCAATATCTTTTGTTGTTTAAGAAAAAAATAAACCTTGTTACTTCTTGATAAACTTGTTGTGATCATTGTGAGTTGGGACAGGAGAAGGGGAAGACCCTAAATTGACTATTTACGTTTTATTTATTTATTTATTTACACTTTTGTTATTGTTCCCACCAACCCTAGACTGGTAACAGGAGAGCAGATTTCCTCAGCACATTTCTAATCATAATAGTTTTGATAACTCATCTCTAATAACTGATTTATTTTCTCTTTGTCATGATGACAGTAAATAATATTAGACATTCTTTAAGACACTAGTATTCAGCTTAAAGTGACATTTAAAAGCTTAACTAGGTTAATTAGGGTAAAGTTAGGGTAATTAGGCAAGTCATTGTATAACAGTGGTTTGTTCTGGAGACAATCCAAAACTACTATTGCTTAAAGGGGCTAATAATATTGACCTTAACATGGGTTTAAAACTTCGGCTCTTATTCTAGCCGAAATAAAACAAATCTGACTTTCTCCAGAAGACAAAATAGTATAGGAAATACTGTGAAAAATTCCTGAATCTGTTCAACATCATTTGGGAAACATTTATAATATGTTAATATCGCATTGAAAGGCGATGTTTTAGCCCTCAACTGTATATGCTGCTTTGACAACTTTGCTGTTTAGTTGTTACTGGAAGTTTCCAGATAAAAAATGGCTGTAAAACAGATGTTCATGCTGATTATTCCTTATTTTACAGGATGTTTCTGTGACCGCTGAAGCACATAAGCCAAAGATAGATAACATAGAAAAGATAAGAGGTGTGTTTTCACACCCTTTGAGCAAAAAAACAGCAGTTAACAGCAGCTCTCAGGCTAATACCAGCTCACAGAAATACAATCTAGAATAGGTTAGAAAGCATGCATATAACACATCCTTAATGTCAAAAACTGTATGTAGATATAAATAAGGAGCAAATTTGTAATTGAATATGTGAGTAATATAAGTAATACGATGTTGGAAAAATGTAAAATTGTAATATATTTTTATTTTGTGATATATACTGTGATATAAATACAATTTCACCAGATAACTTAATATCCCCTGAGCTAAATTGTCTGTAGTGTTTGTGTGTATGTCCTGGTCCTCCAGAATGGGGTTTAAGCATTAGGCCAACAACCCACCTCGTAAAAACTAGATGTTATGACACACAAACATGATGCGACTAAATATCAACTACGATATAAATGGCCCGGGGAGTAAGTACATACAATTGAAACCAGAAGTTTATATACACTCTAATAAAAGGAACATCTTTAAAAAAAAATGTCTGATGGTAAATCAGACTAAACGTTTCCTATTTTAGGTCTTGTAGGATTACCTAAATGATTTACATTTGCTAAATGCCAGAGTAATGCGATAATTTTTTAAAGCGAATTTGTTATTCATCTCTAGACAGTCAAATATTCACACTCATTTGCTTGGTATTTTGTTTTGCTTTGCTTTTAAACTGTATAACTTTGGTCAAATGCTTTGGGTCTCCTTCCACAAGCTTCTCACAATAGTTTGCAGGAATTTTGGCCCATTCCTCCTGACAGAATTGCTGTAACTGAGTCAGATTTGTTGGCTGTCTTGCTCGCACAAGCTTTTTCAACTCTGCCCACACATTTTCTATAGGCTTGAGTTCAGGGCTTTGTGATGGCCACTCCAAAACATTCACTCTGTTGTCCTTAAAGCACATTTGAACTAGTTTGACAGTATTCTTTGGGTCATGGTCTGTTTGGAAGACCCATTTGTGGCCAAGTTTTAATTTCCTGGCTGATGTCTTGAGATGTTGCTTCAGTATTTCTACATAATGTTCTTTCTTCATGATGCCATCTGCTGTGTACACCATGATGCTGCCGCCCCCATACTTCACAGTTGGGATGGTGTTCCTAGGCTTGTGCGTTTTCCCCTTTGTCCTCCAAATGTAACACTGGTCATTATGGCCAAACAGTTCAATCTTAGCTCCATCAGAGCACAGGACATGTCTCCAAACAATACTCTTTTTCCCAGAGTCATTTAGCAAATTCTAATCTGGCTTTATTGTTGATTCTGGCTTGTTGATTTTCCCATGTTGTCACACAGTGAAGCAGTGTGTTTGAGGTTTTCCTTCAATACTATTCTACAGTTGTGCCTCACATTAACTCAAATGTTGTCAATTAGCCAATCAGAAACTTCTAAAACCTTGACATCATCATCTGAGCTCTTTCAGAGGCAGAATAATCTTATTGTGTGTAAACTTGACTTTCAAGAATTTCTCAAACAATATCTCTCTCATTATTCTGCTATTAAGCAGAACAGAAACACATGTGATCATCAAAAGTTTAGTCACATTAACATCTGACCTTTTTAAAATTGTTATGTGCCTTTTTATACAGCTTATGTAAACTTCTGCTTTCAACTGTACATGTTACATAGATACAAAATACATCTACATTACATAAGTATACTTAATCAAATGGGTAACCCTTTATGTTGTTGGTCTGTTTGAGTATTATTAGTAGACTATCTGCTGATACTGCTCCTACATTTAACTGACTATTACAAACTTTGCAAATACATGTCAACTTAGACTAACCCCAACCCCAACCTAACAGTCGACCTGTAATCTAATGATAATTAGTTGGCATGTAGATGCAACTTAAATTCAACAAATGGACCATTAAAATAAGTTGTGACCATCCAATGTTTTGCATAAGTCTCCCATTGTGTGCTGTTGTTTAAAGATTCGAGTTTAAAGCTGGACTGAGAGTGATTGTGAATGTGTTGATAGTCTGCTAAATGAGCTCAATTCACAGGTTCAGCAAAGCCACTCCCACAACCGTTCAGCAGAGTTTAAATGCTGAGGAAGATCCCCATTTTAAGCAAACAGGAGGAATTACAGCAGGAGAAACAACCGATATACTGTAGTAAAGATGGAGACTGAGGAAGAACCCTGCAGAATCCAAGAGGAAGAGACAGGTTTGTGTTTTCATTCTCTCTCTTTAATGACTGTCATTGAATATCAATAATAATGAATTTCAATATTATTAATATTATGATTTTTTTAAATATGATCGATATTATTATTATTATTATTATTATTATTATTATTATTATTATTATTGATTTTAATATTATTATTATTGTTGTTAATAGTATTATTGTCAATCATATTATAATAAATATAATTATTATTAATAATATTAATACAAATTTTATAAGTATTATTATAATAAATATTATCATTATTATTATTAATATTATTCTTAATATAACAATTATATAAATTTTACTAATGATATAATAATAATAATGCTAATAATAATAAATATTATTGTTTCTAATATAATTGTTATTATAATTATGAATATTATTATTATTATTAATATTATTATTAATATTATTAATTCTATATTATCATAGAATTAATCATATTAATAACCATATTATTATTATATTAGTATTATTATTAATAATATTATTATAAATAGGATTAGTATTAATATTATAATTGGAATTATTATTATTATTGTAAATATTATTATTTTTATTATTATTATTATCAATCTTATTATTATCATTATTATTATTGTTAATATCATTATTAACAACCATATTATTATTATTATCATTATTATTGTTAATATCATTATTAATATTAATAACCATGTTATTATTATTATTATTATTATTAACAGTATTCATATTATTAATATTATTGTTATTATTATTTATTTTTATTATTAATATAAATATGATTAGGGTTAATATTATAATAAGAATGATCACTATTGTAAATATTATTGTTATTATTATTACTATTATTGTTAATATCATCATTAATAATATTATCATTATTAATATTATTACAAATGTTATTATATTATAACATGTAGCCTTAATAATTATTAATAATAATTATTATTATTATAAATATTATCATTATTAGTAGTAGTATTGTTATTAATATTATTATTATTATTATTATTATAAATATAATTATTACTGTTATTAATATTAACAATATTATTATTATTATTATTATTATTAATAAGTATTTGTAATAACACCATTGGTTTAATAAACCTAATCTTTCCACAGATGAGGATGGAAATGCGGTCAGTTCAAAGACTAAAGAGACTTTGAGACAAAAGCAAGCTAGAAGAGCTCGAGACGAAGGATCTTTCAGCTGCTCGAAGTGTAGAAAAACTTACAAAAGCAAAAGAAGCTTCAACATTCACATGAAGATTCACACCAGAAAAAAATCGCACACATGCACTCAGTGTGGAAAGGACTTTACTTGTAAAGCAAATCTAACAATACACATGAGGATTCACACCGGAGAAAGACCTTTTACATGCACTCAGTGTAGAAAGAGTTTCGCAGATAAAGGAACGCTGAAGTTACACATGAGAGTTCACACTGGAGAAACGCCATACACCTGCACTCAATGTGGAAAGGGTTTTGCAGATAGAGGAAATCTGACAGTGCACATGAGGATTCACACCGGAGAGAAACCGTACACCTGCACTCAATGTGGGATGGGTTACTCCGATAAAGGAAATCTGAATGTGCACATGAGGGTTCACACTGGAGAAAAACCGTTCTCATGCACTGAATGTGGAAAGAGTTTCACACACAAGAACAGTCTCAAGTATCACCAGCTCACTCACTCTGGAGTAAAGCTCTTCAGCTGTGATCAGTGCGATAAAGCATTTAGAAATGCAGCATATTTAAAGCGACACCTTCCTGTTCACGCTGATGTGAAGCCTCACTTGTGTTTCTGTGGGAAAAGTTATGGATCAATGGATAAGTTAAAAAGACACCAGCGGGTTCACACTGGAGAGAAACCGTACACATGTTCATACTGTGCAAAGAGTTTTGCTTATTCAGAATCACTGAAAGGCCATGAGAGGATTCACACTGGAGAAAAGCCGTATGAGTGCTCATCATGCAAAAAAAGCTTCACTTTTTTAAAATCCTTGGAGTATCACCAGAAAGTTCATCACTCTGGAGGAAAGAATTAGCCCTGTATTTGATGATTTCTGATGAAAAGCTGGACTATTTTCATGAAACTGAGCTCATCTAAGAATTAATTGTGTATTTGATCGTTTCTGAATTAATGTCTTCATCTGCTCATTCAGTCTGCTGATTTATTGATGCAGGTCTTGTGTTTGTATTCAGCTGTTAAACTGAGGTTTGGTCATGATAAGGGCTTAAATAGGGCTTTATTAATAATGATGTAATGCATTTGTGCCTTGTGAAATGTTTTACACTGACTGCACATGTTTTAACTGAGAAATAAAAAGCAAAACATATTAAATGACTCCATTATTGAACTAATGAAATCAAAGTGTTTAATATGTTCTCAACATTATGTTTGTTGCTAATGCTGATCGGTAGGGCCAGACGGAATCTGCGGACATTTTTTGCTATTTCTGTGCAGAATTTTGTTAAAAATCTGCGGATTTATGCAGAATTATTTTGGGAGTATCATAACTAAAACCTTACTATATAAAAATAAAGGTAATCCCCTTATAAATTTTATGTATTTATTTATTTATTTATTTATTTTTTGTCATGGAATTTTTAATCTAGCAAATAGCATTTTACATTTTATAACAATCCACAAACAATCCCCAAATAAAACAATCAACATCTACAAATGAATAGATAAATAAAATAAAAATAAACAAAATAAAATACAAATACAGAAAAAAAAATAAAATTACAATAACAAATCATATATATGCATACATACACACACATGTGCCTTCACTCAATCCACATCTAAGGTTTTTAAGTGATTAAAGAATGCAATAAATTGTGTCCATTTTTCAGAAAACTGCGCACATTGTCCAATACTGCACTCCAGTAGTCAACTTCAAACTCTTAAGTCAAGTTCCTCTTCCCAGGCCCTGATAGTTTTAATGTTATGAGAATTATCCTTTGACAAAATAATTGCAGAAATAATCCCACTCGTATGAGCATTCAGTTTAAATACCTCTTTCCATGGAGACTTTTTAGGCAGAGAGGGAATCTCAGAGAACAGAGAGGAAGCACAATGTCTAATCTGAAAATAACGAAATAAGTGGTAGGGGAGCAGGTTAAATAATGATGATAATTCCGAAAAAATTTGCAAACACATTGATAATATTGATTTTCAAAGCATTTCAGAATGTTCTTTTCCCAGAAAGAGAATAGAGAATCTGAAAAAGAATGAAGAAAAAGATGATTATTATGTATAGGGGCCATAGTCGATGCAGAGGTAAATTTAAAGTGACGCCTAAATTTAAATTTTATTTAATGTTTACAATGCAAATCCATCTACAGGGTGGGCCAATTATGGATACACCTTAATAAAATATACACTTTATTTGGTAAACAAAAGCAAGTCTCTCATATAATATATCTAATAAAAGACAAAAAATGGTACTTTACAAACTGTATTGTAAACAAATCTTATAAACATTTTCATATTAGTCAATAATACTGAAATTAATTTAAAACTGAATAAATGCAAATTTACACAAGTAAATAAGAATCAATAATGGGCTAAAAATCTGTGGAATTCTGCACGCTTAAGGCTAATTTACACTACAGGATTTTTAACATCGGCAGATCGTTGTTCTGTTCAGACTACATGACTTGATGTCTTGTCTTTTAGTCATTTTGGCGTTCACACTACATGACGCTAGATCGGTCAGCTTGTATTTTGGTTGTATTTTGGTTGTTTGTTGTTGTTTTTTTGTATTTCATTGTTTTAATTTGTATTGGTGTATGTTTATTTTACAATATGCATATTTTACAACATCTCCTTCTTTCCGCTTGGCTTGAGTGGGAGGTCACGTGATCCTCCCTGATTAATTTAACCTGTGAGAGTTGGTGAGATCTCAGACACGTTAAATGCTCCTGATTAAGTTTTACTCTTGGTATCAGGCCAACATGGTAAAGGAAACGTTGTTTGTATATGATTTTGTTTATTTTGATGTTCTTTTGATTATGTTGTGTTTGTGTGAAACTTTTGGTGTGTTTGTTTGTTTGTTTGTTTATATTTTTAGTTTTCACTGTGTTCAATAAATGAAACACATGGACATCATATTTGGGAATCGTGGACTGTTTAATAACCGGCAGGTATCTACAATTGTAAAACAAGATTCTTTGGATTTACTATTTTTTAAGGTAAGTGGTTATAAACAATTTATATAGGCTGAATTTAAACAAACAAATTAAGCTGAACATTACTATTTGTTTAAAATCAACCCTTAAAATCATTTGCAACCACTTACCTTAAAATAAAAAGTAAATCCAATGCAGCATTTATTTTCAGTGCTTATACAGCTCTGTGCTAACAACTTTCTGGAACAAATGTGCACATCCTGAAAGATGCTTAATTAATAACACGGCAAAGGAAGCATTGTATATTACTTTGTTTATTCTGCTGTATATTGATTATGTTGTGTTTGTGTGAAACATTTGGTTTGTGTATTTGTCTTTTCAGTTTTCTCTGTGTTCAATAATAGATAAAACACAAGGACACCAGTATTTAGGAAGTGTGGACTCTTTAATAACCGGCAGGTAGTTACAATTGTAAAACCGGATTTATTAAAATTAAAAGCGGTTGCAATTTATATGGGCTGAATTCAAACAAATGCATTAAGTTAAACATTACAAATCAGCCCTGAAAATGGTTTGCAAACACTTACCTTAAAATAAATATAGAAAATCCAATGCATAATTTCTGTAGTAATTACAGCACTGTGCTAAGAAAGTTCATGAACAAATGTGCACATGAAGATCCTGTGAGATGTAGATGTTTGACGGTTTCTAATCAGCAGGAGCGTCTGGTGCTTCCTGCAGTTTTATTGCCTAATTTATTTCCATCAGATCTTCTTCTGTAAACTCTGTTGCTTTACAGCACAAGCTGCAATACAAGACCTTGTTCATCTTTTATTCATATAAACCTATTTAACTCAGACACTCAAGATTGTTTGTGGTGTTTTAGATTACCTTAACAGTCTTAGACTAATTTATTAGTAATTCAATTGAAGTCTTGGAGCATGTACATTACTTTAATCTGAACCTGATTTTTAGTTTAAGTTGCCTGAATAAGATTGATTAATAATGATGGGCTGAATTTAAAGAAATTAAGTTGAACATTACTACATTGTGTTTGTTTGTTTACTTTAGATTTCATGGTGTTCAAGAAATAAAACGCACGGACATCAGTATTTGTGAGGCGTGGACTGTTTAACCGGCGGGTAGCTACAATTGTAAAACTTGATGCATTGGATTTCCTGCATTTTTTAAGGTAAGAGGTTACAAAAAAATCTATGGGCTGAATTAAAACAAACAAATTAAGTTGAACATTACTACATTTAATTTGTTTATATTCAGCTCCTAAAATGCTTTGCAACCACTTAAAATGCAGTTCATCCGATGCAGCATTTATTTTCAGTGCTTATACAGCACTGTGCTAAGAAAGTTCTGGTACAAATGTGCACATCCTGAAAGATGCTTAATAACACGGTAAAAGAAACATTGTGTGTATTTTGTTTATTTTTATGTAATTTTGATTATGTTGTGTTTGTGTAAACAATTGCTTTGTTTGTTTATATTTTTAGCTTTCACTGTGTTCAATAAATGAAACACATGGACATCAGTATTTGGGAATCGTGGACTGTTTAATAACCGGCAGGTAGCTACAATTTTAAAACAAGATTTATTACATTTAACAGAGGTTGCAATTTATATTTAAACAAACATATTATGTTTAACATTACAAATCTGCCCTTAAAATGGTTTGCAACCACTTACCTGTGTGGAATGAACTCCCTAACTGCATCAGAACGGCAGAGTCACTCGCTGTCTTCAAGAACAGACTAAAAACTCAACTATTTAGTCTCCACTTTCCTTCCTAATCTGCAATTGCCTCTCTGGCTCCACCGCTAAATGTATTACAGAAAGAAAGAAAAAATTACTTATGTTTTGCTTCTTACACGTTACCTGAATCTTGCCTACAGCATTTATTCAATGTTGCTCTTATAGTTGTGTAAATTGCTTCCTTGTCCTCATTTGTAAGTCGCTTTGGATAAAAGTGTCTGCTAAATGATTAAATGTAAATGTACCTTAAAAATGCAGTAAATCCAATGCAACATTTGTTTTCAGTGATTACAGCACTGTGCCAAGAGAGTTCATGAACAAATGTGCACATGAAGATCCTGTGAGATGTAGATGTTTGACGGTTTCTAATCAGCAGGAGCGTCTGGTGCTTCCTGCAGTTTTATTGCCTAATTTATTTCCATCAGATCTTCTGCTGTTAACTCTGTTGCTTTACAGCACAAGCTGCAATACAAGACCTTGCTTATCTTTTATTATTTATTATTAGATGCTCATCATTGCCTTTGTGCTGTTTAAGATTACCCAAACTTTCTTAGACTAATTTGTTAGTTATTCATCTGAAGTGTGACAGCATATACAGTAATTTAACGAGAACCTGACTTTTTAGCTTAAGTTGCCTGAATAGGAAATGTTTCAGAATCAGATCCTTGAGTAAATAATTTCCAGATATACAGTAAAATCCGGATTATCCCCATCAGACTGAGTTTATCTAAGAATTAATTGATGATTTCTGAATCAGTGTTGTCATCTGTTGATTTAGTCCATCTGTGGATTTGTTACTGCAGCTCTTGTGTTGGTGTTCAGTTGTTAAACTGAGGTTCGGTCATGATAAGGGCTTAAATAGGGCTTGATTAATTTTTTATTTTTTTCCCAATATGTTTATTGATTTATTCCTTTTCACACCATCAACTAGGCATACAGACAACAATGCAGCCTACACAGCACATATCTACACCCTTCTTATATATATGTATATACACCCATACATACTAAAAAAATAAAATAAAATAAAAAAATATATAATAAATATATATATATATATATATATATATATATATATATATATATATATATATATATATATATATATATATACACACACACACACACACATACATACACAAATATATATATGCATATATATATGCATATACATACACACACATACACATATACATTTTTTTTTCACCTGGGGATACTCATCCCGAGGTCCTCAGATTAGGCGGAGTCACTGATTGGATCCAAGACCAGCGACGAGATGATCCCAAGGATTCCATATTCGGGACCAGGCCATATCCTGAGCTGCTGCTGCGCTGATGGTCATGGGGAGTGGAGAACATGAGTCTGATTCCAGCGACGCTCCAGGGACAGACGAGTCTTCATTAAGGCCATCTTCCAGCATAAACCACGGCGAATGAAGCTCTGCACAAGACTTTTGGCCAGCGGAGAAATTAAAATGGTCGTGCCCAACTGAGTCTGGTTCTCTCAAGGTTTTTTTTCTTCACTCCCATCAGGTGAAGTTTTTTTTCCCTCTCCGCTGTCGCCACTGCCTCGCATGGTTCAGGATTGGTAGAGCTACGCATCGATGAATTTGCTCTTCAGTGTTTGAACTCTCAGTAATGATTAAATCACACTGAACAGAGCTAAACTGAACTGAACTGAACTTAAACACTAAAACCTAAACCACACTGTTCCAGTTACTGAACCACACTGTTCCAGTTACTATGACCATTTATGTGAAGCTGCTTTGACACAATCTACATTGTAAAAGCGCTATACAAATAAAGCTGAATTGAATTGAATTGAACATACATACACACATATACGCACATACATACATATACAATATTTGAATTATATATATGTGTGTGACGTACACAATAACACAATAATACAAAATAAAAAAAAATAGGTATTAATAAAAAAATAAAAAAAATAAAAAAAACATGTTTACAAACACACAATTTACATAATATTCATATATGGTTCCCAAAGATAGTCAAAGTCCTTCTGCTTGCCTTTGATGATATAAGTTAGTCTCTCCAGTCCAATACAGTTCAATTTTTCTTTTTTCCACATTTCTATGGATGGAGCATCCATGTGTTTCCAGTATAATGCAATAGCCCTTCTAGCTTGAAGGAAACCAAAATCCAAAATTCTTGTATTTCCAATTGTAAGTTCCTTAGGATACAACCCAAGAATACAGAGCTTGGCATTTAAAGGAATTTTAATATTAAACATGTCTGACATACATTCAGTTATATCTTTCCAAAACGTTTGTATTTTAGGACATTGCCAGAGACAGTGATATAGTGTACCTTTATCATCTAAACATTTAGAACACACATCTGTGTCATGTTCACCAGCGAACAACCACCAGATGTCGCTGGTAAACATTCACACACAAACATTCACACTCATTGAACTACATATCTGCCATGTTATTGACTACAACACCCAGTCATGCCACACACACACACACACAACCGGTTCCAGATCAACACTGATTGCACTCTCACAGCTGAAGCCACTTACACAATTATTGTTTGGACTATTTATACCCCTTTTGTTCCACACACATGTTGCCGAGTCTTGTTTACTGTTTGGTGACATTACAACGCGTTATCCTGGTCTTGTTTTCCCGTGTTTTGGTTCTTAGCCCTGTTTATCCTTGTCATCCTGTTTAGCCGCCTGCCTTACGACCTATTGCCTGTTTATTGACTTCGACTCTGGATTTGCCCAAACATACCTGTTCATTCCTGTATTGACCACTGCTTGCCTGACTAAAGAATAAACCTGCATATTGGATCCTACCTTCTGTTGTGGTGTCACTCCCCGGCGTTACAGAAGACTCGGCCACACAATGGATTCAGCGGGTATCAAGATCATGTGTCTGCGTCAGGAAGCCCGGTCTATAGAGGAATACGTGGAGGACTTCATCCAGGTAGCCCATTTAACATCTTTGGATGATTTATGCCTGATGATATTTTTTCGTGGTGGTCTAGCTGAGCCCCTTTATTCATGTATGCCACTACATGAGCCCCACTGGACAATAAGGCATTACGTAGATTTGGCACTACAAATGAGTGGGTCCCCCTTCACTGTAGGAGAGGTGGAGGACACCCCTAAATATTTTTTGGGGGGGGGCAAAGGACAGCAAGACCCGCTGGCAACGGGGCTTGCTGCTCATTCCATCACCACACTCCCAGCTCACAAGATGGCCGACTCCAGTCCTCCAGCTCACAAGATGGCCGACTCCAGTCCTCCAGCTCACAAGATGGCCGACTCCAGTCCTCCAGCTCACAAGATGGCCGACTCCAGTCCTCCAGCTCACAAGATGGCCGACTCCAGTCCTCCAGCTCACAAGATGGCCGACTCCAGTCCTCCAGCTCACAAGATGGCAGACTCCAGTCCTCCAGCTCACAAGATGGCCGACTCCAGTCCTCCAGCTCACAATGTGGTCACAACCAGCCCTCCAGCTCACAATGTGGTAAGCGCCAATCTGCCACCTGCTCACAAGATGGTTTCCTGTTCCTTGTCCGTTCCTGCCATAGTTCCTGTTTCAGTTCCTGAAATACCATCACCTGAGCCACCAGAATGGCCACCACCACCTGAGTTACAAGAGCTGATGCCACCACCAGAACTGTTACTGCCAGAGCTGCCACCACCAGAGCTGTTACTGCCAGAGCTGCCACTGCCACCTCCAGAGCTGCCACTGCCACCTCCAGTGCTGCCAGACCCTCCAGTGCTGCCAGACCCTCCAGTGCTGCCAGACCCTCCAGTGCTGCCAGACCCTCCAGTGCTGCCAGACCCTCCAGAGCTGCCAGACCCTCCAGAGCTGCCAGACCCTCCAGAGCTGCCAGACCCTCCAGAGCTGCCAGACCCTCCAGAGCTGCCAGACCCTCCAGAGCTGCCAGACCCTCCAGAGCTGCCAGACCCTCCAGTGCTGCCAAAGCTGCCAGATCCTCCAGAGCTGCCGCCTCCTGAGCTCCCTGAATGGCCGCCGCCTCCTGAGCTCGCTGAATGGCCGCCGCCTGAGCTCGCTGAATGGCCGCCGCCTCCTGAGCTCGCTGAATGGCCGCCGCCGCCTGAGCTCCCTGAATGGCCGCCGCCGCCTGAGCTCCCTGAATGGCGGCCGCCGCCTGAGCTCCCTGAATGGCCGCCGCCGCCTGAGCTCCCTGAATGGCCGCCGCCTGAGCTTCCTGAATGGCCGCCGCCGCCTGAGCTTCCTGAATGGCCGCCGCCGCCTGAGCTTCCTGAATGGCCGCCGCCTCCTGAGCTTCCTGAATGGCCGCCGCCTCCTGAGCTTCCTGAATGGCCGCCGCCTCCTGAGCTTCCTGAATGGCCGCCGCCTCCTGAGCTTCCTGAATGGCCGCCGCCTCCTGAGCTTCCTGAATGGCCGCCGCCTCCTGAGCTCCCTGAATGGTCGCCTCCTAAGCTTCCTCAATGGCCACAGCCTCATGATCCAGGGCCACTGCAGCTCCACGCTCCAGGCCCTCCGCTGTTCCACGCTCCAGGCCCTCCGCTGTTCCACGCTCCGGGCCCTCCGCTGCTCCACGCTCCGGGCCCTCCGCTGCTCCACGCTCCGGGCCCTCCGCTGCTCCACGCTCCGGGCCCTCCGCTGCTCCACGCTCCGGGCCCTCCGCTGCTCCACGCTCCGGGCCCTCCGCAGTTCCACGCTCCGGGCCCTCCGCTGCTCCACGCTCCGGGCCCTCCGCTGCTCCACGCTCCGGGCCCTCCGCAGTTCCACGCTCCGGGCCCTCCGCAGCTCCACGCTCCGGGCCCTCCGCAGCTCCACGCTCCAGGCCCTCCGCAGCTCCACGCTCCAGGCCCTCCGCAGCTCCACGCTCCAGGCCCTCCGCAGCTCCACGCTCCAGGCCCTCCGCAGCTCCACGCTCCAGTCCTGCCCCCGCTGCAGGGTCCTGGCCCTCCATCCCTCCCCCAGTTCGGCCTCCGCTCCACCTCCCGCCTGAACAGTATTAGGAGTGTCTGGAAGCCACTCCTTAGAGGGGGGGCTCTGTCATGTTCACCAGCGAACAACCACCAGATGTCGCTGGTAAACATTCACACACAAACATTCACACTCATTGAACTACATATCTGCCATGTTATTGACTACAACACCCAGTCATGCCACACACACACACACACAACCGGTTCCAGATCAACACTGATTGCACTCTCACAGCTGAAGCCACTTACACAATTATTGTTTGGACTATTTATACCCCTTTTGTTCCACACACATGTTGCCGAGTCTTGTTTACTGTTTGGTGACATTACAACGCGTTATCCTGGTCTTGTTTTCCCGTGTTTTGGTTCTTAGCCCTGTTTATCCTTGTCATCCTGTTTAGCCGCCTGCCTTACGACCTATTGCCTGTTTATTGACTTCGACTCTGGATTTGCCCAAACATACCTGTTCATTCCTGTATTGACCACTGCTTGCCTGACTAAAGAATAAACCTGCATATTGGATCCTACCTTCTGTTGTGGTGTCACTCCCCGGCGTTACAATCTGGAATATTAGCAGACATATGATGAAGTTTCACAGGGGTTATATACATTTTCATTAACCATTTATATTGAAGTAGTTTAAACCTGGTATTTATTGCTTGCGTTTGAGCTTTTAAGCAAACATATTTCCAGTCTGCCTCATCTATCTCCTCTTGCATATCTGCTTTCCAGGCATTTAATTTATAAATAGGGCTTGATTAATAATGATGTAAAGGATTTGTGCCTTGTAAAATGTTTTACACTGAAGGCACATTTAAGAAATAAAAGCAAAACACACCAAATGACACATTTTATTAAACAAATATACACTGTAAAACCCAAAAGTCAACTTTATCAAATGAAATGAGTGTAGTTAACTCTACTCATTTGAACAGAGTTTTGATCTCAGTGCTGAAGGTAATGAGTTCATTAAATATCTCATTGCTTCAACTTAAATGTAGTAAGTTCACAGCACTCATATAGATTCGTTTTTAAAGTTAAACGGTTTATAGCAATCGGCTTCCTCAAATGGTTTGAGTTGGCTTCACTTATTGGGTTTTACAGTACTCAGCTGGTTTGCTTTCACTTCATTTAGCGGGTTTTACTGTGCTCAAATTGCTTCGTTTACTCAAATGGATTAAGTTCAAAGTATCTTAAATGTTAAATTACAATCAGAGTCCTCAAATGGTTTGAGTTGCCTTACCTTCTTGAGTTTACAGTGTAGGAAACTGAAAAAATTATTCATTGGATTTACTAATTTATTAGGTGGTTGCAAACATATCATATGTGCTGGATTTAAACAAATCAAGTTGAACATTACTACATATTTGTTTGTTTAATATCACTCTTAAAATGGTTTGCAAAATCATTTGCTTAAAAATAAATGAATAAACCCACTGAATCTTTTCTTTAGTGATTACAGCACTGTGCTAAGAAAGGTCCTGAACAAATGTGCAAGATCCTGTGAGATGTAGATGTTTGACCGTTTCTTATCAGCAGGAGCGTCTGGTGCTTCCTGCAGTTTTATTGCCTAATTTATTTCCATGAGGTGTTCTTCTGTTAACTGCTGTGCAGTGCACGACTGGTCTTTTATTTATGTAAACTTATTTAACTTAAATTCTCAACATTACTTTTGTGGGGTTATAGAGTACCTAAATGGTCTTAAACTAAATTGTTAGTTATTTATTTGAAGTGTTACAGCATATACTTTAGATTAACCTGAAGCTGATTTTTAGTTTAAGTTGCCTGAATAACAAATGATTCAGAATCAGATCCATCACTTACATTTATATTGTATAATTATACAGATACAGATACTGTAAAAGCTGGATTATTTTCAACAGACCGAGTTCATCTAAGAATTAATAGTGCAACTCGTGTTGTTGTTCAATCAGTGATGTTTGGTCATAAAAAATGCCTAAATAATGTTTTATTACAAAACAAGTTTAATAATGATGTCATTTACTAAATAAAATGTTTTGTAACCAAGAAATAAAAAGCAAACCAGATTACATGAGTCATATACTAAACAAATGTACACAAAGGTTTTGTACTCACGTTATACATAGGCTACTATTTAACAAAGGACATTGTTGACTGTATAACAAAGACAGTTATTGAAGCTATTGAACAGTTTAATCAAATGAAATTAATGTACCATCAAAACATATTTAATGTGTTTTAAATTATTAATATCATCTGTTTTAGTATTAAGTTAGACAATAGTTTATCTAGATTAACCTACATAGCTACATACCCAAACTGACTTCATCAGTCTAACGATAAATTATGACACGAAACTAAGATAATTAACAAAATATTGCCTCTGAAACATTTGTCAACGTAAATTGTCTGGCTTATAGACATGATTTCATACCGAATTATGAAGTTTAGACGATGTTTACGATGGCATCGGGTTTCCGCCAGTAGTGGCGCTCGAGCTCCGGACACGATGACCAACATCCGAGTCTACATGAAGAAGAAGAGAGCGCAAGAACGTAAACAAAAGGAGTGAAACAGCTGTTTGAGATTCTCAAAATCTGTTGTTTTATCTCACTATTGTAAGTATATTCAATTTATTATTATTTTAGGAGAGATCCACAACTAAAAAGGTCAGCTTATTTTGAGTATATGGCACAGGTGATTATTGTTGCTGAAAGCGATCAATTAATGTCATGTTTGTGGGGCTGCAATAATAAATCAGACCGTCAAAAAACATTAAAAGTACTATAAACAGCTATACTTGTTACAATTTAAGCAGAAGAGACGAGAATGAAAGAAACTCTCTGGAACAAAGGGTGTTTGTGGTTGGCTAATGTGAATCATTATTTCCAGGGCAAGAATCTTGACAATTGTTTTTGTTTTTTAATTATTTCCTGACTGTGTAAGTATAATATTAGGCTAATATCTTTATTTTGCCCATAGATATTTTTATCACCTTTTAAGTAAACAAATTGGTCAAAATAGTGCATAATTTTCTGCTTTCTTTATCAGCTCACAACCCTCAAACTGACTAGTTCAGTTTAATGAGGAATTATGCAAGAATCTTTAGCAGCTATTAAAGTAAAACAATTGGATTGATTGTTTGGTTTCTGAATGGTAATTTGAGCACTCATTCAGCACTAGATGATGGAGAGTGAATGTAAAGTGTGTGAAGTATCTGCTAAATGAGCTCAGTTCACAGACAGTCGTTACACTGATGAAATAAAAACAATCTTTATCTACATCTATTGTCTTCAATCACCATCAGCTGAAGAAGCAAACAGGAGGAATTACTGCAGGAGAAACCACTGACATACTATAGTAAAGATGGAGATTAAGGAAGAACCCTGCAGAATAAAGGAGGAAGAGACAGAGGAGGCAATAGGTTTGTGTTTTTATTCATTCTGTTTATTTGACTGATGAAAGCTGACATATAACACATTGTAGATTATTTCTTATGAATTCCTTTTTGTTTATGTTTATTAAATATTATAATTGAATTACTTGATTTTGCATTGAATTAAGACAAACACCCATGATTTAATAACCTAATCTCTTCACAGATGAAGATGGAAATGCAGTCGGCTCACAGACTGAACAAACCTTCAGACAAACTGAAAAGACTGAAGTCGAAGAATCGTTCAGCTGCTCTGAGTGTGGGAAGACTTACTCAGATGAATACACGTTCAGCGATCATCAGCTCTCTCACTCTGAAATAAAGACGTTCAGCTGTGATCAGTGCGGTAAAACATTTGTGTTGGAAAAACACTTGAGACAGCATCTTCAAGATCATGCTCCTGTGAAGCCTCACGTGTGTTTCTGCGGGAAAAGTTACACAACGATATACAAGTTAAGAGAGCATCAGGTTATTCATACTGAACCTCATGTGTGCTCCGACTGTGGGAACACCTTCAGTTCACTAACCAACTTAAAAAGACACCAGAATATCCACACTGGAGAGAAACCCTATCAGTGTTCACACTGTGAGAGGAGTTTCACACAACCAGGAGGCCTGAAAGCTCACGAGAAAGTTCACACTGGAGAGAAACCCTACGTGTGTTCAGACTGCGGGAAGAGTTTTGGTACGACTAGTAACTTAAACACACACATGAGGATTCACACCGGAGAGAAACCGTACACCTGCACTCAATGTGGAAAGAGTTACTCCGATAAAGGAAATCTGAACGTGCACATGAAGATCCACACAGGAGAAAAAGCGTTCTCATGCAGTGAATGTGGAAAGAGTTTCGCACACAAAAACACTCTCAAAGATCATCAGCTCTCTCACTCTGGAGTAAAGCTCTTCAGCTGTGATCAGTGCGATAAAGCATTTATAAATGCAGCATATTTAAAGCGACACCTTCCTGTTCACGCTGATGTGAAGCCTCACTTGTGTTTCTGTGGGAAAAGCTATGGAACAATGGCTAAGTTAAAAAGACACCAGCGGGTTCACTCGGGAGAGAGACCGTACACATGTTCATACTGTGCAAAGAGTTTCCCTTATTCAGAATCACTGAAAGCTCACGAGAGAACTCACACTTGAGAATAGCCATATTAGTGCTCATCATGTGAGAAGTTTTACTATTACAAAATCTTTGGAAGTCCATCAGAAAGTTCACACTGGAGGAAAGCAGCAGCAATGCTTTTAATGCAGCAGGAGTTTTGCTCAAATATCTAATCTATGAACTCATAAAATTAGCTTAAAGTTACCTGAATAAGACCTGCTTCAGAATCAGATCCATCACTCGCATGTAAACTGTGTAATTTTCAGATATACTGTAAAAGCTGGATTATCTCCATCAGACTGAGCTCATCTAAGAATTAATTGTGTATTTGAGCATTTCTGAATTCAATTCAATTCAATTCAATTCAGCTTTATTTGTACAGCACTTTTACAATGTAGATTGTGTCAAAGCAGCTTCACATAAATGGTCATAGTAACTGGAACAGTGTGGTTCAGTAACTGGAACAGTGTGGTTCAGGTTTTAGTGTTTAAGTTCAGTTCAGTTCAGTTTAGCTCAGTTCAGTGTGATTTAATCATTACTGAGAGTTCAAACACTGAAGAGCAAATTCATCGATGCGTAGCTCTACCAATCCTGAACCATGCGAGGCAGTGGCGACAGCGGAGAGGGAAAAAAAACTACACCTGATGGGAGTGAAGAAAAAAAACCTTGAGAGAACCAGACTCAGTCGGGCACGACCATTTTAATTTCTCCGCTGGCCAAAAGTCTAGTGCAGAGCTTCAGTCACTGCGGTGGAGGCTGGAAGATGGCCTCAGCGAAGACTCGTCTGTCTCTGGAGCGTCGCTGGAATCAGACTCATGTTCTCCACTCCCCACGACCATCAGCGCAGCAGCAGCTCAGGATATGGCCTGGTCCCGGATATGGAATCCTTGGGATCATCACGTCGCTGGTCTTGGATCCAATCAGTGACTCCGCATAATCTGAGGACCTCGGGAAGAGTATCCCCCTGGTGAAAATAGAGAATAAAGAGAATAATTAGCGTAGCTGCTGTTCATAGTGTATAAGCAAGATGCAGAAGCCTGTGTGGAACCCGCTAGGTGATGCATTGAGTGTATGCTTTACTAAACAGATAGGTCTTTAATCTAGTTTTGAACTGGGAGAGTGTGTCTGAGCCTCGGACGTTATCAGGAAGGCTATTCCAGAGTGTAGGAGCCATGAAAGAGAAGGCTCGACCTCCTTTACTTGATTTTGCTATTCTAGGTACTACCAGAAGCCCTGAGTTTTGAGATCTTAAAGAGCGAGTTGGTTTGTAGCGAGACAGAAGGTTGGTTAGATATACAGGAGCTGGATTATTTAGAGCTTTATAGGTGAGAAGTAATATTTTGAATCAATGGCAGCATCTGTTTCTTCAGTCTGTCTGTGGATTTGTTACTGTATGTCATGTGTTGGTGTTCAGCTGCTCAATTCAATTCAACTGTTTATTGTCATTGTGCACAGTAAGGAAACACGTTTCCCTGTACAATCAGATTCTTACTTTGCCGTCCACAGGGAAGTCAAACACACAACATAAACGACATACACATAAACACACATATATACACAGAAGTGACTGAAGTATGATTATAAAATGTAGGTATATGAATATCTATGAAAGTAAACAATATATAAAACTGATTTAAGTAATGAAACAGATGTAAACAATGTACAGTGGTTTCTAAATTGTGCTTATTATGCAAAAAGTGCCTAGTGCAATTGGCTTATGTGCAAAAAAAATAGTGCAAACTGGGATGGAGAATGTAGTGTTGTGCTAAGCAGAAAAAGAGACTGTTAATGTGCATTGGTTATCTGTCTAGAAGTCTGATAGCTGATGGGAGGAAAGAGTTCTTGAGTCTGGCAGTCCCTCCGCCCTGATGGTAGGAGTGTGAATAATCCGTGTTGTGGGTGAGTGGGGTCTTTCAGGATGGAGGCAGTTCTCTTGTGAACTCTGTGATGGTAGATAGCCTGCAGAGAGGGCAGTGGGGACCTGATGATCTTCTCTGCAGTCCTCAACACTCTCTGCAGACGTTTGCGGTCCTTTACAGTAGTGTTGCCATACCATACAGTAATGCAGTTGGTCAGGATGCTCTCAACCACACAGCTGTAAAAGTTGCTGAGGATCTTAGATGACAGACCATATTTGTTAAAATATCAGTGAAGTTTGGTCATGAAAAGAGCTTACATTATTACAAAACAAGCTTATTAATGATGTCATTGACTAAATGTCTTGTTAAAATGTTTTTTTTTTACACTGACTGTAAATTTTATAACTGAGATATAAGTAAACTATATCACATGAGTCATTGGCAGTGGTGAAAAGTCATACTCAAGTAAAAGTACAATTACTTGCCTAAACATGTAGTGCAAGTACACTAAAAGTGTCTGCTGTGATTATTAATCACTAGCCCCTTTCACACAGTGATACCGGTAAATTTCTGGAAAATTTCCGGAAAGACTTTACCGGTATATTGAAAAAAGCGCTGTTCACACAGGCGAGGACGTTACGGAAATTTTCCGGAAAAGAGCATTCACACATCCATTCCAAAATACCGGTAAATTCTGACATCATTCACCACAAATGAGCTTTAAACGGCTGCACTTGTATTTGTAAACATTTGACTAAATTACAAACTCTGTGGATGATCAATATTGTGAACAACTTTCACAGGATCACTTTCGCATGTCGAGATGTTCATAATATGTGCGTGTGCAGGCGCTCACAGGCTGTTTCACAGGCACACGAACGTAAACAAACAACGGCTTATCATAAGCATCTCATCGATGATTATTTACACAGTTGGCATTAAGAAGAACATATAAACGTGATCTGACTAACTTCTAGCAGCTAAATGTGTCTGGAAAAATATTCAAAGGCTTTTATTCTCACAAACCGCGCGGACGTAAATGCATCTGACTGTTGTGATTGGCTTAAGCAGACGTTTCACGGCAGCACGTTCTAGATGTGCACGCGCTTATTACGGCAATCTTCCATCTGCATTCACACAGCGCAGCATTCCGGCAAATTGCCGGTAATGTTACAACTTCTCTTTCCGGAAAATAGCCAGAACGAATTTACCGGTATTTTCAAAAAGGACCTGTTCACACAGACAGACCTTCCCGGAAAATTGCCGGCAATTTTCCGGAAAGGTCTGTATGTGTGAAAGGGGCAAAAGTATGAGTAAAAAGACCTTTCAAAAGTACTCAAGAGAAGTGTGTATTAAGGCTTGTACACACTGTGTTTATCGTTTCACTGGGGTCGAGCAGAAAAGTATACGAAATCACTCCTTGACGTTAGATGGCGCTACACAACTTTAAGCTTCTGACACCTGCTTGTAACACAGAAGAAGAAAACAGAAAGTTCACACACTTGGGCTGCGTCTGAAACCGCCTACTACTTAGTAGGTACTGCATTTGAATTTAAACGTACTACGGGGCCGTTAGAAAAGTACGTTCTATACAGTAGGAATGTGAAAAGTATGAATGGATTTCGGACGTACTACATCCGCCATTTTGTCATGGTCACGTGACCTACCTGCGTCAGTTGCATCGCCTCACTTCCATTCATGAATTCTCTCACGGGGCATTATGGGATAGCGCAGCGTGCATGGGATGCGCACTTCAGAATCTCGCCGGAAGTAGTAAGTCGTCCGGGTACTTCTCGCCTACGTATTTTCGAATTCTATGAATTCGGACATACTACTCGGCTCGCATACTGATTTTAGCGTACCATATAGTATGGAAGTATGCGGTTTCGGACGCAGCCTTGTTGAAGTTACTGGCGATTCGAACAAGCATGGGTGGTTCAAGTAGCAGCTCTAGCGATGAAGAAATGATTATTGTTCACCGGTGCAATAAGCAGCTCCACGGTCATATCGCCTCTGGGCATCTTCTTCAATGTGCGCTTGCATTGACAGTTTTCTGCTTGAGCGCCTCCAAGTGCTGTTTACTGTAATTGCAGCAGCTCTGTACACGTGAGGAAAAGTGCCAATCTGATTGGTGGAGAAGGCTTTGATGAGGCGCCTCAAAAATAAAAAACGAGCATGAGACGTTTTTTTAAAAATGCTGCTTTTACGCCTGCCGTTTTGTGTGTTGGTGTGCAAAATCACATTGGCGGCTTTTATTAATTCACGAGGCGTTAAACGTTGACGGAAAACAGCGCGTGCAAAAAGCATCCTTTATGCTGGGCCTTTACGCTGTTAAAAGCTGCTGCTTTTGCATGTAATTTGTGGATGTGTGTAAACGTAACATTCTGTAGTGCATCTGGTTATTGTCCAGCATGTACACAACATCATAAGACGTTAATATTAGGTTAGATTTAGGTTGTGATGTCAGGTGACCAAAATTCAATGTCTAGCACCGGGTTATTTTGATGACCAATAACGACATCAAATGACGTTTATATTTGGTCGACTTTAGGTTGTGTTAGAAAGTGACCAAAATCTAACGTCGAGCCTACATCTTATTGACGTCACATA
The DNA here is from genome assembly GCF_049306965.1 of Danio rerio. Lineage (NCBI taxonomy): Eukaryota > Metazoa > Chordata > Actinopteri > Cypriniformes > Danionidae > Danio > Danio rerio. Next base: position 2,868,788 of record NC_133196.1, on the reverse strand, counting down.
TGGACATTTTTTCATTAACACAAATACAACATCTGTTAGTGGTAACATCCGCACAACGTCAAGCTGTAACATCATTAGATGTTGATATTTGGTTGATTTGGGTTGGACGTTAGACATTGACGTAGGCCTGCATTGGGTTCTGATGTCAACCCGATTTTCATTTCCAAACAAAATGCAATGCCCATGACATTAAGGTACTACATTAATCTGACGTCATGTTTATGTCTTATGCCTGTTGGGTGTTTAACCCTCTTAAGGCAGGCGTTGCTGATTTGCAACAGTTAAAAGCATAGATTTTGCCTGTTTCTAAAATTTTATTTGAGCCTGAAAGGGTTAAGGCCATTTTGGTCATCATACATTAAACAGTGACCTGCATCTAAATAGTTTCTGGGTCAATGCATGTAAATATTCAGGACATCTTGGACACTTTTAATGCTTCCTAACAGTTTGCTGCAATTATAAATCGCCCGTGTCTTGAGATTGATCATTGTGATGCGATTTACCTTCTATGTGCAATTCGATTGGACAGGAATCACATGATGGATTTTTCTAATCTAGAAAGATACAATAAAGTAGTGACTGCAGGCTGAAGGAAAATAGTGGAGTAAAAGTACTGATACTGCACTAAAAATGTACTCAAGGAAAAGTAAAAGTACACATTTTTAACACTACTTGGTAAATTACAATTCCTGAGGAAAAACTACTCAATTACAGTCATTTGAGTGTTTGTATTTAGTTACTTTACACCACTGGTCATTGGTAAGACTTTATTTTGATGGTCCCTATTAGAGATGCGCGGATGGGCTATTATTTCATCCGCAACCGCATCACAAAACTCATCATCCGTCCGCGTCTTGTTTATTTGCGTCTTTTCCTCGCATCATATAGGGGTGGAAAGACGAGGAAAGAAAGCAAGGAAAGGAAACGAGGATACACAAATAAGAAATGAGAAGCACCCCTATAAAGCTCTCAGAATATCAGCAGTGAACTCCGTCTCCAATTGGCGCACAGGGACAAAAATAAATAAATAGCCTAAATTAAACGCACTGTACTGTACAATTTATTATTATTATTATTATTGTAGCCTAGAAAACGCATTTTGACACATCATTTCAACATTCAGACGAGAGCGCCTGGCCTCAATGCGCCCTGCTGCACTGAAGGAGCGCTCGCTCGCAGCACTTGTTGCTGGAATGCATAGAATTCTCAAGGTGCTGTAGACGTGGGAATGACTGCCTTGTTTCTCCCAAAAGGAAAGTAGATTTTCCTCTGCTGATCCGTCTATTCTTAATTTTGTAGAGGAAGACTTCTGTACTTCATCCAGAATTAGTGCATCCGATTCCTCCTCCCATTCTGTGAAGTCAGTCGTAGGCTTTTTCGTTGGTGCGCCAGCTATGAGTACAAAAACAGTACAACCGCCCACCACCCGCCCGAATTTAATTAAAATATTATTTTTCATCACGTCATCCGCCCGATCCGCGGCTGTAACCACCATCCGCGCATCTCTAGTCCCTATTACTATTACCTGATACTGCTCCTTCATTTAACTGACTATAAGAAACTTTGCAAGTACATGTCAACTTACTTACACTAACCCCAACCTAACAGTCTACCTATAAAGTAATGAGAATTATTCAACAAAATGTGCTAAAGGGATCATCAAAATAAAGTGAGTGAAATTAAACAAATGTAAACAAAAGTTTTTAACATTGTACTCAACATTATACAGTGCTGTTTAACAAAGACATTGCAGCTATTGAACAGTTTGGTAAAATACAATTATTATACCATCAAAATATATTTAATGTTCTTGAAATCATTAATATCATCTGTTTCAGTATGAAGTTTGACAATAGCTTATCAAGACTGCTGTTTATGTTTAATTCAGCCACATTTGGATCTCTTGTGGTTCATGAAATGTGTCAAAGAATGAAATCTGTGGATTGGCTCCCGCAGGTATCACTGAAGTTTGGTTATAAAAAGAGTTTAATAAATAGTTTATTATAAAACAGGTTTATTATTGATTTAATTTACATAATGCCTTGTGAAATGTTTTTTACACACTGTAAATTTTGAAAAAAAGAGAAATCAGCAAACCATATTACATGAGTCATTGGTAACACTTTATTTTGGTCCCAATTGCACATTTTGTTGACTAAAAGTTGCATTGCAACTACATGCCAATAATTCTCCTTTGAGTATTAGACTGTCTGTTTAATATGTGCTGACATGCTCCTTCAACACATTTAACTGACTATAAGAAACTTTGCAAGTATATGTCAATTTACACTAACCCCAACCTAACAGTCTACCTCTAATTTAAAGTGAATTATTTGGCATGTAGATGCAATGTAAGCTAAATTCAACAAAATGTGTTAAAGGGATCATCAAAATAAAGCGAGTCATTTATTGAACAAATGTAAACAAAGGTTTTTTTAACATTGTACTCAACATTATAGTGCTGTTTAACAAAGAAAGTTATTGAAGATATTGAACTGTTCCTTTGGTAAAATAAAATAATTATACCATGAAAACATATTTCATGTTCCTGAAATCATTCGTTACAGTATGAAGTTTGACAATAGTTTATCCAGATTGCTGTTTATGTTTATTTCAGCCACATGGGGATCCCTTGTGGTTCACGAAATGTGTCAAAAAATAAAATAGACACAGTGAAGTCTATTGATAAATATCGCAATGAAACACCTCCCTACAGAAAAATCCAGCTTAAACCAGCCTAGGCTGGTTGGCTGGTCGACCAGCCTGGTTTTAGAGGGGTTTTGGCCATTTCCATGCTGGTTTCCAGCCATTTCCAGCCTGGTCTTAGCTGGTCAGGCTGGGAGATGACCAGCTAAAACCAGCTTGACCAGCCTAGCCAGGCTGGAAATAGCTGGAAACCGGCAGGGAAATGGCCAAAACCCCTCTAAAACCAGGCTGGTCGACCAGTCAACCTAGGCCTAGAGCTCTGTAATAATAAAAAAAATATTTATGAACATTTGGGAACGAAGTAAGTTTCTGGTTAAAACTTATATATACGAAATATGAAGTTTAGACGATTTACGATGGTATCGGGTTGCGCCAGTGGCTCGGGGGGAGATGGCGGCACCCATCTTTGGGCAGACCGAAATAAACAGTAACACTACAGGATCCAAACAAGCTGAAAGAAGATCTTACGAGAATGCAAACTCGTAGGAAAGGGGAAGGCATGGACTGGTTAGTGAATGGGTCAGATGAAAATGACCATGGTATGAGGAGAAGGATGATATTGAAAGAGAAGAACGGATAGTGGTAGGTGATGGAAGCCACGAAGACGAAGGTTCCGCCAGTGGTGGCGCTCAAGCACCGGAGTGTGACGAGCATTCGAGTCTACGAGAAGAAGAAGAGAGCGCAAGAGCGTAAACAAAAGGAGTGTAACAAACGTTTCTGATTATCTAAATCAGCTGTTTTTATCACACTATTGTAAGTATGTTCAATTTATTATTTGATTTAGGAGCCATCTACATCTTAAAGGGTCAGCTTATTTTAGTGAGTGCATAGCGGTAGATTATTGCTGCAGAAAACGACCAGTTAGTGTCATGTTGTGGGGTGTGATAATAGATCAGACTGTCAAAAACACTCAAGATTAATATAAACAGACAAAACTCATTACAATTGAAGCAGAAGAGATTTATAGAAACAAAAGGTGCAGCATTATTTCCAGGGCTGGAATCTTGACAACGTTTATGATTTCTGGTTATGTAGGTGAAAGATTAGGCTGATATCTTACATATCTTTTACCACCTAAACAACATAGTCAAAATATTGCATCATTTTCTGCTTTGTTTATTAGTTCATAACCCCAAAACCGACTAATTCAGTTTAATGAGAAATTATGCAGAAATCTTTAGCAGCTATTAAAGTAAAACAATTGGATTGACTCAATTTCAGGATTCTGAATGACTGTTTCAACATTAGATGATGGAGAGTGAATGTAAAGTGTGTGAAGTATTTGCTAAATGAGGTCAATTCACATACAGTCGTTACATTGATGAAGTAAACAACAATCTTTGGCACACCTATTGTCTACAGTCACGTCCCACAGCTGAAGAAGAAGAAGAAGCAGCAGCGAACAGGAGGAATTACTGCAGGAGGAACAATTGACATACTATAGTGAAGATGGAGATTAAGGAAGAACCCTGCAGAATAAAGGAGGAAGAGACAGAGGAGGCAATAGGTTTGTGTTTTAATTTATTCTGTTTATTTGACTGATGAAAAACATTATGGGCACTATCATACATCTGGCGCAACAGGATGAACACCAACACACAAATATCTTTACAGATGAAAACAATTAAAGGATTAAAATGATACAAAAAATTTTATTTAATAATTTTATCAATATAAACAGCACTGCCTCCATGCATCATCTCGGGGGGCTTTTTCAGTTTATTCATGACCATCTGCATCTGTATCATGTTAATATTATTAGCAGTATTATTTATTATATGCAGATTTATATTTATTCTAATAAACACAAGCTTAGATTTGTCCGCTTGTCAGGGTTTTGGAGACGTTTGGACATAACTCAGTTTTCTCACTACACTTCATTATTATCGTTAATTTATTCCTTTGTTGGAGATTAAAACTAAATTTAGAAATAGTTTTGAAGCAAATCTTTGTGCTTAACAAAGAGAATTAAATATGTGGGCTAATGGATGCGTTCAGTGGAGTGAATTTCCACCGTTTCCTCACTCCGCTAAAGTAAAGAGAAAGTGGCTGAATGGAGGAGGCTCGTTCTTTATCATCGCGCTGCAGATGCTCTGTTTAACTGTTTTCTCGCTAGTGAAGCGTTCAGTTTTTACACAAGTCGCCAGTAAATAGCAAATGCACAATGGAGCGACTCTTAAGAGGAATGAGAGACGAGACTCTGATTGGTTTAATGCACGTTAAGCTTAAAATACACCCAGAAGTCTTTAAGAGAATAAGCACAACCCTGTTAGACCATGCGCCCGTTGCACAGTGCCTATATATATGTCTTTAAAGTAGATAAAGTGGATTCAGACACAGCCTTAATGCTTTTGCGCCATGTGCTTTAGACTTTGAGCTTAGATCATTAAAATAAAGCCCTGAGATATAACAAACTATATTAATTTGTTTTAAAGTACATTTTATTTCTCGTTATCCTTAATGTTGTCAATTGAATAACAGACTTTGGAATTAAGACAAGCACCACTGATTTAATAATCTAATCTTTTCACAGATGAAGATGGAAATGCAGTCGGCTCACAGACTGAACAAACGTTCGCACAAGCTCTAAAGACTAAACACGAAGAATCGTTCAGCTGCACTGAATGTGGGAAGACTTACAAACATAAAGACAGCCTTTACAAACACAAAAGGGTTCACGGTGAAAAAGTTTTATTCATATGCACCGAGTGTGGGAAGAGCTACTCGGATAAATACACGTTCAGAGATCATCAGCTCTCTCACGCTGCAGTAAAGCCGTTCAGCTGTGATCAGTGCGATAAAACATTTGTGTTGGAAAAACACTTGAGACAACATCTTCAAGTTCATTCTGCTGTGAAGCCTCACGCGTGTTTCTGCGGGAAACGTTACACAACGATATACAAGTTAAGAGAGCATCAGGTTATTCATACTGAACCTCATGTGTGCTCCGACTGTGGGAACACCTTCAGTTCACTAACCAACTTAAAAAGACACCAGAATATCCACACTGGAGAGAAACCCTATCAGTGTTCACACTGTGAGAGGAGTTTCAGTCAGCCAGGAGGCCTGAAAGCTCATGAGAAAGTTCACACTGGAGAGAAACCCTACGTGTGTTCAGACTGCGGGAAGAGATTTGGTACGACCAGTAACTTAATTACACACCGGAGGATTCACACTGGAGAGAAACCGTATCAGTGTTCACACTGTGGAAAGAGCTTCTCTCATTCAGATTCTTTGAAAGCTCATGAGATTATTCACACTGGAGTGAAACCTCATGTGTGCTCCGACTGCGGGAAGAGCTTTAGTACATCAAGCAAATTAAGAAAACACGAGAGGATTCACACTGGAGAGAGACCGTATCAGTGTTCACACTGTGGAAAATGTTTTGGTCAGTCAGAAACCTTGAGAGTACATGAGAGAACTCACACTGGAGTCAAACCATATATATGTTTGACCGTGGGCGGAGATTTAGTTCATCAAGAAGCTTAGAAACTCATAATAAACAGTTTAAACAAAGGAGTTAATGATAATGTGCCCCTTCAAGTAAAGTCATGACACAAACATTCATTGACAGATTATAGCTTCATGTTGGTTACATTTAGCTGAAACTAAAGTGTTAATTATTTATTCATTCATTCATTTTCTTGTCGGCTTAGTCCCTTTATTAATCTGGGGTCACCACAGCGGAATGAACCGCCAACTTATCCAGCATATGTTTACGCAGCGGATGTCCTTCCAGCTGCAACCCATCTCTGGGAAACATCCACATGCACACACACTCATACACTACGGATAATTTAGCCTACCCAATTCACCTGTACCGCATGTGTTTGGACTGTGGGGGAAACCGGAGCACCCGGAGGAAACCCATGCGAATGCAGGGAGAACATGCAAACTCCACACAGAAACGCCAACCAGCGACACAGCGACCTTCTTGCTGTGAGGCAACAGCACTACCTACTGTCTCCTCACAGCAAGAAGGTTGCTGGTTTGATTCCCAGCTGGGTCAGTTGGCATTTCTGTGTGGAGTTTGCATGGTCCCCCCGTGTTTGCGTGGGCTTCCTCCGGGTGCTCCGGTTTCTTCCTGAGTTCAAACACATGCGCTATGTGTGTGTAAATGACACTGTATGGGTGTTTCCATGTACTAGGTTGCAGCTTTAACGGCATGCGCTGCGTAAAACATATGCCGGAATAGTTGTCGGTTCATTCCGCTGTGTCGACCCCTGATGAATAAAGGACTAAGCCGAATACAAATCAATGAATAATAACTTATTAATTAAGGTTGGCATTATTCCCGCATGGACTGTTGTATCTCATCATTAGTTCTTAATAAAGTAACATTTAGTTTAGGTGATGTTTTATTAACGAATTTCGGGAGGAGCACCATCTGTCTTTGATGAAGCTAATTTATCACAAACAATCATTCTACCATCCAATCAGCTCAAGAGCAAACCCCTATAAATAGTTGACTTCAGCGTCCCTCCACCACCCCATCTCCACACTATTAAACCCGATACTCATTTAAATCTGAGGGGTGAGCATTCTAGTTTGACACTGCGCTCAGACCCTATCCCTCTCTAGCCTGCTAAAGGGAATAACACGAGTTAGGGTGTCTTCCCGAGCTCAGAGCCCTCTCCCCGTATAGTACGCCAAATATTCTATTCAGTCAAATATCTGTGAGTGTGAACTCGTGAAATATTAGTACATCATTATTCAGGTACTGTTATTACTGTTTCCATTATTATATAAGAAGATTCTTATTGTGTTGCAGACATTTGGACCAAATGTACATTTTCCCAAAAACTCTAAAAATAAAATGATGGTCTACATAGTTGAATGATTTTCTGTCTGTTTTGATGTGCTCACTGTGACGTTTTTGATTCATTCAAATAGTGTTTCATTAATCATTGAATGCAGAATATAATTTGATCTGTGCATTCTGTTGCTAGTGTTTTATAGTCATCATTCAAAGCTATAATAGAGTTCCAGTTATCGAGAGAAGATCCTATTTAGGTTTAGGGATAAAAGAAATAGGAGTCATATACGAGTGGTCTATTATCAATACTTTATTTATTTACTGTGGTTAAGATTGGAGATAATCGCTCAATAAAACAAAATCTACAGTTAAATCATTGTTTCGTGTGGTTTTTTAATTGTGATATAAGCTTCTGTGGTGATTTGACCTCACATAATGTTTTCTCATGGTCACTTAAGAGTTTTGAAATGATGATCAGAGTCGTAAAATGTCAGATTATAAATATTTCCAAACAAATTTGTGCAGTTTTCTGCTCTCTTTTTAGGGACATCTTTTGTGTTATGGTTAATCTTTAGTCAGCATATGGTTTGTTGAGCAGTTTTTCTCTAAACTAACTAAATAACAACAATTCTCTTCTCCTTTTTTCATCTATTTACTATAGGCAATCTCACAAAGGCACTTTCTGCCTCAAGTCATGCAATTTATTTTAAAGCCTATATGGTATTCACATTTGTCAAACAAGTTTGTTGTGATAAAGATGAACATTTTCGAATATAATTGTTGCCGATTTACTCCCACATTCTATTTATGAAGTTTAGTTTAATGTGCATTGGGTACTGCTAGTGTTGCTAGAAGGGATACAGCTGTGGCAAAAGTTAACAATTCTTGTATTATTTGTTAAATTATCCATTAATAGTATTTTAGTAACATCTACCCTGGCAGCACAGTGACTCAGTGGTTAGCACCGTGGCCTCACAGCAGGAAGGTCGCTGGTTTGAGCCCCGGCTGGGCCAGTTGGCATTTCTGTGTGGAGTTTGCATGTTCTCCCCGTGTAGGTGTGGGTTTCCTCCGGGTGCTCGGATTTCCCCACACAGTCCAAACACATGCGCTATAGGTGAATTGGATTAACTAAATTGGCTGTTGTGCACGAGTGTGTGTATATGTGTGTTTTCTAGCCAACACAGGGTTGCAGCTGGAAGCGCATATGCCAGAATAGTTGGTGGTCCATTTCACTGTGGCATCCCCTAAGAAATAAGGGACTAAGCTGAAGTAAAATGAATGAATAACGTCTACCCTTAATTCAACTATCACAGTAATGTAAAAACA